>NW_008355474.1:1966874-2000994 GCF_000622305.1 Nannospalax galili | reverse complement strand
ATGTTTATATACACACATATCTGGGAGTGGAGTTACTGGATCATGTGACTATGTTTAACTGAGGAACTTCCAGACTTTTCCAGGGTGGCTGTATGAAGGAGCTAGCTGCTCCGTATTCTTTTCAATTTGTGTTATTTCTTTTTTCATTATAGCCATCCTAGTTAGGGTAAAGTGGTCTCTTCTGAGTTTCTTTTCTTTTTGAAAAGATTTTGTTGATTTTTTTTTTGTGTGTGTGTGTGTTTGTGTGACGGTCAGAGGACAACTTGGTGAGGTTAATTCTTTCCTTTTGTCTTTGTGTGTAGGTTCTGGGGCTTAAACTCAGGTTACTAGCAATTTTACCTACTAAGCCATCACACTGGCCCCATCTTCTACTTTTGATTTGCATTTTTGCAATGGATAATGATATTGAACATCTTTTCATATGGCCATTTATATGTCTTTGAAGAAAAACCTATTCATAAACTTTAAAAATCAGATTGAAGGGGCTGAAGAGATGGCTCAGTAGGTAAGAGCACTGGCTGCTCTTCAGAGGACCAAGGTTCAGTTCCCAGCACCCAAATGGTGACTCAGAACCATCTGTAACTCCAGTTCTAGGGGATCTCATGCTCTCTTCTGTCCTCTGTGGGGACCAGGCATGCATGTAGTATACTTCCATACATGAAGGCAAAATACTTAGACACATAAAGTCAGAATAATTAAATAAAAAATCAGATTAGAAGCTGATGACATGACTGACAAGTATGAGTACCCGAGTTTAGTCCCTAACACCCATGTAAAAGCTGGCTACAGCAGCACGTGCCTGTAATCCCAGCACTGGGGAGGCAGAGATGGGAGGATCCCTGGGGCCTGCTGCCCAGCCAGTATAGCCAGTTAGTGAGCTCCAGGTTCAGAGAGAAATCCTGACCCAGAAAACAAGGTGGAATGCTATTGAGTTGTCTTTTCTTTGTGTGTGTGTGTGTGTGTGTGTGTGTGTGTGTGTGTGTGTGTATATCTGTGAATGCAGGTATGCACATGTTTGAGATAGGGTTTTCTACTTGCCTATGCCAGGCTAGCTGGTTCACAAGTTTCCGAGCACTGGGATTATAGACACTTGTACTAGGCATCTGGCCTTTATGTGGGTTCTGGGGATCTGAATTCAAGTCCTCATACTTGACCTGAGGGTATCCTCTGTTCTTCACATGCATGTATACAGAGAGAGAGAGAGAGAGAGAGAGAGAGAGAGAGAGAGAGAATGAATATGAGAATCTGCCTGCCTCTGCCTCCCAGTTGTTGGGGTTAAAGATACGTGCCATCATGCCTCGCATCTTCTCTTTTTTGATGGTATTCTTTGACACACAAACTTTACTTTCAGTGCTGTCTCATCTGTATTGTTTTAGTTGTTGGTGCTTTTGCTACCTTATGCAAACTCATGAAGATTTATACCTGAGTTTTCTTCTCAAAGTTTTATAGCTTTAGCTCTTTCTGGTTTGTTTTAATTTTTGAGATAAGGCCTCAAGGTCCAGCCCCGCATGGCCTCAAACTCCTAATCCTGCCTATCTCCCAACTACTGGAATTATATATGTGTCACTACAAGAAGTTTTGCTTTAGCTCTTGTATTCTTGTATTTGAGGTCTTTGATCTTAAATTGACTTTTGTATGTGGAATGAGGTAGAGCTCCAACTTTAGTCTTCCTCCCATCTGGCATCTTTATATGAATTGATTATCTGGAATTTTTTAAAATTTACATTTATTTATTTATTTGTTTATTTATTTATTTATTTATTTGTATGAATGTTTTGCCTGAATATATCTAAGTGCATCATGTGCCTGCAGAGGTTGGAAGAGGGTGTCAGAGACCCTGGAACTGGAGTTACAGATGGTTGTGAGCCACTGTGTGGGTGCTGGGAACCAAACGCAGATCCTCTGCAAGAGGAGCCAGTGCTCTTAACTGCTAAGCCATCTCTCTATCCCTGTCTGGAATTGCTGTTTTCTTGTTTTAATTTGTGAGATAAGATCTCATAATGGCTTTAAACTCCTGATTCAGTCAAGAATTACTGACCTCCTGCATCTACCTCTCAAATACTGGATTAAGGAGTGGACCACCACGTCCATAGTGGGGTTTGTTTGTTTGTTTTTTAAAATAGAGACTCCTTTGGTTGTTGTGATTCTTTGGTTAATGTCCAGAGTTCATTTAGGCTGTTTTTGTCAGTATTTCTGTATCTTTTATGGAAGAGATGAATTTTCAGTGTCCTTATTACTCTGCCATTTCTGTTGACATAACTTAGTGATAATGCTTTTAAATAAAACATGTTCAGGGCATTAAATTTGAGCAGTGAATCCCCCTTCCCAAAATGCTACAAGATATATTTAGAAGATTTCTTCTTCCTGCAGTGTATAATTATTAAAATAAAATGAGTTAAGCAGATGACATTTCAGTCCCTTTGTTTTGGCTAAATGAAGTAATTTTTCAAAGCCCTCTTCGTATTACTATTATAACACCATAATTCTGTTTCCATATTAAATTACAAACTTTTATTTTCCTAGTTATCCTTAAGACTTCTTCCCACCCCCCCATTTGTTCTGTATTGCTTGTTTAAAACAAAAAGGTTCTCCCTGCTCTGAGGAAGATGCAGCCCTTAGGAGATACAAGATATATTCTTGCTGTATCCAGTTGGTTGAATCAGGAGATCTGCAGCAAGAAGTAGCATCGGAGATCATAGGTTTACTAATGCTGGAGGTAAGAAGGAAGGGGAAACATTTGTTTGGGGGTAGTTTGGGATAAGTAATAATTTGTTGAGGGAAAGAAAATTTTAAGTGCCTAACCTAGCATAGTTCTGTTTATGAATAAGAGCTGTTATTTAAAAAGTGCGATTTGTTAGGTATAAACTATCTTGTAGGTTTTGAAAACAGTAGGGGATCAATGGAGGTTTATAACCTTTATGTCCTTTATAGTTACAAATATGGAACACACCAGCATGATTCTGTTAATCCCTTATAGTGCCAATTCAACTCAATGCCAACTCCGTAATTTCAGCGAAAGACTTAACTTCATGGAAAGAGATTTCCAACGCTGGATTTCTGCTTAAGATTTTCTTTATCCCTTGAACTTTCAGGCTCACCATTTTCCAGGACCATTACTTGTTGAATTAGCCAATGAGTTTATTGGTGCTATTGGAGAGGGTACCCTAGTGAATGGAAAGTCCTTGGAGTTATTTCCTATCATTCTCACTGCCTTGGCTACCAAAAAGGAAAATCTAGCTTATGGGAAAGGTAATTTTCTTTCAGTTTTAGTGATGTTTTCTCTGTTTGTGTAATCACATTAATTTCTGTGCATTTGCATTTTTAGGTGATTTGAATGGGGAAGAGTATAAGAAGCAGTTGGTAAATACCCTCTGTTCTGGCAGGTAAGACCCATTCATATATAGGAGCACCTCAGACTGCAAGTTCCCCAAAACTGAGTGGCGAATTATAGCAGGAACGTAAAGTTTTGCTGCTGCTGCTGTTGTTTTTTTCTCTTTAGTTTCCAACATTTTTGTTATGTGTACAAAATAATAGATTTCTTTTTTTAATATTTATTATTTTATGTATATGAGTGTAGTGCCTGCATGTAGGTAAGTGCCTGCGGAGGACAGAAGAGGCTATCAAATCCCCTGGAACTGGAGTTACGGACAATTGTTAGCTTCCATGTGGGTGCTGGGAATCAAACCCAGGTCTTCTGCAAGAGCAGTCAGTGTTCTTAACTGCTGAGCCATCTCTCCAGCCCCCTTATTTCTTTTATATATATAAAATTTTATTTTGTTTTATTTTTTTGGTGGTCTTTTTTGAGACAGGGTCTCCCAGTAGCCCCAGCTGGCCTGGACCTCACTATGTAGACCAGGCTGGCCTTGAACTCAGAGATCTGCCTGCCTCTGCCTCCTGAGTATTGGGACTAAAGGCATGCACCACCACACCCAGCTCTTATTTATTAATTTGTAAGTTAAGATACAAAATAATAGGTTTCTTTATTAATTTTTGCAAATATATTTTTATTTTATGTGTATGAGTGTTTTGCCTGCATATATGTATGTGTACCCATGTTGTGCATTGTCTGTGGAGGCCAGAAGAGGGCATTGGATCCCCTGAACTGAAGTTAGGAACTGTTATCAGCTATGTGGGTGCTGGGATCCAAACCAGGGTCCTCTGCAAGAGCAGCCAGCTCTTAACTGCTGAGCCATCTCTGCAGCCCCAGTAATAGCTTTCTTTATGGCATTTACACACACATACACACACACACACACACACACACACACACACACACACATACGTACGTATCATTATACTGTAATTAGCCATACATTAATTTGTTCTTTTCCCTCACTATGCTTCTATTTCCCCTGCTTCCCTCCAGATAGTTCCCCTTCTGCTTTTGTGTTAGAAACATGTTACATTTAAATATAGGCGGTTTTATTGGATTTATTTTTGAGACTGTGTTTTACTGTATAGCTTGGACTGGCCTTTATTTCATGATCAGCATGCCTCTGCCTACATGCCTAAGTAGGAATTCCAAGTGATAGAATTGTAGACTGCTGGAATTACAGGAATGTGCCACCATCCCTGGCTGTATTTGTAGACTTTCTTGTCTATTTTATTGATTGTTACCACTGTAAGAGCCAGGAATGGTAATGCATGCTTGTAATCTCAGCACTTGGGAGGTGGAGGCAGGAGCTCAAGGTCATCCTTAGTTATATAGCAAGCTTGAGTTTGGCACGTGCTACATTATGCCCTATGTAAAAAAATTAAAAATAAGTAGTCTCATGCAGAGCTTTTATCACGTAGCACTATAGCCTGCCTACTTTGTGGAGTGACTTAGAAAAGTATAACTTGTTTTTCTTCTTTCCTGTCTCTCTTGGATACTGGCTAAAGCCTGGGTATACTTTTCCTGACACTCTGGAGTTTCTCACTCTTCCTGTGAAGTGCCCCGTAATTGCCAAGCAGCTCCTTGCTGATCTCAAAAGACATGGCATTCTCACTTCTCCATCTCCTTCCTGGGCAGTTGCTAGACTTAAAGCTTTCCTACACTGTTGTTGTCATCTTAAACTCAAAAAAAAAAAAAAAAAAAAAAAAAAAATCATAATAATAATATGCCACCAAAAAACCATTTAGTCTGCAGTGAATTTTTTAAAATAAGATGATTTAGTGTATTCTTTCTTCTAAAACTGTACATACTTTCAGTTTACTTGACTTTTCATTTTAACACAGCAGCATAGTCTTCTGAATATTATCTGGAGTCCTAATGTCCTCAAGGCAAGGGAAATTGTCCTGTTCTTGTATCTTACTTGTTTTGGTTTTTTGGTTTCCTTCCTCCCCTCCCTCCTTCCCTTCCTTCCTTCCTTGGGTCTCCCTGTAGCCCCAGCTGGCCTGGAATTCCATGCTGACCCCAATCTCTTAGAGATCTACCTGCCTCTGCGTCCCACTGATATTAAAGGTCTGTGCCACCATATCTGGCTTTTTTAGTTTTTAAATTTATTTTTAAAAATACTTTTATGTGTATGAGTATATTGCCTGCATGTGTGTAAGTGCACCTGTGTCATACGATGCCTGTAGAGGTGAGAAGAGGGCATTGGATCCCCTGGAGCTGGAGTTATAGACAGTTGTTGGCCACCATGTGGGTGCTGGGAATTGAACCCAGGTCCTCTGCAAGAGCAGCCAACGCTCTTAACTGCTGAGCCATCTCTCCAGTGAAATTTTTTTTTTTTTCTTTTTGAGACAGGGTCTCCCTGTAGCCCCAGCTGTCCTGGAACTCACTATGTAGACCAGGGTGGCCTCGAACTCACAGAGATCCACCTGCCTCTGCCTCCCAAGTGCTGGGATTAAAGGCATGCGCCACCACACCTGGCTTCCAGTGCTATTTTAAAAATATTATATTTATTATTTTTATGAGTATGAGTGTTTGCCTGCATGTATTTCAGTGTACCACATGCATGCAATGCCCACAGAGGTCAGAAGAGAGTGTAGGATCCCCTGGAGCTGTAGTTACAGACAGTTGTTAGCCACCATGTGGGTACTAGGAATTGAACCCAGGTTCTCTAGAAGAACAGCTAATGTTCTTATTGGCTGAGCCATCTCTCCAGCTCCTATTTTTTTTTTCTTTTATTTTTTGAGACTGGGTCTCAGTGTAGTTCAGGCTGGCCTTAAGCTCACTATATAGCTAAATTCAGATTTGTAACATTCCTCCTGAGTCCTGGGATTGCAGGCATGTACCTTCATGCCTATCTTACTTATTTTTTAAGATTAGATAGCCCAGGTTGATGGCAAACTCATGATCCTCTTGCCTTAGCCTCTGGAATACTGGCATTATAGGCCCATCACCATTCCTGCTTCAAATATTTTTCTGTTACCAAAAGGAAAAATGTTTGTAGTAATGTCTTTCTATATTGAAATTACTTTTTGCAAGTAGGTATGTGAGCTGTATTTCAAATAGTAAATTGGGTGATTTGTGATGATGTACTTTTTTTTCCTTTTTCTTTTCTACACAGGGTCTCTTTGTAGCCTCAGCTGGCCATGAACTCACTGTAGACCAGTCTGCCCTGGATCTTACAGAGATCTACCTTCCTCTGCCTCCTGAATGCTGGGATTAAAGGTGTGTGCCACCATACCTGGCCATCCCCTGAAGTGTTTTTCTTTAAAGTTAGTAAGTTATATACTCTGTAAAATATATGTAAACTATGTTGGCTTCTCATAATTTCACCAGTATTGGGTTTTATCAGTGTAGTTTGTTTTGTTCATTTTTTGGTGCTAGGGCTTAAACCTCATCAACAACTGCTTTGATTTTGCCAGTCTAATAGGTTATAAACCAATTATTGGTCTTTGTTTGTTTATTTGTTTGTTTGTTTTAAGGCAGGGCTCCTGTAGCCCTCAAATTGTGTGTAGGGGAGGGTGACCTTGAATTTCTGCCTCACCTCTGAAGTACCAAGATCACAGGACTACATGCCCAGTTATTGTTTTAAACAGTATTTATTTTATCTTGCTTTCCAGTATTGCAGAGTCAAACTTGAAGTGGTCCTATTTTCCCCCCCTTTACTTGTTTCACAAAATCATATATAAGGAGTTAAAATGAAATAAACTCATATTCTCCCTCATTGTCTTTAACCAGATGGGATCAACGATATGTGATCCAGCTCACATCTATGTTCAAGTAAGCATTCTTTTTTCCTTTTCTCTGTATAGCATGCTTTGTCAACACATCTGGTAGAAATTAAAACCCAGAAAGCCCAAAGTCCACTCTGAGTAATAGCATTGGGTACCTGTGTCTTCCCTTACAGCATCTTCTCTGTGCTTTATTTAATGTGTAACTAGTTTGTTTCTGTTTTTGTTTTTATTTTTTTTTCAAGATAATTTTGCTTAGTTAAGTTTATTGGTTCACTTAAAGAGTCTTCATAAGAAAAAACTCAAACAGTTATAATCTAATACTTTATTCTCTGATCCCAAATTTTAGTGGTTTTTTTTTTTTTTTTTTTTTTTTGCCTATGTTTGTGGTACGTATGTGTGTGTATGTGTGTTTGCCTGTGTGTGGGTCGGTATGCACATAGATGCAGGTGCAGGTGGAGCAGGTGGAGGCTGGACGTTAATGTTGGGTCTTTCTTGATTGCCATCTACCTTATGTGTTGAACCCAGAACTTCATGATTCAGCTAGTCTAGCCAACCAACGTGCTCTGGGGATCCCCTGTCTCAGTTGAGTTACAGGTGGGCCATTATGCCCACCCCATATACCTGTGGGTGCTGGTCCTCATCCTTGCATAGCAAGTGTTTTATCTACTGAGCTATCTCCCTAGCTTCCAGATATTCTTTTTATTCATTTATTTTTATTTTTATTTTTATTTTTTTTTATTAACAGGATCTCCCATAGCCCCAGCCTACCTGGAACTCATTATGTAGACCAGGCTGGCCTTGATCTTACAGAGCTCCACCTGCCTCTGCCTCCCGAGTGCTGAGATTAAAGACTTGCATCACCAAGCCTGGCATCCATATTTTCTTTAGAAATGTTAATAGAATTTTAATTATTATAAAACTCTGGATTTAATTTCTAAAATCAAAGCAATTAGGCTCTGGCTAGATTTTGAAGTCTTTGATCTTTAGGGATGTCCCTCTGGCTGCAGAAGAAGTGGAATTTGTGGTGACAAAAGTGTTGAAGATGTTTTCAAAGTTGAATCTTCAAGAAATACCACCTTTGGTGTATCAGCTTCTGATTCTCTCTTCAAAGGTATAAAGGAAAAATTATTTCTCCTTAATTCTGTGGCATGAGCAGTTACATTTATTCATCTTTTTTCAGTCTATTGGCTTCCGTATGGGCATATACGTTTTCTTTATTTTACTTATGGTGATTTGGTCATGCTCTTCAGACAAGGAAAAAATACATTGTCTTTGTGAAAGTAAAAGAAAGACATCAGAAAGGGTATACACTGTGACTACAGAAAGTCTGACACTAAGGTTTTCAGATTAGCAGAACCCAGGGCCTTGGGCATGCTAGGCATGTGAACTACTACTAAGCTGTTTCCCTATCAGGAAGTATTTCAAACCCTGTGGCAACTTGAAGGTGTTCTGTACATTCTTACTGTAACTCTAGGTTGCAGTTTGTTTATTTACATTTATATTTGATAATCCTTTAAATTGAACTTGGTTGTTTTGTTCTTTAATTAGCAGAATATGTCTTTTTCTTTTTTAGGGAAGCAGAAAGAGTGTTCTGGATGGAATAATAGCCTTCTTCAGTGAGCTAGAGAAGCAGCACAGAGAGGAGCAGAGTGGTGATGAGTGAGTAACATAGTTTAGAAATAAGGATTATCTGGCAAATCCATCTTCCCACAGTGTATTTTAGTCATGTCATTGGCAGCTTTGCTTTCATGCCCATCCTTCCCCTCATCATAGAACCCCTGAAATCCTCCCTCGATGCTCAGTAATAAAGTTAGGAGAGTACTGAAGCATCTTTTACTCTTTTGTTTGTACACTTCCAAGCCAGCAAAGTAGCAATAATTGTCCTGTAAAATGCAGGTTTAAAATCTATTAAAAGAAAAGGCACTGACCGCTCTTGCAGAAGACCCATGTTCAAGGCCCAGCACCCACATGGTGGCTAACAACCATCCAGAACTTCAGTTCTAGGGGATCCAATGCCCACTTCTGACTGCCCTAAGTAGTGCATGATATAGGTGTATTTACATACACGCTGGCAATACACTCATACACGTAAAATAAAAATAATAAATAAAATATTTTAAAAGAAAAAAACCAACTAGTGTCTGTTTTGTGTGGGTTACTTTGGCTTTGGGAGAACAGTGGTGCACCAGTCAGGTGAGATCCCTGCTGTTAATGCAGTTTAAATTTTGGTGAGAATATTAAAAGTGCTTGGGGTTGGGGATTTAGCTCAGTGGTAGAGTGCTTGCCTAGCAAGCCCAAGGCCCTGGGTTCGGTCCTCAGCTCCGGGGGAAAATATGTGTGAAGATAATCCAAAAAGACAGTGTGTCAATGACAGCACAGCTACTCTAGACTGGTTCAGAGAAAATGTCTCTGAGAAGGTACTGTTTTAACCAGAGACTGGCTGGTAAGAACCTCAATATGTTGATAAGAGAGAATAGTCTCAGGTATAGGGATAGTATAAAGGCAGTAGTTCATTGTACACAGAGAAAGAGATATTTTATTTTAAAAATATTTTCAGAGAGCATATTCTGTGCCAGGTGCATAGAATGCAAATCTTGCATGCCTTCTATGGATATGGAAACCAAGAAACAGATTAAGGAATTTCCGTAGTTATATGGGCAGAAGACGGCAGAGCTAAGACTTGAATTCAAACAGGCTGGAGAGCAAGCTCATGCTGTTTACTCTAGTTCAGTCTACTGCCTCTAGTGTGTAATAACCTTAGTTACTTGGCTTGAGCAGTTGGTAAGAAGGAGGCCTTTATACTGAATTAGGAAAAGCTGGCAGTAGTAGGTTTCAGAGAGGGTAATGAACTCGGTGTTGACCACGATAGGTTTGAAATGTTAGCATCCATATAGAGGTGTTTAACAATAGGAGTTGTAGGAAAAAGCCTGAGCTGAAAATATAAATTGGTGCTCATTTAAAAAATATTAAAAATTAAATTAGAAGGGACCAAAGCCATGAGGCAAGGATAGAATTATCTAGGGAAAGTGTGAAGAGGAAGTTCTGAGGCACTCTGCATTTAAGGGTTAAGCGATGGAGGAGGATGAGTCGTCAACAACAACAAAAAAACTGAGAGTAGGACAGAGACAGAGATAGAGTGAGCTCAAAGCTGCCCTGGAACAAAGAGAAGGTTTTGCAAAAAAGCCAGGTGTTGTGGCACATGCTTAGAAACTGTCCAATCTGCTGAGGTGTTAGTTAAGCGGGACTGTATTGGTTTGGGCAACATGGAGGTCACCTGTGACCCTTACAAGAATAGTCAAGTGACATTGGTGAGGTGAAGGTAAGACAGAGCCTGATGGAATTGGGTTGAACTGGGAATAGAATATGGGATAAATAAATGAAAACAATATAGATAATTCCTTCAGTAAGTTTTGTTGTAAGCAGGGTAAACTTTCCATCTACACAGCATTTTTTTTTTTCCATTCTGTAACTAAAACTTACACCTTTCTATTGAACCTTTTAGGTTGTTAGATCTTGTTACTGTGCCAACAGATGAACTGTATCACGTGGAAGGAACCATTATTCTACACATTGTGTTTGCCATCAAATTGGACTGTGAACTAGGCAGAGAACTTCTGAAACACTTAAAGGTAGCACCAAGCTTTTAAGATGTTTTCAGTCTCTTTATGAAGCTAGGATGTTTGACTCGAAGCTTCTTTTATTTAGGACAACTATGGGTTTAGAGGGTCTTTTTTTTCTTCTTTTTTAATTTTTAAAGTATAAAATATGATATCCTCAAACTTTTATGTAAGCCAAAAAGTTCTGTTTAAAAACCTTCTTAGGGGCCAGCAAGACAACTCAGTGGGCAAAGGTACTTGCTGTGGGGCTACTTGAGTTTGATCTCTGGGACCCACGTAGTGAAACTCTCACAAGTTGTCCTGTGACTTACACATATACAACTCAGAAAAATCAACAACAAAACAAACAAAACACTTTCTTAGAGCAAAACAACAAAAACCGAGGACTGTTGAGCAGGAAACTCAGTCTAATTTTAACTTTAAATTGTAGGATTTTTTTTCTGTCTTTGACTTCTGTTTTTCCATTTAAATTGGGGTTTTGTTTATTTCTTGTAGTATGTCACAGACTATCTAGTAGCGTATCAGGTTCGGTTATTCATCGTTAGATGTTGGTGAGGCAGGAAAATAAAAATCAGAATTGTTCTAAACGTTTTTCCTTTTTTTGAGACTAGGTTTCATATATCCTAGGCTAACCTCAAACTTACTCTGTAGTTGAGGCTGGTGTTGAACTCCTGATCCTGCCTTTCCCTCACAAGTGCTTGGATTACAGGTGTGCACCATCACATCCAGCTTTCTCTAACTTTTCATTTTGAAAAAAAATTAACCCACAGAAAAATTGAAAAGTTAAGTCTAGCAAGGAAAACACCTGTGTGCCTTTCACCTAATTTACCTAGTTATAAATTTTTTTTTATTAGAGCCGGGTGTGGTGGCACACACCTTTAGTCCCAGCACTCAGGAGGCAGAGGAAGGTGGATCTCTGAGTTCCAGGCCAGCTGGGGCTTCAGGTAGACCCTGTCTCAAAAAGACCAAAAAAAAAAAGAGTGTATTTATTCAGTATTATTAAAAAAGCCTCATAGATTAATACTGAATTAATAGTTCAGCAGCTGAAATTTTTTTTTTTAATATTTTTGAGATGGTAAACCAAGTAAGCTTCGAGGCAGCTGCTTGGCCTGCTGGTTCATGTGAAAGCAGCCAGACGGTAAGTGAGTGAAGAAATGAGCCTGCTTGTCCCTTTAGTTTGACCCTTTAGTTTAACCCTTACATTGGACTTCCTTTTTTTTTTTTTTTTTTTTTTTTCCTTTATGATGGGGGGGTCTCATAAATTCCACACTGGCCTTGAACTCCATATGTAGCAGAAGATGTCCTTGAACTTCTGAGCCTCCTTCCTCTACTCCCAAGCGCAGAGATTACAGGAGTGCACCACCATGCCCATTTTTATGTGATGCTGGGAATCCAACCCAGGGCTTCATGCATGCCAGGAAGCACTTTACCAACTGAGCTACTTCCCCAGGCCTGTACTGTAGTTTTCTTATCTGAAGGTGCTGATGTCTGTTAAATATGAGTTATTTGTCATAGAAGTTGTGAAATGTGCCTAGGATTTTAAACTGTGTTGAATGTGTTATGAAATAATCACGATTTCAATTGGAATAATATTTTTAAGCCTAGGTAATTTTGATCTTTGTATGTTGAAAAATCAGGCCAGTTTTCAAGTTCCTACACAAAAGAGGATAGGACTCAGCACATATAACACTGATGCTAATTGATTAGAACTTGCTACGAGAGCATTGCTCATTCATTGGCCTGGAGTACAATTAGTGATTTAACTTCTTTGTCAATCTATAAATTAAATACATCTGTTTCATTTAATTATCACAAAATCATGGTGGTAAATCACATTGCTATTGCAATGCTGTTTGTAAATTTTAAAAATTTCATATTCTTAAAAGGTTTTTTTTCTTAATGTTAGTTGGGATATTTATCCCTGTATAATATTTATTTTTTTAATCTCTGTCTTTTGTGCCTCTTGTTCATCTATAATAAACCAATTTTATAGAAAATGTAATTTATTGTATAAAGAATAGAGGGTTATTTATTTTATAGAGAATCAAGTCAGTCAACAAATTGTCCTATATTATATCCATAAAACAAATGTTGGAAAAAGAGAAACTTAACCATTGTACTTAGCTGGAAAGGTCTATGATGATGTAAAGAAGATATTGCATAGAATTTGTTTTATAAACCTTAAAGGAGATGTGATTAAAGGGCTTTATCTTTCTTAAGAAAAATAATCACTGCCAGTTTTCTTCATTTATAGATACCACTTCCCCCCTTTTTATTTTAGTCAGGGTCTCACTATGAATCCATTTCTAGCTTGGAACTTGTTATGTAGACCAGGCTGGTTTTGAACTCACAGAGTTCTCCTGTCTCTTCTTCCCGAGCACCACCACACCTGGCTGCCTACACATTCCCTTCTTTAATTAAAAACAGCATATGAATCATAATTTTGGTACATGTGAAAATCATTTTCTCCAATCACATAATTATTTTTCCCCATATTAATGATTGTTAGCCTAAGTCAGTAATTAAACTGGAATTATAAAATAATAGAATTAAAATGAGAATTCTTGCTTTGTTTTTTATTTGGGGGGGGGCTAGGTCTTGATATGTAGTCTTAACTAGACTGATACTTGCTGTGTGGTTCAGCCTTGAAGTAGGTAGTACTCCTGCCTCAATCAAAATTAGAAATTTTGATTATTTCATTTATTCTGTTAATTATTATTAGCCAGCATTCTTCTATACAAGCTTCCTCTTTCCTCACTGTTTTGAATATTATTAATGTATCAGTAAAACTTTTCAACAGGTTGTTGTTCACTAACAGTCATATGTTTTGAACTCAAAATTACCTAAGTTTGGCTTTTTGGATCTTTCATGATGATTTATGTGTCCTTTTGATGTGACTCCATCAGTCTTTGAGCACAAGATAGTCAAGGTTTATCTTGACATAACCTAATACCAGCCATTTCCTCTAAAAGGCCTGGGTCCATTGTGTGAGAAAGACCATGATCTGTAAGTTAGGTGTTAAAGTTCATTCCTCATCTCATCTGTGTTTACTGTTCATTCTTATTTTTGTTTGTATGGTTTTTTTTTTTTTTTTTTTTTTTTTGTGGACAGGGTCTCCCTATAGCCCCAGCTGTCCTGGAACTCACTATGTAGACCAGGCTGGCCTTGAACTCACAAGAGATTCACCTGCCTCTGCCTCCCAAGTGCTGGGATTAAGGGCATGCGCCACCACGCCCAGCTTTTTAAAAATATTTGTATTTATTATTTTCATTTTATAAGTATTGCCTGCATGCATGTGACTGCACCCATGTTGTGCAATGCCGTGGAGGTCAGAAGAGAGCTTCGGATTCCTCTGGAACTGGAGTTAAGGATGGTTAATAGCCGCCATGTGGGTGCTGGGAGTAGAACCCGGATCCTCTGCAAGAGCAGTCAGGGCTCTTAACTACTGAGCCATCTCTCCAGCCCCTTTTATTGCTTTTTTTTAAAGAAACAGTTTTATCTTTTTTTTTTTTCTTTTTGAAATGGAATCTCATGAACCTTAGGTTAGACTTGAACTCCCTATGTAACCAAGGTTGACCTCAAACTCCTAATCCTCCTGCCTTTACCTGCCAAATGCTAGGACTATAGGTGTGCACCACCACGTCTGGCTATGTGATACATTTATACTTAGGTTTTTAACTGACTACCAAAGTTTTCCAAAGTAGCTACAATATTTTCTATTCCTGTCTTCACTGTATGATGCTCCTGTTTTTGACATCTTGGTTGACATTTGTTACTGTTCTCTGTCTTTTCTATTGTTCCCACTCTGATGAGTGTGAAAGGGTATCTCATTGAGCTTTTACTTTGTATTTCTTAATGACTGGTGGTGAGTACTTTTTCATATGCTCATTAGCTGTTATAATGTTTGGTGAAATGTCTTCCAATCTTTTGAACATTTTAAAATCAATTTTCCTATTTAAGTTATGCTTTGACTATTATACCTAAGAAATCTATTCCTAGTTATAACAATTTTCTCTGTATTCCAAAAGCTTTACAGTTTTTTTCGTTATTTAGGTTTCAGGTCTATTAAAGAACTTGTTTTTAGGCACGCTAGCTTGTACTTTTAAAATGTAACGACTCTCTTGCTTTATCTATTCTAGGCCAGACAGCAAGGAGACTGCAATAAATACTTTTGTCCTTTCAGTATTGCTCTTCTTCTCTCTGTAACAAGAATACAAAGATTTGAGGAACAGGTATTTATTAATTTATTTTAAGTGACAGTTTGGTTCCTTCTGTAGTTGATAAGAAAGCATACAAGAACATGGTTTTTGGTAGTATCTTAGTTCCACCCCCATCCTGTTAGCAACAAAGACCACTGTTTTAGGCTGCTGGAAAACTTACTCAGATTCTTGGTGTATAGCTCCATTTCCTGTTGTTGAGTGAGTCAGAAGGTAAGGTGGGAATGAGCTAGAACAAGGTTGCATGACCCAAAGAGCAAGAAAGTAAATCAAGTTAGCTGTTGATCATCAGTTTTATGTTGTAGCTTCCAAGAAATGGCCCCTGATGATTAATGCGTTGAAATTAATGGGAATAGTTAGTTGCAAGGATGAAAATATAAAAATCCTTGCTCTTGTTTTCTCATGTGTTCCAGGATTCAGAGATAGATATAATTTTTTTTTTTTTTTTTTTTGGTCTTCTCACTTTTGGTTTGTTTTGTGCTGCTAAGCCTTGATAACATCTCACACTTACTAGGAAGGTGGCTGAACACTGAGCTATACTGTCACTCCTGTTGATTTTTTAAAATTTGAGACAAGGGAGCTGGTAAGATAGCTTGGTGGGTGAAAAACACTTGCTGCCATGTCCGATGACCTGAGTTAAATCCCACATGGTAGAGAGAACTGCCGCTCTCCAGTTGTACTCCAGCTTCTGCATATGTGGCATGGCCACACATACAGACACATACAAAACAAACATTAAATTATTTTTTATTTCTTTAATTTAATTTTTATGTGTATGAGTATTTTGCCTGCATGTATGTAAATGCACCAAATGCATGCAATGTCTGCTGTGGAGGCCAGAAGAGAGCATCAAATCCCTTGGGACTGGAGTTACAGATGGTTATAATCTACCATGTGGGTGCTGGGATTTGAACCCAAGTCTTCTACAAGAGCAGCCAGTACTCTTAACTGCTGAGCCATCTCTCCAACTCTAAGAAATTATTATTATTATTATTATTATTATTATTATTATTATTATTATTGTTTTTTTTGAGACAGGATCTCCCTATAGCCTCAACTGGCCGGGAGCTTGCTATGTAGACCAGGCTAGCCTTGAACTCACAGAGGTCCACTTGCCTCTGCCTCCTGAGTGCTGGGATTAAAAGGTGTGAGCCACCACGCCCTGCAGAAATTATTTTTTTAAAGGACCTAAGTTGTCCAGGCTGGTCTTAAACTTGTGTTCTCTTGCCTCAGCCTCCTGAGTAGCTGGGATTAGTAGGCATGCACCATCAGACGTGGCATGGGTAATGTTTATATTGATTTTTAGCCCCTGTTCTCATCAAGGAATGTCTGTCTTCAACTCTTAAATTCCCACTAAAACTCACAACTTTCGTATCATCTGTATCTATTTAAACAGTTATTATAGGGTTAATATGAATGGTCATACAAAAGACTAGTTATGGGTTTAAATGTCATATCATACACTATAATTTTGGCTTCATTTTTGTTCTTCTTTGATTATACTAGGTGTTTGATCTTTTAAAGACTTCGGTCATTAAAAGCTTTAAAGATCTTCAGCTCCTCCAAGGCTCAAAATTTTTGCAGAATCTAGTCCCTCAGAGAGCTTGTATTTCAACCATGATCTTGGATGTGGTAAAGAATAGGTGAGTTGATGAACCATATTCCAGAAGTTTATGAGGGATCTTATGCTAGAAAATGCTGTGTGGGTCCCGTACTCACAGCCAATCAAAGAAAACTGATGACTATAGCTTATGACTTCCTAATATCAAGGTTTAATCCCTTAAAATCAGTCAAGAAAGACCTTCAATCTCAGAGCCTGATTTCTTGGCTACTTGTGTTGCAAGAATATATAAGTGAAGTAGGTGTCTTTGGATTGTTTTTTTCTTAATATTGCAACTCAATTATTGACCTGAGTCTTTACTGACGTCTTATTAAGTGAGTAAAAAATACTAAGTTTTATTTACTTTGACTGTTAAAGTCTGGGACTAAGTTGGAATTGAATTATTGCCTAGCAGTTTTAGACAAATCTATTTAAAACTACATGGAAAATGCTAGTAACTGTCCTGGTATTTATTTCAATTTGAGGATAAATATTAGCAATTGTAATAGTCTTTATTATGCCATACTTTACTTGTCTGTGGGTTAAATATAAAGTGATTTTTTTAATGGTTTAAAAAAAATCTGTATTTAAAATTAGCCAACTGGACTGCTTAGATAATCACAATTTTGTTGGCAATATCCAAAGCATTGTAATCAGGAGCCAGCTGAACAGAGGCCTTCTTCTCTCCGTGAGATCTGATCGGTGTATTGACTTTGGTCATGTCAGTGTTATAGAGTTTCTTCACAGCCTGTTTGATCTGGTGCTTGTTGGCCTTGGCATCCACAGTTGAAAACATATGTGCTGTTGCCTTCTATCTTCTTCATGGCTGACTCAGTGGTCAGGGGGAGCTTGATAATGACATAGCGGTCAAGCTTGTTTCTCCTGGGGGTGTTCTTTCGAGGGTATTTGGGCTGACTCCTGAGCCTCAGGGTCTTATGCCACCAGAAGGTGGGTGACACATGGCTCTTCTTTTTGTGGCTGTGGATGCCTTTCAACACTGCCATCTTGGCTTTCAGTGCCTTTCACTTTGCCTTCAACTTTGGCTTTGGGAGGGGCAGGAGCTTCCTTCTTTGCCTTCAGCACCATCTTTGCAAAAAGAAATATAAAGTTTTTATTAAAGCCATACTTTAAGGTAGGCTTTTTCATGTACTGCAATTCTGATTTAGATTGAGATCTGAGCTCAGCACTTAGGACAAATTTGAAACTGGAACTTACTGTTTCTGAGTGTTTTGCCCCTTATAGGCTTTTTAAAACTCCCTCTGTTCTATGTCTGGTGGTTGGTTACTTAATTAGTGTGTTTGAGACAGGGTCTCACTATCTACCCCTGGCTTTCTTGGAACTTGCTATGGAAACAAGGCTAGCTTCAAACTTGTGGTGATCCTCTTGCCTCAGCCTTATTAGTTCAGGCAGGAACCACCATTCCAGGCTGTATCTGTTTTTCTATTTCCTAAGGTTTACACTTGTCTCTCCAGTATTCTCCCAACTAAATCTCTCCAACTCGAGTTAAAAAATCAGTCAGTATATAACCAGGAGGTTCCTGGAAAGCTGCCCATCTGGAAGTCTCAACCAGCCATGAGAGCTAGAAGCATCTCTATAATCTAGTAGAGTGGATTTTGCTACCAGATGAAATCAGACTTCAGTGAGGAAAGATTTGGGAAACATTAGAACTCCTTCAGGCCCAGTAATTTTCTGGTTACTTATACATGCTTTCCCTAGTGAATTAATTAACCTCAAAATGACATAGCATGCATATTATGTGATCAAAGTTTTGGACCCACAACTTATCATATTTTGGTAGTATTTTCTTATGTTTAAACTTAGACTTATCTATACTGTCTAGACTTAATAGGTATAGGTATTTCTTCTCTAACAGAATGTATTCCCCAAAAAAAACTATTCTAGAAAGTTTTACTGTAGGAACCTATGGCAAAAATAAGACAGAACAAAATTAAAATATATTTGACTTTATACTCTGAGCACTAATATAGTTTATATTCTTTACATATTAAAATTGTTGACCCTTACCTTGAGCAACAAGTTGAAGTAATTTGGAAAGGGTGTTTCAATACTGCTGAATTATGGAGAAGGAGCAAAATATGTAAATAATGGTAAGAACAGCATAATAAACACTTCAAAGGTACTGATTTGCTCTGCTTCCCTGGGCTGCACAATCGGCCAGCCTCTTTTCCTGGACACCAGGGCTGACCTCTAAGCCTGGATCCATCACTGCTTCCTGATCCCTTGCATCCAGACTAACCCAGTTCCTTCTCATGATTCCCAGGAGCCCTCTGGGCCTGGTCCTGCCCTCACCTCCTTCTGCTTCCCTGGGCCTGCACAACCCGCCAGCCTCTCTCCTGGGTAAATCCATCGTGCCCTCCCTGCCTTGACTCCCTCAGCCTCATTCACCCTCCCACCTCCCCCATCCATCTCTTTTCCTAGCCTGGGTACTGTCCCATTCCTTGTCTTGGCACCCCAGACACCAGGGGAACCACCACTGCTTCCTGATCCTTTGCATCCAGACCAACCCAGTTCCTTCTCGCAGTCCCCAGGAGCCCTCTGGGCCTGGTCCTGCCCTCACCTCCTTCTGCTTCCCTGGGCCTGCACAACCCGCCAGCCTCTCTCCTGGGTAAATCCATCGTGCCCTCCCTGCCTTGACTCCCTCAGCCTCATTCACCCTCCCACCTCCCCCATCCATCTCTTTTCCTAGCCTGGGTACTGTCCCATTCCTTGTCTTGGCACCCCAGACACCAGGGGAACCACCACTGCTTCCTGATCCTTTGCATCCAGACCAACCCAGTTCCTTCTCGCAGTCCCCAGGAGCCCTCTGGGCCTGGTCCCACCCTCACCTCCCTCTCTGCTTCCATGAGCTGCACAACCCACCAGCCTCTTTCCCGGACACTGGGGCTGACCTCTCAGCTTCCTGATCCTTTGCATCCAGACCAACCCAGTTTCTCCCTGCAGTCCCTGGGAGCCCTTGGGGCCTCTTCCTGCCCCCATCTCCTCCCCTTCTCTGGGTGGCAAGGCCACAAGCTGCCTGAGACCAGCATCTTTCCTGGGCCCTGCTCCCAGGCCAGTCCAAATTCCTAAGGACAACATCTTTCCTGGAGGGATCCAGACCTTAGGAGAAAGCCTGAGAGCATCTGATCCTCATCTGACTTGGGCCCCTGTGGGAACCCCTGAAGACAAAAGCAATCTGGCCACTCCAATATAAAATCAAAAGAGAGAACCAGAAGCTTAGAGGAACCAGATTTTCATGCCCAAATAGTAAACCACAAAGACACATAAAGTTTTCACAAAGAAGCAGACCTAAACTTGAAGGCTTGAGTCTCTCACAAGAATCAGAAACTACAAAAGAGATTCACATGTCAAAATCACAGAGAAAAAATAATAACATGAAAAACCAAAATAACGTATCCCCACTAAATACCAATAGTCCTCTAGAGGAGTACAGTGAGAGCCCCCTAGAGATAAAGCAGGACATGGAACTCAAAAGAACAATTATAAACATGATAAAAGAATTCAGTGAATTTAAAGGAATTCAGTGAATTTAAAGAACACACAAAACAAAGAACATAATGCAGGACATGGAACTCAAAAGAACAATTATAAACATGATAAACGAATCCAGTGACTTTAAAGAACACACAAAAAAAGGAATAAAAGAACTGAAGGGAAATAGGGATAAACTTCTGAATGAATTCAGAAAAGAGCAAGAAATATTGAAGAATACTCAGGCTGAAATGAAGAAAGAAGTGAAACACTTAGTAAGCCAATTAGAAATGACAGGAGAAAGCCTCACCAATAGGATGAATGAAATGGAAAACAGAATATCAAGACTGGAAGATAAAGTAGACGAACTAGACCACTCAAGCAAAGATTATGAAAAATTTAAGAAATCACAAGAATGGAATATGCAGGAATTGTGTGATACTATAAAAAGACCAAACTTACAAATCATAGGTATACAGGAAGGAGATAATGGCATGAACCAGATCTTCAATAGAACTGTGAAAGAAAATTTCCCAATTAAAGAAAGACATGCCCATACAAATACAAGAAGCATATAGAACACCAAACAGATAGGACCAGAAAAGAAACTCTCCACGGCTCTCTCTAGTGGGAGGGAGTCTGGACAATACTGAAAGCTGCAAAAGAGAAAAAACAAGTCACATATAAAGGAAAATCTACTAGGATTACAGCTGACATTTCAGTGAAAACTATGAAAGCCAGAAGAGCGTGGACCAAAGTATTCCCAGTTTTAAATGACCACAGATGCCAATCCAGATTACTATACCCAACAAAAATGTCTATTATAGTTGAAGGGGAAAGAAAAATGATTACTATACCCAGCCAAAATGTCTATTATAGTCAAAGGGGAAAGAAAAATCTTCCATGACATAAACAGGCTGAAGGAATTCATGTCCACAAAACCAAGCCCTTCAGAGAGTTCTGGAAGCAATACAGAGAACTTAAGAAAGGAATGACTATACCCAAGGGGTTGCAGAAAGAAATTCAGTGAAGGTATGACTGTGGAAAAGTACAGCTACATCACGAATGTAAATAGAAATAAAAATGACAGGATTCAATACTCATCTTTCATTAATAACTTTAAATATTAATGGACTGAAATCCCTAGTCAAAACATAATTTTATGGCCTACAGGGCTTATACTGAGTTCAATATTGTATAACTATTAATTCAACAGCGAACCTAAAACTTTTATAGCCACTTTTGAAAGAGATAACTGTTACTATGTTAAAGTTTAATGAAATTCTTCTAAAAAAATTTTTTTTAATATTAAAGAAAAACCCAAAACATACTGATTTATGTTTGCTACCCAAGCTGAGAGGAAGGAAAATGAAGTAACAAGCCTCCAGAACAGAAGTGTATCCTTCCATGGTTTGCTATATTCAGCAATGTTAACGTGCTGTTTGTTTCCCTATGGCATTTTGAAATGCAAAGCATTAATGTACTAGAGAAAAAAATCATCTACAAGCCAGAAACATTTTCTGCTTCCATGTCCTCCTCAGTGGTCAGAATCCTAGAAAGCACTTTTAACTCTCTTCCCTCCCTCTGTCCTTTCCTTTCTTCCTATCTTTTTCTCTCATTTATTTGTTTGTTTGTTTGTTTGCAGTGATGGAGATTAAGCCCAGGACTTTATGTATGCTAGGCAAGTGCCGTACCACTGAGCTGTACTTCGCCTTCCTCTTCCTCCTTGGCACGTCTTTGTTAAAACGGTTAAACAATACTTATTTGGACTTCATAATAAGTTTTACCAATTTCTTTGTTCACTACTATTTTTTGGACCACATTTCTTTCTCTTGGAAGTATACTAGAAATGCATACTTTTTGCAGTAATTTTTTTCTGTTATACTTTGTGGATAATAAACTGAGTCATTTATCTTTTTGCTTTGTTTTGTTTTCTGGAGCTGAGCACCAAGCCCAGGGCCTTGCATTTGTTAGATAAGGACACTGCCACTGAACTACCTCAACCCCAACTTTGAGTCATTTGATGTCTGGAATTTTTATGTAGCTCTCACAGTTGAAGAATAGCTTCATCAAGTATAAAATTATAAATTCTTTTTTTTTTTTTCTTTTTTTTCTTTTTGAGACGGGATCTCCCTCTAGCCTCATCTGGCCTAGAACTCACAGAAATCTGACTTACTTCTGCCTCCCAAGTGCTGGGATTAAAGGCAAGAGCCACCACGCCTGACTATAAGTTCATAATTGTTTTTCATTGTCTTTTTCATCTAGAAAAGTCTGATTATCTTTTTTATATTATTGTAGATAATCTTTTTTTTCTTCATAGAAAGTTTTACAACTTTCTGTTTAATCTTTGTTCTTCTGAAATTTAATAGATTATGTTCATGTAACTTCCTTTTTCAGCCTGCTTGATACTTGGGGTATATTCTCATATTGTAATAATTTATGTCTTTCCTAAATGTTACAGTATTCTTGTTCTGTAGCATTGGGGAGATGGCTTAGTTAGTAAAGTGTTGGCCATGTGCACACAAGGACCTGAGTTTGGATCTCTAGTAACCATGTAAAAAGCCAGCATTATGACATGTACCTATAATCCCAGTGCTGGGGAGATGGAGACAGGAGGATCCCTGGGGCTTGTTGGCCAGCCAATCTAGCTGCATCTGTGAGGTCCAGGTTTGGTGAGAGATCCCCTTTTAAAAATAAGGAACTAGTCGGGCATGGTGGCGCACGCCTTTAATCCCAGCACTTGGGAGGCAGAGGCAAGTGGATCTCTGTGAGTTCAAGGCCAGCCTGGTCTACATAGTGAGTTCCAGGACAGCTGGGGCTACAGAGAGACCCTGTCTCAAAAAGATTGAAGAAAAAAAAGGAAATAATGCCCGGTGTGATGGTGGATGCCTTTAATCTCTGCACTTGGGAGGCAGGGGCAGGTGGATCTCCATGAGATAAAGCCAGCCTTGTCTGCATAGCAAGTTCCAGGCTAGCTAGTGCGGAGGGGGCTACAGGGAGACCCTATCTAAAAAAAAAAAAAAAAGCAAAAGCAATAAAGATGAAATTGAAATTGAAAATTTTAAATAATAAGGTAATTAAGAAGATACCTGAAGTTGACCTCTGCCCTCCACATGCACTGCCCCATGTACACATAACATGCACAACATTTTCTCTCTTCTGTTCTCACTTAATAAATGTTGAAATTCCATGATCTCTGCAATATATTTAAATTTTTTTTTAGTATTTTTATCTTTTTGTGCAAAGTTCTATGTAATCCTGAAATCTTCTCATTGTCAACTGTGAGACTAGAGAGATAAGTCATTGGGTAAAGTGCTTGCCATGCAAGTGTTAGGACCAGAGTTTGAATCCCAGAACCCACATAAGTTGTAAGCTAGCACAGGAGGTGGGGTCAGGGAGTCCCCAGAACAAGCTGACTTAGCCAGACTAGCCAAAGTGGCGAGCTCCAGGTTTAGCACAAGACCCAATGGAGAGGGATCAAAGAAGACCCTGGATGCCAGAGACATGACATAAGCGCACATCTCATATACACACACACACATTGGAGTACAACATACACAGATGCAAAAGACAATACAAGACTGTCAACTCTGTCTCACTCTGAAATTATTCTGTTGTGTTTTTTACTTCAGCAATCATGTTATTTCCAGAATTTCCAGTTGGCCTTTTTTTTCTCAGTGCTGCTGCTGAAACCCAGAACCTTGTACATGCTAGGCAAATGCTTGCTTGGCTCCTGAGCTACTTCCCCAACTCTAGGTCTGGTCCTTTTTTTTTTTTTTTTTTTTTTTTTTCTTTTTTTAAATTAACTGTCTTATAATATGCTGTTTGAAAACTTTCATTAGACTTTAAAATCTCCTATTTATTCTGTTAACTTTTTGCCAGACTCGGGGTTAGCTCATGGGTAGAGCACTTGCTTAGATTGCATGATGCTTTGGCTTTGATCCTCACTCAGGATCTCTGTGCCCCTCCCACCCCACAAGTTTGTTGCTAACCTCAAGTATTGTCTCTGTTGAGATTGGTGCCTCTTTCTCTTGGTGCCTCTTTCTCAGGGAAGTGTTACTTGTGTGTGTTGGGGTGTGGTGGTGTTTTGTGTGATATATGTATTTGTTAGTGAGGGTGTGTACTCATAGGCATGTGAATGTGGATGCCAGAGTTCAATATTGATCTTTCATCAATTTCTCCTCACTGTAAGCTCTTGAGATAGGATAATTCACTGAATCTAAAGTTCATTGATTTAGCTGGGCAAGCCAGCCAATGAGCTTTAGGGATCCACCTGCCTCTGTTCCCCACCAGTACTTGGGTTACAGGTGTGTACCACTATTCTCAGCTTTTATGTAGCTGCTAGGGGTCTGACCATGGCATCTTGAGTGGAAATCTCAAAATGATCATTGCATTGAAATACTGCAAGTTTTTTAAAATATATTTTCTAGTATTTTATGATTTTTGATTTTTTAAGGTATTTTGGGTACTTTTACTATTATTGATTTATTTTTATTTTGTGCATGAGTATTCATGTAAGTACACCATTGTCATGCAATACCCATGGAGGCCAGAAGAGGTTGTTGCATCCCCTGGAAGCAGAGTTAGGGACAGTTGTTAGCTGCCATGGGGGTGTTGGGACCAAACCCTGGTCCTCTGCAGGAGCAGCCAGTGTTCTTAACTGCTGAGCCATTGCTCTAGCCCCCTGGGTACTTTGATTTTTGACGAAGGATTGAACCCAGGGCCTTGTTCATGCTAGATTAGCATTCTACCACTCGTCTACATCCCTAGCCCATAATTTCTGGGTTTGTCTCAGTATTCTGTTTGTCCTTGAAGGCCACTTGCCTACCATTCCCATTGCTGTATCGATAATTCTGTCAAATAACAATGCATGAGAAGAAAAAGTTCATACATGAAGTATGTTATTTGAGTTATGAAATGTGTAACATGGAGAATATGAAAGTAGGTATTTTACTAAGATTTTCTTTTAACTAAACTTTGTTTCCTTGCAGTGTTCATAGTTGGGACCATGTAACTCAAGGCCTGGTAGAACTTGGTTTCATTTTAATGGATTCATATGGGCCAAAGAAGATTCTTGATGGAAAAGCTGTTGAAATTGGTTTTAGTCTTTCTAAAATGACAAACCAGCATGCATGTAAGCTGGGAGCTAACATTCTATTGGAAACTTTTAAGGTGAGAGTCTAGTTTGGCTACCATTCCTTGATTTTGTTTAAACAGAACAAATAGAGCAAGGCATTGCCTGGGAGCTTGGCCAGTAGGGAATCTGAGTAATGCTAGCTTGACAATTGACCATCTGTACCGACAGCTTCGGATGGTACTAAAGCATTACAGGTCCAGGTCCATGAGAACTCTCCTTTCTTTCTTTTTATTATTTCTTTTTATTTGTGTGGGGAGGGAGGAGGAGGTGTATGCATGAGTGTGTGTGTGCACTTCCTCATATGCACATGCATGCAGAGCCAGAGCAGGACATTGGGTGTCTTCCTGTATCACTTAGGATTTCTCACCAAATTCGAAGCTTGCCTTTCAGCTAGACTGGCTGAACAACGAGCACTTGGGATCAGACTGTCTTTGGTCCCTCATCTCCTCTTGCTGGAGTTACTTACATGCACTTGCAGCCATGCCTGGCTTTTCATGTGTGTGCTGGCTTTCACCCTCTGAGCTATCTCTCAGCCTCAATCTTTATATAAAAGTTCCCCTTCTTAAACTTATTCTTGGGGCTGGAGAGATGGCTCAGCAGTTAAGAACACTGACTGTTCTTGCAGAAGACCTGGATTCAAATCCCAGCACCCACATGGTGGCTAACAGCTGCCCATAACTCCAGTTCCAGGGGATCTGGCACCCTCTTCTGTCCTCCACAGGTGCTGCATGACATGGGTGCACTTACGCACTAAGTAAATAAAAATTTTTTAAAAACCAAAAAAACTTATTTGGGTTTTTTTTCTGACCATTTCTTAGAAGTTTGAATGAAAGATAGATTTTTCTCTTCCTCCAGCAAACAGTGTTAGCTTTTCATCTCTGACAAATACGTGAGAGAAACATATTTTAAAAAGGATTTATTTTGGCTCATAATTTCCAAGCTTTCAGTCAAGGTTGACTGGCTTCATTGCTTTGGGCCTGTGTGAGGCAGGATATCATTCATGGCAGCGGGAGCATGCCAAAGGAGGCTTCTTACCTCATGGAGGCTGGAAAATGGAGAGATAGATGGACAAGTGGACACATGGACACAGAGACCATTCAAGAAAGACAGAGAAACAGCTCACAGAGAGGCAAAGAAAATGTGCAAGCCTACACTAACTGGCTTCTTTCCCTTTTCTTCCATCTGAGCCCTGAGCCTACTGTATAGTTCTACCTACATGCAAGGTGGTCTGTCTCCCCTTAATTGCTCTCCCACCCAGAGATGTTCTTACTAATCTAATATAATCAAGTGATGATCAAGAATAATCATTATAGGGCTAGAAGGATGTGACTTAGTGCTTAAGAGCAGTGGCTACTTTTGCAGAGGACCCAGGTTTGGTTCCCAGCACCCACATGGTGACTCACAACTGTCTGTAACTCAAATTCCAGGGGGATCTGATGCTCTCTTCTGGTCTCCATGGATTCCAGGCATGCACATGGTGCATCTCATACACATAGACAAAACATTCATATGCATAAAACAAAAATAGTAAATCTTTAAAAAAAAAGAATAACCATCACAAAAAGTAAATTATATTTATTTTTGTTTTGTTTTAATGCTGTGTTCTTACACAGGTTGGGAAGTTGGTACTAAGACTTGAACCTAGAGTCTTACGCATGGTAGGCAAGTCTCTCATTATTGAACATCCCCAGTCTCTAAAACACAGTCTTTTAGGTCATTGTAGAACATCAAGCTTGAAGAATTAAGCCTATTCAGTTATGTTTTAATGACTCAAATAGGAATTAGACACTTTTTTACCCGCCATCAAACTATAACTGTTGTCTCAATGCTTTTTTTGGTTGGTTGGTTTTGTAGTGCAGACTGTCCTCAGACTGACGTTTTCCTTTCTTAGTCATAGTTCTAGGATTATACCACCACACGTGGCTTTTGATCCTGATTTCTGAAACAGGTATCACAATTGCATTTCCTTTCAACTGGGTGTGGCTGTGCATGCTTTTATTCCCAGAACTAGAGCGGCAGATCTACATAGTGAGTTCTACACCTCCTAGGCTGCAGGGGAGACCCTGTCTCAAAAAAAAATGCCTTTCAGAGTTTTTTTTTTTAAAAAGGTCATATCTTTCTGCAAGGAACAATATATTCTAAAATGAAGTGGAGATCTTTTCTAAAGGTTAAAAAATGATTCAGTTTTATGTCTTACAGGGCTTATACTGAGTTCAATATTGTATAACTGTATTAATTCAACTGTGAACCTAGAAACTTGCAGCCACTTGTGAAAGAGATGTACTCTTGCTCTGGAGTGTGTTACTGAATATGTTAAAGCTGTAGTGAAATGCTTCTAATCATGTAGTTATTAAAAGTTTTTTTTAAAATGCTTAAAAAATAATCTTCAAAGCATAAAAATTTGCTCCTTAATAATTAGTAGATGTGAAAAATATTGCCATTGAAATCTACCTGATGACTTTATATCCATGCTCAGATGCCAAGGAGCTCAGAAAGTAACCAACTGTGACTAGTAATAATCAGATATATGGAGATTAGAAATGCATGTGCAAACATCTTAATGTCAATTGCATTAAAAATGAATTTTTCTGTTAAAAAAAAAAAGGTCATATCTTATGCCAAAGAACTTGGCTAGTGATTCCTCTAAGTCATTCCTTTTTTTGAGACAGGGTCTTATTATGGACCAGGCTGGCCTAGAACTTTCCACTTCTCAAGTACTGGGATTATGGAATTATACACATATGCTGCCAAACCTAGCTTCTTTTTTTTTTGTCTTTGTCTTTTTGAGACAAGATCTCCCTGTTAGCCCAGCTGGTCTGAACTCCCTATGTAGACCAGGCTGGCCTTGAAATCACAGAGATCTGCCTGCCTCTGCCTCCCGAGTGCTGGGATTAAAGGCATGCACCATCATACCCAGCCACAGTTCTTGATTAAACACCAAGTTCATATTTATATTATCTCCAAATAATATTTTTGGCATACATTTCTAATGCATAGTTATGTTAAATAACAATATTAAAAGGGTAATTTAAAAAGCTAGGCTTGGGGCTGGGTGTGGTGGTGCACACCTTTAATCCCAGTGCTGGGAGGCTAAGACTGGCGGGTCTCTGTGAGTTCGAGGCCAGCCTGGCCTACATAGTGAGTTCCAGGTCAGCTGGGGCTAAATACAGGGGAGACTTGTCTCAAAAGATTAAAAAAGAAAAAGAAAAAAAAAGAACTATGAAGTAATATGAAATAGTCTTTGAGTTATATTTGGCCATATAAATGACTTTTTAAAATATTTCATTATTTTTATATTATGTGTATGAGTGTATTGCTTGCTTGTATGTAAGTGCACCCATGTCATGCAACACCTGTGGAGGTCAAAAGAGGGTGTTGAAATCCTCTGGAACTGGAGTTTACAGCGGTTGTTATGTTACCATGTGGGTACTGGGAATCAAACCTGGGTCCTCTGCAAGAGTACCAGGGCTGATGACTCTCTTTTTAACAGAAGTATAGTTAAGAACATTCTTAGGATAAGTTTTTATTGTAAATTCTTATTTTTTAAAACAACAGATGTTCCATTTGATTTCATAAATGTTAGCATTATCAAAACATACATAGAGCATATAATCTCTGTTAAATCACTAACAATCTGAGTCTAAAAAAATTAGTCTTTTTCTCAAGGTAACCAAAGTCAAGAATTTTACTAAAATTTAAGTAAAATTTCAAAATGGGTCTTTTTTTTTTTCTCCCTTGTAAGGCAAGTACTCTGCTTCTTGGCACTGAGAAGATACTAGTTAAGATTTTACTCTGCCTAATATACCTGATAACCTTATAAGCTGAAAATCACTCAGAATTCTGTTCTTTTTAGATCCATGAGATGATCAGACAAGAAATTCTGGAGCAAGTCCTCAATAGAGTTGTTACCCGAGCATCTTCTCCCATCAGTCACTTCTTAGGTACTGTACTTCAAAAAGATGAATAAAGTCCTTGGAATATTTCCTTTTAAATATCATAATGATTCAGTCCTAGGGAGAAAAAAAAAAACAAAACAAAACTTATGAGGCTGGGGAAATGGCTCAGTGGTTAAAGTGCTTTCCATTCAGACATGAGGATCAAAGTTCAGGTCCTCAGAACTCATATAAATGCCAGCCTACTTGTAATTTCAGCCTTAGAAAGCAGAGCTGGGATCCCCAGAGCAAAGTGGTAGCAAGATTAGCCATGTTGGTGAGCTCTGGGTTTGATTGAGAGACCCCTCCTCGATGAATAAGGTAGAAGATCAATATCAGCTTCTGGTCTCCCCATGCATGCACACACATGTAGCCATGCACATGCAAAACATGTATACCATATATGCACATGAAAAAATTGGAAAAAGAAAAACAAAACCTATAGTGATGTAATAGACTTTAATGTATTATCTTTATGACAATAAGGCATATAAATCCGTTTAAATATTGTCTGGTTGTAAAAAAGTAAGGGAACATTTAACTAAGGAGTGGAACTTCATTTTGCATCGGCATTCTCTTTAACATAACTCAAATGAGGACTGTAATATAGCTCAGTGATAGAGATCTTGCCTTGAATGCTTAAGGTTCTGGGTTTGATCTTATCAAATTAATGCTATCTTTCTTCATCACTGACTTCTTAATTGGCTCTTTTTATTATGTATCTCCAGTGTCTAAATTCATTACCCTTTTTTTTAGCAACCAATTTTGTTAAATTCTGTCATTTGACACTGTTGGAACATCTCTGAAACTTTTAGAAGGTCCTCTGAGAAATGTAATAGTTTGTTTCTTATCCAGCTTGTGATCAGTTTTTTCCTTTTTTTATTAGTAACCTTTTTTTTTTAACCCTTAAATGTTAGGGTTCTGTAAAGTTCAATACTCAGTATCCCTTGATAACTTTAATGTACATAATCTCCATATCTAAACTATAATAATTTAATTACTTTTAGCATATGTATATACTGTGAAATTATTTCCACAGTCAATTTAGGCACTGAGGAAATGAAATTGAACACCACAGCCACATACTATAGTACACCTATTACAATGCCTAATATTAAAAAGAATGACTACACTGAATGTTAGTATCTATGTGAAATAGTTGGAAACCGATGGGGGAAATATAGATACATAGAAGGTATATAAAAAATAGAAGTATATAAAATCAGGAGTATAAAAAGAAATCAATGAATTCAACTTCAATTACAAAGTCCTTTCTAAATGACATAGCTGCAAAAATTTGAGGTCAAAGCTCAGATTGGATGAAAATGTATATAAAACATATAGCTGGGGACTGGAGAGTTGGCTCCGTGATTAAGAGCACTGGCTGCTCTTGTGGAGGACCTGGGTTCAGTTTCTAGCACCTACATGGAGGCTCACAATAGTCTGTGACTCATTTTGGGGAACCAGCATCCTCTTCTGGGCTCCACAAGTATTGCACAGTAGGGTTCCCTTATATACATCCAGGCAGAACACTCATACACATAAAATAAAAATTTAGCTGGGCATGGTGGTGCATGCCTTTAATCCCAGCACTTGGGAGGCAGAGGCAGGCAGATCTCTGTGAGTTCAAGGCCAGCCTGGTCTACATAGCGAGTTCCAGGACAGCTGGGGCTACAGGGAGACCCTATCTCAAAAAGACCGAAAGAAAAAAATAAAATTTTTTTTAAAAAGCCCATAAAACATGTAGCTGGCTCTCCCTGTCCATGAGTTTCTACATCTATGAAGTCAACCCATTTGGGATAGAAAAAAAAATTTTTTTAATATTATACTGTTGTTGATGTGAACTGTGCATTTAGTTCTATATTGGTTATGTCTATACTAAACATAACATTTATTATTTCCTTTTGCTCTTTTCTACGTTTATTTTGCTAATTTAAAAATTTTTTATTTTGTGTGTACGAGTGTATTGCTTGCATGTAAGTAAGTGCACCTGTGTTGTGCAGTGTCCATGGAGATCAGAAGGTGTCAGGTCCCCTGGCACTGGAGTTACAGATGGTTGTTAGATGCCATGTGGGTGCTGGTAATTGAACCAGGTGCTCTGCAAGAGTAATCAGTGTATTAACTGCTGAACCATCTCTCCAACCCTATCTTGTTATTTTTAATTATTAAATTTTAAAGACTGTTTAATGACATACGTGAGTCTGTGGTTTTAGCTTAGTTGGCATAGTGTCTGCCTAGTGTACATGAGGCCCTGGGTCTGATCCCTAACACTGCATACCATGTCTAATCCCAGTATGAAGGAGATGGAGGCAGGAAGATTAGGAAGTTCAAGATCATCCTCAGATAGGGAGGTCAGCCTGGACTACATGAGATCCTGTCTGAAAAAAAAATGTTTTTTCAGAGCCCATAAGCACAGTATTACCAGAACATAGCCATGCTCATTTGTGTTAACAATTTTACATTACACTCTACCAAACTTTCACTCTATGACAACAGAGTTGGATAATTATGATGCATATTATATAACCAGTACACCCTAAAACTTTCTGGTCCTTTATAGGAAAAAATTGTCCTGGTCAATTTTATATTTATAGTCACCTGAATATTTACCCTTTCTTTTGTTCTTTCTTCCTGGTGTTCTAAGTTTTTCTGCTTGTGGGAAGGACTTTTAATTATAAATTTAATGCCTTTAATAAAAATAGTGCCACAGGCTGGGCGTGGTGGCGCACGCCTTTAATCCCAGCACTTGGGATCTCTGTGAGTTTAAGGCCAGCCTGGTCTACATAGTTCCAGGACAGCTGGAGCTACAGGGAGACCCTCTCTCAAAAAGACCAAAAAAATAAAAATAAATAAATAAATAAATAAGAATAAAAAAATAAAAATAGTGCTATTGAGCTAATCTGTATCTTCTGAGTTAGATTATCAAATTTATAATATCTCCAGAATCTCTCTATTGGTGTCCTCTTTCCATTTCTGATAGTCATAATTTTTTTTTTTAACATTTTGGCGTGGGGGGACTGGAGAGATGGCTCAGTGGTTAAGAACACTTGACTGTTCTTGCAGAAGACCTGGGTTCGAATCCCAGCATCCACATGGCAGCTAACAACTGTCCGTAACTGCAGGTCCAGGGGACCCAACAGCTTCTTCTGTCTTCCGCGGTCATTGCACAACACAGGTGCACTTGCCTACATGCAGGCACATGTGGGATGGAAAGAAATAAAATTTAAAAATGTTTTAAAAAAAAAGATAATCATAATTTTTATTTTTCTCTCTTCCTGATTAGTATGGCAATTTTTTTTTAATTATAATTTCCAGCCAGCTTTTTGTTTTGTTTGGGGGTAGGGGGCTTGGTTGTTTGGATCTTTTGTTTGTTGGTTTGGTTTTGGTTCTTTGAAACAGTTTCCCTGTAGCCCCAGCTAACCTGGAACTGGCTATGTAGATCAGGCTGACCTTGATCTCACAGAGATCCACCTACCTCTGCCTCCTGAGTGCTGGAATTAAAGGTATCTGCCACCATGCGTGGCTCCATATGCATTATCTTTCTTGTATTTTAATATATAGTAGGCCTTTCTGGTTTTTTCTGCATTTAAATGATATTCATCCTTCAGATCTAGTTTAAATTTCTTCTCCTTGTTCTTTTAAAGTACTCAAAATGATCTCTTCCTGCCTTTTAAAACTTCCTTTTTAAACTCTATCATTTGGTAGGCAATAAATGTTTGAAATTTTTAGATATTTGATATTTTGGTTTTTTCTTTCGGAATATTTTTGGCTAGCGTTCCAACTATATTATTAAAATGCTTGAAGAGGTAGCTGGAGGATGGCTCAGGAGTTAAGAGCTTGCACTGCTCTTGCAAAGGATCCAAGCTCAGTTCCCAGCACCCACATAGGGAACCTCTAGCTTCTGAATACCTGTACTCAGGTGTATATACCCAAATACATACACATAATTAAAAAAATTTTTTTTCTTTTTGAGACAGGGTCTCCCTGTAGCCCCAGCTGGCCTGTGTAGACCAGGCTGGCCTTGAACTCACAGAGATCCACCTGCCTCTGCCTCCCAAGTGCTGGGATTAAAAGCATGCACCACCACGCCCAGCATAAATTTTTTATTTTAAAAAAATTTGTGAAGGAAGAGACCTTTTTGTTGCCAACAATGAAAATCTATAAATATTTATTGATTTATTTTCACCTAGATATATGAAGACATGTAATACTTACATAGTCAGTGTAATGGGTTGCTTCCTTTTAGGGACAGTTTAATTTTGTTACCTTGTATTATCGCAAAAAATGATAAAATAGCTTGATTTCATTGACTGGAGAAAAATTATTTATAATCAGAAATTTGTATCGTAGTATATTTATTTCAGAAAAGAGACAAAACTTTACCATTTCTTTTCCTATATTCATTTAAAATAAGCCCTTATTTATTTTATAGTTTTATGAGGCAACTCATTATAGATTCTGTTTTTCAGACTTGCTTTCAAGTATCATCATGTATGCACCCTTAATTCTTCAGAGTTGTTCTTCTAAAGTCACAGAAATTTTTGACTATTTGTCCTTTCTGCCCCTTCAGACTGTACAAGGGCTGCTTAAGGCAGTGCAGGTAAGTTAAACTTAGACTAAAATTAAACTAAAACTCTCTAATCATAAAAGTATGATGCATTTCTTTTATAGATAAATCCAAGAAATCTTATTTTTAGTTTTGTATTGAAAAGGTAAATAGGGGGCTGGAGAGATGGCTCAGCAGTTAAGAGCACTGACTCCTCTTACAGAGAGGTCCTAAGTTCAGTTCCCAGTACCCACATGGAGGCTCACAACCTTTTGTAACTCCAATTCCAGAGATTCTGACATGTTCTTCCGGCCTCTGTGGACACCAAACATACACGTGGTACAGAGACATACATGCAGGCAAAACATATATGTAAATTTTTTTCTAAATTTTAAAAAAAAATTTAAAATTTTTTTGGTCTTTTTGAGACAGGGTCTTCCTGTAGCCCCAGCTGTCCTGGAACTCACTATGTAGA
>NW_008355474.1:1946870-1966500 GCF_000622305.1 Nannospalax galili | reverse complement strand
TATTATTTTTATTTTACGTGTATGAGTGTTATGCCTGCATGTAAGTGCACCTATGTCATGCAATGCCTGTGGAGGACAGAAGAGGCTATCAGATCCCCTGGAGCTAGAGTTACAGACAGTTGTTAGCTGCCATGTGGGTGCTAGGATTTGAACCTGGGTCTTCTGCAAGAACAGTCAGTGTTCTTAACCACTGAGCCATCTCTCCAGCCCCATATGTAAATATTTTAAAAAGAAAGAAAGAGCTGAGCAGAGGCAGGTGAATCTCTGTGAGATCAAGGTTAGCCTGGTCTATATAGCAAGTTCCAGACCAGCTCTAGCTACAGGGAAACACTGTCTCAAAAAGACATGCCCCCCCCCAAAAAACATGTAAATAGCAATGGTTGCTCTCCAAGTTGTCCCTTCTTTATAACTCCATCTTCCATTGACTGGTTTTCAAATTAGTAAAGTAATTAAACAACTCTTTTTCTTTTGCTATGTTTTTGAGACAGGATCTCACTGTGTAGCCCAAGACTGGCCTCATTCATGGCATTCCTTTTGCCCTAACCCATTGAGTAGCTGGGACTACAGGCGTGCCTGGCTGCAACCACTATCTTTATTATTAAACATAATCAGCACTGAACCTTGTATATAAAATAAAACCAAAGTACACAAAATGCTAACAGAATTGCATAGAAATGAGCTAAAGCTGATATTAACTACTCTTTTTACCCACTGAGTTTTTTCTTCTTCAGCCACTTCTCAAAGTCAGCATGTCAATGAGAGACTCATTGATACTTGTCCTTCGGAAAGCTATGTTTGCCAGGTATGTAGCATTGAGATCACAGTAAGTTACACCTTCAAAGTCTGGATCTGTAAGTTGTCTCTGCTATCTCCCAGGTGTGCCTGTTCACAGTGGCCAGGCAGACTCCTGCCTCAGCAAGTATTCTCAACAAGTAAAACGCTTATGTGCTGCTTTTTCATTTAGTGTTCAGAGCAACCTCAGGAAGTGAAGATTATTACAGTTCTCATTTTACAAAAGAAAGTTAGGCTTAGGCATGAGAAGTGCCAAAGACTGTCCCAAAGACTGAACAGTATTTAATGGTAAAATAATCTAACATCAGTGTTTATGATCTCAAGTACTTTGCTCTACCACCCCTAGATTAACCTTCAGGGGAAAGTTGCATCCCCAGAGTCTTGAAATACCAAGATGACCACAGTTCCAAGGGGAAGAGTTAGGAAGAACAAACATACTTAAGTATCTCATGTTAATGAACATCAGAATTGGGGTCCAGTGACTAGTAGACCTGGTGAATTTCTGAAGTGCCTTCATTCTATTTGAAGCTCACTCAGTGCCTCCTGACCACTCTTCCTTTATTGCTTAGTATGTGAGCTAGGGATGATTAGTACTGTCTCCTAAAAATGTAGCAATACAGTAATATGTGGAAAGCATTTGATACTTTGAGCATAAGATACCCAATTATTATCACATTGAGAATATTATAGAACATGCAGATATGTCCAGAAGAGCAACCAGTAAGTAGCTATTATCTCTGCTCTAGAATTGGGAATTTTTAAAAAGTAAATCCCATGCTTAAAATTTTTTGGATTTATTTATTTATTTATTTATTTTTCTTTTTGGTGTTTTAAAGACAGGATCTCCCTGTAGCCCCAGCTGGCCTGGAACTCACAATGTAGACCAGGCTGACTTTGAACTCACAGAGATCCGCCTGCCTCTGCCTCCCAAGTGCTGGAATTAAGGGTGTGCGCCACCATGCCTGGCAGATTTTTTTATTTTATTTTATGTATATGAGTATTTTGCATGTATGTATGTAAGTGTACCACATGGGTGCAGTGCCTATGGTGACCAGAAGAGGGTGTCAGATCCTCTGGAATGGAAGTAATGAATAGTTGTTAGCCAACATGTGGTTGCTAGGAACCAAACCTGGGTCTTATGCAAGAGCAGCCAGTCCTCTTACTGCTGGACCATTTCTCCAGCCCTAGAATTGACAGTTTTTTATTATTCTTCACCAAAAGGCTTGTCTGATAGTACGTTACAGTGTCTGTAACATGGATTGATCGTAGAACCCCTGCCAGTTCATGTGACACAAAGTACTTGTGCTCCTGTATAAATAAAAGAAGCTCAGCAATTTCCTTTGCCATTCCGTATGTAGATTCAAGTTCCAGTCCAACCTGTGGCCTCTCAGGATTCTTCTGATTACCATGGAGTCTTGCAAGCTAAGAGAAGAAAGTATAGATACAGTCATGAGGTTAATAATGAAACCAATCAGTTGCATTCCCATAGTGTAGATGACTGAATACCTAGTGCCTTATTTTGAGCATATAAATTCAGTTTGGTTTGGTTTGGTTGTACTTGATTGTCCGTACATATTCCTTCTCTGTGTGGAACTAGATGGATTTTTTTCCTACACATTCCTGTGCTATTAACTTATTGTGTATTCCTGAACTAGGCAACTTGATGCCCGAAAATCTGCAGTTGCTGGGTTTTTGCTGCTCTTGAAGAATTTTAAGGTTTTAGGCAGCCTGTCATCCTCTCAGTGTAGTCAGTCTATTGGTGTCACTCAGGTAAGAATTGTTCACATGTGCCCTTAATCTCTATGTATCTGATTATTACTAATCACGGTCAGTTACACTCAGATCCTTAGAACCTGAGTATGGGTATAAAGTCATCAGGTAGATTTCACTGGTAATGTTTATCACCTCTACTAATTAACATAAAGTACATTTTTATGCTTCCTCCTCAAATATGTCTTATTTTTTAATTTGTTGATTTTGTGTGTGTGTATATCATCCCACACAATTTTAGACACATGTGCAAACATCTAAGTGTTAGTAGCATTAAAAATGTAGGAAACAGCATATTTTAAAATGAAATGGAGATCTTCTTTAAAGGGTAAAAACTCATTCAATTTTATGTCTTACAGGGTTTATACTGAGTTCAATATTGTATAACTGTATTAATTCAACTGTGAACCTAAAAATTTATAGCCACTTTTGAAAGAGATGTATCCTTGCTCTGGAATGTGTTACTGAATATGTTAAAGCTGTAATGAAATGCTTCTTCTAATCATGTGGTTATTAAATTTAAAAAAAAGTTCACACTAACTGTATTAAACATTGCTTCAGGAGCCATTAGAAGCCATTATTTTATTCCTTTAAGGCTCTAACAAAGATCCTGATCAAACTGTGAGTTTCATAATGATGATAATGTCAATTAAACTTCTCTTTTTATTTTTTTGCTTTTTGAGATAGGATCTTGCTTGAACTGTGCTGTATATGTAAAATTTACACCCATTTCAAAGAATGAGAGTGAAATTAAAACATATATGTATTTCAATCAGTATTTTATACTGAATTATATGTTGATAGTACTTTGGATCTGGGCTGGAGAGATGGCTCAGCAGTTAAGAGCACTGGCTCCTCTTGCAGAACACCCACCTGGTGGCTAACAGTTGTCTATAACTCCAGTCCCAGGAGCTCTGATGCCATCTTCTGATGTCTGCGGGCATTGCATGACATGGGTACACTTATACATGCAAGCAGTATACTCATACACAAAATAAAAATAATAAATAAAATATTTAAAATATTTTTGATATGTTGGGTTAAATAAAGTATTAACATTTACTTCATCTGTTTTATTTTGCACTGTGGCTACAAAAAATTTTAAATTACATATGCAGCTTACATTTGTGGCTCATACTATTTCTCTATTGAATAGCAAGCACACTGCTAGATACTACTAAAGAGCTTTATATACATTATCTCTTTTATCCTTCCCAGTAATTCTCTCAGCTAGATACTAGTATTATACTTATTTTGAAGATTTATTTTATGTGTATGTGCCTGAGTATATGTATGTATATCACATGCATACAGGTGTTCACAGAGGCCAGAAGAGGGTGTCAAACACCCTGGAGCTAGAGTTACAGTCAGTGTGAGCTACTCATTGTGGGTGCTAGGAACCCACGGTTCTGGTCCTGAGAAAGAGCAACAAGTAGTCTTAACTACTGAACCATCTCTCTAGCCCCTATAAAAGTAGGTCAATTTGTTTATTTTGCACATATACTTCTAGTAAGCTGTGGAATCTGATAAAACAACTTTCTGTAATAATTTGAAAGTAGACTTATTTAAGAATTTCATTAGGAATCATTTACTGTTCTAATACAACTATAGATAACCTTTTTGGCAGTTTGTTATAATATAAGGAATACTGGGTATCATTTGTGAATATTATACAAGAAAAATAAGGCTCACAGAGGTTAAGTAACTTGCCCAATATCATAACCAATAAAGAGTAGAACTTGAATTAGACTTTAAAAGTATGAAGTGTATCACCATGTTACTTAGAGTAAGGAGTAAATTCTTCTGACATAGTCATTCCATGGAGCCCCTTCCACTCTTGGGAGTTCTTTTCTCTTTTCCCTAATAAAGAAGTTTTTTAGTCCATATTGTCAATTTTATTTTATTTTATTTTTTATTTTTTGGTCTTTTTGAGACAGGGTCTCCCTGTAGCCCCAGCTGTCCTGGAACTCACTACGTAGACCAGGCTGGCCTTGAACTCACAGAGATCCGCCTGCCTCTGCCTCCCAAGTGCTGGGATTAAAGGCGTGCGCCACTGCGCCCAGCCAGTCAATTTTATTTTAAATAGAGCAAGGAACCTTGTTTTTTTGTTTGCTTATTTATTTATTTATTTATTTATTTATTTATTTATTATTTATTATTTTTTGGTCTTTTTTGAGACAGGATTTCCCTGTATTCCTAACTGGCCTGGAACTCCTGGGACTCACTGTGTAGACCAGGCCTGCCTCTGTGTCTGAAGTGCTGGGATTAAAGGCCTGTGCCACCATGCCTGGCTTTATTTTATTTTTTTGAGGCAGGGTCTCCTGTAGACCCTGCTGGCCTGGAACTCACTATGTAGACCAGGCTGGCCTTGAACTCAAAGAGTTCCACCTGCCTCTGCCTCCCGAGTGCTGGGATTAAAGGCGTGTGCCATCACACCCAGCTTTGAGGCAGGGTCTCAACTAGGTAGCCCTGACTGGCCTCAAACTCATAGAGATCTGCCTGCTTCTGCCTCTGAATGCTGAGATTAAAGGCATGAGCCACACACCTGGCTTGCTTGGTGTTTTTCCTTGTTTTGTTTTGTTTTGTTTTTTGTGTTGAGAGATAGTCTCATTATGTCGCCCAGGCTGGCCTAGAATTTTCTGTGTAGACCAGGCTGGCCTCAAATTTGTGACCCTTCTAACTCTACCTTCTGAGTGCTGAGATAAGCACTAGAATGTCTGTTTGTAAGCAAGACTATCTGCCCCTAAACTTCTTTAGGATTTGTGGAAATGAAGAGCTATTTTTTTTTTTGATGGAAGTCTTAAAGTCTTTTAAATAAAATCATATATATTGTGACAATCGGATTATAGTGACATAAAATAATCAGTTGCCTTCCTAAATAGCTAACGTTGTCAAAGAAACCTTAAAGCACAAAAAAAAAAGAGATAATTTTGTTTGAATGCTTGAAAACTTTTATTTCAAACCAGAATGAGTGACATGGTAATGAATATCAGATCTACATTAGACCCGTTTGAGCACAAGGAAAGCTAAGTCTAGTAAGCTTCTTTGATCAAGGGCATAGACTCAGTTTACTCCCTACTGAAAACTGCTTTTAGAAAGCTAGACATAAACTGCTTCTCTCCCTTTTCAGGTTCACGTAGATGTTCACAGCCGCTATAATTCTGTTGCCAATGAAACTTTTTGCCTTGAGATCCTAGATAGTTTGAAAAGATGCTTGGGACAGCAGGTTGATGTTCGACTCATGCTTTATGAGGTAAGTCAGTAATTTGGAAGAAATGTATCAACTCTCTTCTGTGAATAATCCTTTTTAAGTCTTTTTTTTTTTCCTGATTCTAAAAACATTACATATACCCTTGGGCAGTTAGGGCCAGTAGATAGTAATAATGAGTCCAAAAGTCAAAGTGAAGCATGGTGGCCCATGCCTTTAATCCCAGCATTTGGGAGGGCAGAGGCAGGTGGATCTCTATGAGATCAAGGCCAGCCTGGTCTACATAGTTCACGCAGGCTGGGGCTATGGGAGACCTTGTCCAAAACAAAACAAAACTGTAAACAATACTTGCTATACTTTAATCACTGTATTTTTTAATTAATTAATTTTTATTTTTTATACGTATGAGTGTTATACCTGCATGTAGTAAGTGTACCCGTGGAGGACAGAGGAGGGTATCAGATCCCTTGGAACTGCAGTTATGGACAGTTTAGCTGCCATTTGGGTGCTGAGATTTGAACCAGGGTTTTCTGCAAGAACAGCCAGTGGTCTTAACCACTGAGCCATCTCTCCAGCCTCAATCATTGCATTTTAATTTGAACATTTAGGTGTTTTTGCCAGCCTTTTAATTTAACACCAAGTTTGTCATTTTTAACATCTGTCTTTCATACAAACCATACCCTTAATTTATAAATTAAGTTTATAAAGTTACCTTTATTAAGTCTAATATATTGGTTTTTTAAATTTCTTATTATTTTAATATTTTATTTATTATTTTTATTTTATGTGTATGAGTGTATTGTCTGCATGTATGTGAGTGCACCCATGTCTTGCAACGCCAGAAGAGGGCTTCGGATTCCCCTGGAACTCGTAGCCACCGTGTGGGTGCTGGGAATCGAACCTGGGTCCTCTGCAAGAGCAGTCAGTGTTATTAACCTCTGAGCCATCTCTCCAGCCCCTATTTGTTATTATTTTTATTTTATGTGTATGCGTGTATTGCCTACATGTAGGTAAGTGCACCTGTGTCATGCAATGCCCACGGAGTACAGAAGAGGCTGTCAGGTCCCCTGGGACTGGAGTTACGGACACTTGTTAGCTGCCATGTGGGTGCTGGGATTCAAACCTGGGTCTTCTAGTGTTCTTAACTGCTGAGCCATCTCTCCAGCTACAGGTTTTTTGTTTTTTAATCTTTTTCTTTTTTTGTACTTTGTTTTTAAGATCTTTACAGATCTGATTCGGTCCTGTAACTTATAGTGATACAACAGTTAGCAAAAACCAGAAGACAAATATAGTCAGCATTTGTGATTAGTATATAATGCAACCATTGCAAATGACTATGATCATGGAAGGTTCACTACTATTTCCATAGGTGTTTCATGGAAGAAATGGAAAACATTAAATAACAAGAAAAGGGGTTAGAAGAAAGAACAGCTCTTTTTCTTTTTCTTTCTCTTTTTGTTTTTGAGAGACTGTGTAACATAGCCCAGGCTGACCTCAAACACTCTGCATAGCTAAGAAACAACCTCGAATTTCTGATCCACCTTTTTCTACCTCCCAAGTGCTGGGATTACAGGTCTGTACCACACACCTGACTTTCATGTGATTTTTTTTTTTTTTTTTGAGACAGGGGTCTCCCTGTAGCCCCAGCTGTCCTGGAACTCACTATGTAGACCAGGCTGGCCTTGAACGCACAGAGATCTGCCTGCCTCTGCCTCCCAAGTACTGGGACTACAGGTGTGCACCACCATGCCTGGCTTCATGTGATATTTTAAAGTATTTATTGAGCTATAAGAATTGGCTGGCACTGGATTTTTTAGGCTCACTATGGAAAATACGGAAAATTTAAAGATTGTTTTAGGCCTGGGGATGTGGCTTAGTGAGTAAAGTGCTTCTTGGGCAAGCATGAGTACCTAGATCCTCAGTACCCACTAAAAAGCCAGGCATGGCAACACATGCCTCTATAATCTCAGTGCTGGGAGGTGGAAATAGTACTGCACGGGCTTGCTGGCCAGCCAGTCTAGCCAACTGGTTCAGTAAGCAACCCTGTCTCAAAAAAATAAGATGGAGGGGCTGGAGAGCACTGTGTGCTCTTACAGAAGACCCAAGTTCTGTTCCCAACACCCACATGGCAGCTAACAATCACCCATAACTCTAATTTCAAGAGAGCTGATGTCCTCTTCGGGCCTCCACAGACATTGCATGGACATGGTGCACTTACATGCAGGCAAAATGCTCATACACATAAAATATAAATAAATAAATAAATAAATAAATAAATAAATACATACATAAAGAAATAAGGTAAAAAGTGATTAAGGAAGACCTGGCTTCCACAGGTGCGCACAAATGTGTATACACCAACACATATAAATACATTTATTTGATTTTTTATTAATATTTTTATTTTATGTGTATGCGTGTATTGCCTGCATGTAGGTAAGTGCACCCATGTCGTGCAATACCCTTGGAAGACAGAAGAGGCTGTTGGATCCCCTGGAACTGGAGTTATGGACAGTTGTTAGCTGCCATGTGGGTGCTGGGATTCGAACCTCGGTCTTCTGCAAGAACAGCCAGTGTTCTTAACCACTGAGCCATCTCTCCAGCCCCACATATAAATACATTTATATACACATAAATTTGTTTTATTGCTAATTCTGCCATTCACATTTGCTTATTTATGTAAAATTGGAATAAAAAATATATAGGTTTTTATCATCTAACTTTATCCAATTATTTTCTCATTTTATTAAGTTGTTTTTCTCTTCCAAAATGTTTTTTTTTTTTTTTTTTTTTTTTTGTCTTTTTGAGACAGGGTCTCCCTGTAGCCCCAGCTGTCCTGGAACTCACTATGTAGACCAGGCTGGCCTCAAACTCACAAAGATCCTCCTGCTCTGCCTCCCCAGTGCTGGGATCAAAGGCTTGTGCCACCACGCCTGGCCAACATGATTTTTTTTAAAAAATTTATTTTTGTCTTTTAAATTTGTGTGTGGGGTTATCTATGGAGACCAGAAGGAGGTGTTGGATCCCTGGAGCTAGAGTTACAGGCAACTGTGAGTCCCCTGATGTGAGTGTTGGGAACCAAATATAAAAATGTAACTTAAAATTTACTCACTGATGAATATAAACTCTCTACATAAAAGAGTTATAACTCTGTGGTTGCGCTTTATGTAGAGATTTTTACATTTAGCTATTTGATTCATCTATAATTTGTTTTGCATTTACTAGGAGCTCACCTTTCCTCCCAGGTAAACCTCCTTTAAGAGTACTATTTCTGTTTCCTATTAAATCCTTTATTTCATTTGTATGTTTTTTTATGTCAAGACAAAGTAGCTGGGTTGCTTTATTTGAATCATCACTTAATCAGCTTCTGTATTGCCATCATTTAACTGTTATCTTGTGAGTTCACAGTCTACTTCTTAGGGCAGAACGATACTTTGAAGAACCATTTACACAAGCTACCAGCAGCTGTATCTGTTTCTTTATTCATGAAAGAAAGAAATATAAAGCAATATAGCAAAATATTGACATATGTTAGGGCTAATCTTCCTTCTTTAAAAAAATTTATTTTGTCACTCTCCATTTGCCTTTTCTCACAGATGAACTATACAACCTCTTGGACAGTTTCGAGAAAGAAAGCTCTCTCTTGGGTTTTAATGTGAACAGTTATTTTTTAAATTTAGACTGGAGAAAAAATATCATGATCATTTATGTTCTGTTATTTGGTACTATGAATCATTGGAAGAATGTGCTAAAAGGAAAGGCTTCTAATGAGAGAGAGAGAGAGAGAGAGAGAGAGAGAGGCAGAGCCCTACAGCACCAGATTACTCCAAAGCCACAGTGCTCAAAAATTGTGACAGTTGTCGGGCATGCCTTTAATCCTAGTACTCAAGAGGCAGAGGCAGGCAGATCTCTGTGAGTTCAAGGCCAGCCTGATCTACATAGTTCCAGGCCAGCTGGGGCTACAGGGAGACCCTGTCTTAAAAAGATAAAAATAAAAAAAAATAAAAAAAAATTGTGACAATTATGGTCAGATTGAGTTCGCAGTGATCAGAGGTTCTTCAGATAAATAATCTAAATTTTCTGAATTATTTTTCCCTCTAGCAAATAATGGGTCTCTACCTTTACCACAGAACTGAAAATAGGGAACTAGAGGGATAGCTCAGCAGTTAAGATTGCTTCCTGCTCTTCCAGAGGACCTGAGATCAGTTGCCAGCACAGGATCTGATACCCTCTTTCTGGCCTCTGCAAGCACCCACACGTGTGTCATGCACACATTTACACACAAATAAATTTTTTAAAGTGAGAATAGGCTAAGAAAGAACTATGAGCTTATTTGTTCTCTGTATAATTGCTCCTAGGGGTTCTATGATGTTCTTCGAAGGAACTCTCAGCTGGCTAATTCAATCATGCAGACTCTTCTCTCACAGGTAAAAAAATATCTTATAGATCATATAGGGAAACCAGATGAGGAATTGAGAAGTGATTGGTGCATTCCAGACTTTTGTAAATGTAACATAATTCATAACTAGTATTCTGGTAAGTCGTAAATATGCCCAGGGGATGTCATGCAGTTCTGAGTTGTTTTATTTGGATTATCATGTACCAGCTGCCATATTACCACCCCCTGTTATCCCTATGTTAATAGTCTACTTCTTAAGTCAGAAGGACACTTCAAAGAACCATTTATACAAGCTGCCAGTGGTTATATCGTTTTATTTCTGAAAGAAAACCATCTATAGAAAAATATAGAAAATATTAATATCTAGTAAATACAAGTGATAGATACATAGATGTCTTTTGGGTCATTTCTGTATTTTTACATTACATTTACTTATTTATGGTCTTTTGAGATACAGTCTCATGTAGTCCAGACTGGACTCAAACTCATTATGTAGTCAGGGCTGTCTTAAATTTCTTATTTTTATTGCCATTTCCCAAATTCTGGGATTACAGGTATGTACTACCACTCTAGGTTTGTGTATTAGTTATACTTCTGTTGCTGTGATAGAAACACTGACCATAACCAGTTATAGAAGGAAGAATTTATTTGAGCTTACAGTTCCAAGAAGCAAAGTCCATCATGGTGGGGAGGCATGGCAGCAGAGGTGGCTGGAGGAGGAGTGGACACTAAGCTCTCACATCTTTAAGCAGGCACAGGAAGCAAGAAGCAACTCGAGATCCAGCAAGGCTTAAGAACTCTGTAAGGCTACCCCCTGTGACGTACTTCCTCCAGGATAGCCACACCTTCTAAGACCTCCCAAAACAGTGCTGCCAACCGGAGACAAAATGTCCAAATACTTGGAGCCTGTGGGGGACATTTTCATTCAAACCACCATAGTTCTCTTTTTACATACATGTATACAATGCCCCACCAACTCCCCCTAGATACCCCCCCAAAACATCCTCTCTCAACTTTCACATCTTTCTTTTTTTAACCCACTGAGTCCAGTTAATGCTGCCTGCTGGAATGTTGACTAGATCTTGTGGAGCCTATATTCTTAACCACCAAGCTTTATTGAAAACGCAAATTGTGTTTGCAACTTTAGGGCTTGGTATGAAGGGAGTATGGTGGAAGTAAAGTAGAGAAAATGTCTTGATCAGTACTATTCATAAAGCATTGCAAAAGGATGCAGGCAGATCTAAGCAGTATAAATTTGTTGTATTGTTCTTTTAAAAAAGTGAAAAGTAGCTGGGCATGGTGGCGCACGCCTTTAATCCCAGCACTCGGGAGGCAGAGGCAGGTGGATCGTTGTGAGTTCAAGGCCATCCTGGTCTACATAGTGAGTTCAGGTCAGCTGGGACGACAGGGAGACCCTGTCTCAAAAAGACAAAAAAAAAAAAAGTGAAAAGTATTCATGAGCTGTGATTTTTTTTTTTCCCTCCTCTTACTATATACACAGTTAAAACAGTTCTATGAACCAAAACATGATCTGCTACCTCCTCTGAAACTAGGAGCTTGTGTTCTGACCCAAGGAAATCAGGTCTTTCTGCAAGAACCTCTGGTAAGACTTATTCCTCCTAGAGCCATTATTTTCACTGTTAATGATAAGGTTGGTATGCAGAAAGAGATCCCTTTACCTGTGAAACTTCTTTCAATTAATTTTACTCTTAGTTTTTCCATGCCCATTATTTGTGACCCATTTTCATTTGGGATCTTTTGGTAAAAATCTCTAGCACTTGGCACTTCACTCAATTATGTTGACCACTTCCTCCCCTCAGAACATCTTATCTTTCACTCATAGCTCTTTGGTTATACACTAAAGGTACTTTAGAGTGGAGATGCAACTAGGAATGACTGAACCGAGCTAATAAAACTGCTTCTTTAGCCTAGAGAGAGTACGTGATTTGAGCTAGAGTGGGCTCTTGTTGAACTTTTAGAGGAACTGAGCTAGGTTTTTCTGTTCTTGTTATCTAGCTTCAGAAGGGTGAGAAAGAGATGGCAAAGGCTGAAACTCCCCACTGCAAGTGACTTAGAATTCAGGGCAGAGGAAAAGGGAGGATGGTGTTGCATTGTCAGATCTGGTCTTCATGTATATATCTTTATTGCTGTGAGATGTTCCCAGCCTAGATGTAAGATGCTGTCATGGCATCGCGAAGATTCCCTCAACCTAAACCCCTGTCATTAGAATAACTTTCAGGACTTGAGAACTGAAGACTTTTTTTTTTTTTTTTTTTTTTTTTTTTTTTTTTTGATCTTTTTGAGACAGGGTCTCTCTGTAGCCCCAGCTGGCCTGGAGCTTGCTATGAAGACTGTATAACTTCATAATGTGGCTTTAAGGATATTTGCATCTGACCAGAATAGCACGTTTGATGTTTCATTGTGAAGTGCCAGCTACTTATAATGCCAATTAATTGAGGAAAGCTTAGAAAAGAACACCTCTCTTAGTTATGTTTTTTTGAGTTTTGTTCATTCACCTGGACTTAATGTGTGATGCCAGCAAATAGCACAGGCTTCATAACAGCTTCATAGGTTATCCCTTAACAGTAACAAATGTTATTTGTTTTCTTCTACAGGATCATTTGCTGTCTTGTATTCAGCATTGTTTGGCCTGGTATAAGAGTAGAGTGATTCCCCTACAACAGGGAGATGAAGAGGAAGAAGAAGAGGGATTCTATCACGAGCTAGATGATATGTTGGAGTCTATTACTAATAGAATGATTAAGAGCGAGCTAGAAGACTTTGAACTGGTAATTGCTAAGTCCTTAGCTGTGTTGAATAATGGAGGTTTTAGTAGCAAATTAATTTTTATTTGTCTTTTAGGATAAATCAGCAGATTTTTCTCAGAGCACTAGTGTCGGTATAAAAAATAGTATCTGTGCATGTCTCATGATGGGAGTTTGTGAAGTTCTAATAGAATATAATTTCTCCATAAGTAACTTCAGGTAAGGATTGCTGTGACCTTATTTGTAGTTTTGTACGTTTGTTTACTCTAGTAACTAGTTTAGTTAGACACTAAATATTATCTTTTTTTTTTTTTTTTTTTTTTTTTTTTGGTCTTTTTGGGACAGGATCTCTCTGTAGCCTTAGCTGGCCTGGAACTTGCTATGTAGACAGGCTGGCCTTGAACTCACAAAGATCTACCTGCCTCTGCCTCCCACATGCTGGGATTAAAGGCATGCACCACTATGCCTGGCCAATATTATCTTTTTTCCTGTATATTTTTAATTGAATTTTGGTGCATTTCATACAATAAATCTTAATCATATTTAGACCCCTCCCCCAGCCATACCCCCACCATACATTCTGTCATATATGTTTAAATATTGTCTCTTAATAAGTCCAAAGTATGTTTGTTCTACCAGAGGACACTGCAGGATACATCTGTGATTTTGTCTCTCTAGCATGCTTTTATTTATTCACAGTCCCCCAGACCCTGAACTCAAGTAATACTGGCTTTAAAAGAAAAATTTCATGGGGATAAAGAGATGACTCAGCAGTTAAGAGCACTGGCTGATCTTGCAGAGGACCTGGGTTTGATTCCCAGCACCCACATGGTGGCTAACAACCGTCCATAACTCCAGTTTCAGGGGAATCCAACATCCTCTTCTGACCTCCTCCAGCATTGCACAACATGGGTGCACTTATATGCAAGCAATATACTCATACACATAAAAATAAATTTTTTAAAAAAAATTTTAAAAAGAAAAAAAAATTCATTAGGGATAGTATTGGACTTTCCTGCTGTTCTTGACTAGAAAAAATAAGAGGACATAAAAACAATTCATGCAGATTTTTATAACTTGAGAATACTATGTTAATGATGGTCCATTGATTTATAATGTTATAGCTGAAATATGACATTTAAAGAAGCACTTCGATTTTCTTATTTTATATAGAACTAAGCCACAATAACATTGATGCTGGTCTTTGTTGGTCTCTTTTCCCTTTTACACAGCAAGAGTAAGTTTGAGGAGATTCTGAGTTTATTTATGTGTTACAAGAAGTTTTCTGACATCCTTAATGAAAAAGCTGGTAAAGGCAAAACTAAAATGACCAGTAAGACAAATGATAGTCTTTTGTCCATGAAATTTGTGTCTGATCTTCTCACTGCTCTTTTCAGGTAAGGTTCTACTTGAGTGTGTAAAGATAGCAGTTCAGTAAAGATAATAGTGTGTTCCTAGTTTTACTTCTAGTACCTAGTTTGAATTCACAATTCTAGCTGTATTATATACAGTAAGAAATAAGTTAGGAGGTTTTTAATTTTCTTAATATGAAAAATCGCACAATTCAAGGTAGGCAGTCTAAAGAGGAGGCACCTTAACATTGTTAAAGAAGAATCAGAAACATTGGACTAATGAAAACATAGGATGAATTCTAGCAGTGTTGTAAGACAATCGACTTAAAGTTTTGGATACAACAACAGATTAAGAAAGGAAGGGGCAGATGCTTTAATTCCAGCATGTATAAGGCAGAGGCTGGTGGACCCAAGTTCCAGACCAGGTGGGGCTACAGGGAGACCCCGTCTTTGAAAAAAAAAATGGGGGAGGGAGGGTGGAGAAAGGAGAAAATAAAATTAAATAGCAAGGGGACAATGGGACAGTAGGACAATAAAAAAATCTAAAACACTATACTTTGATTTTATTAAAGTGTAAAGGATTAGTGGGGAAGAGGGAGGAATTGAGGTAACAACAAGGAAAATGAGTGTAAAAAAGTAGCTGTGGCAAAGACTGTGGCTTAGGCCATCTTTTTGCCGTTCAGAGCTTGCTAGGTGCTGCTGGTCTGAACAGTCTGTAAAAGCCTGTTCCAGATCCCAACATCAGCGGGAAATTTTTTTTCCTTACAGTACTGGGGATAGAACACAGACCTTAAGCATGTTAAGACAGTCACTCTACCACTGAACTATATCATATCCCTTTTTTTTAAACTCATTTTTTTAAAGGCAGGATCATGTTCAGATGCACAGGTTAGCCTGGAACTCGTAGTCTTCCTGCCTCAACCTCCCGAGTAGCTGGGCCTATACCACCAGCTCAGCTCCTTTCTTTGTTTTCCTCCCTCTCTAGAGATAGTATCCAAAGTCATGAAGAAAGCCTGTCTGTCCTGAGGTCCAGCAATGAATTTATGTACTATGTAGTGACTGTAGCTCTGCAGAAGGTACAACAGCTAATACAAAGAGGGCACATATGTGGTCCTGATGGCCAAAACCCAGAAAAGATCTTTCACAACCTCTGTGACATAACTCGGTAAGCCACTCTAATGCTCAGAAACTTATTTGCTAGCTTGTGTGTTGTGAATTCTCCAAGACAAGAAATTGGGGATGGAGCCAAGGGTGATTTGAGGTAGACCTGTATTTTAAAAGAGGAGTGACTGGCAGTAGATCATTTTTCTCATCTTGTTTTGGTATGGATTTTTATCTCATATAAAAATCTTACTGTTCCCAGTACTTAGGAGGCAGAGGCAGGCAGATCTCTGTGAGTTCAAAGACAGCCTGGTCTATGCAGTTCCAGGCTAGCTGGTTCTACAGGGAGACCCTGTCTCAAAAAAGACCGCCCCCCCCAAAACAACAACAACAACAAAAAAACCAACTGCATTCCCAGAAGGGAGAAAGAGTATTATTAATAATGATTCATAAAGTAGACATAGCAATACTAAATGTATGTGTACCTAACAACAGATTTTAAATACTTAAAGCAAGAAAACAGTAAAGGGGCTGAAGGCATGGCTCAGCTGTTGAGGGTGTGTACTGCTCTTGTAGAAGACCTGAGTTTGGTTCCAGCACCTGTGTTAGGTGGCTTGTAATGGCCTGAACCCCAACTCCAGAGGGGTGTGATGCTTATGCCCTCTTCTGGACTCCAAAGGCATCTGCATTCATGTGCACATACCCATACCACATGTGTACACATAATTAAAAATGAAATAAAGGGCTGAAGAGATGGCTCAGCATTAAGAGCAGATACTGCTCTTGCAGAGAACCTGAGTTTGGTTCCCAGCACCCATATTGGGTGGCTCACAGCTGCCTGTAACTCCAGTTCCAGGGGCTCCAACCCCCTCTTCTGAACTCCTCCAGCATTTATACTCAGTGTGCACATACACAGACACGCACTACGAAAATCAGAAAAAAAGTCTTTGAAAAAGAATCTGACAGAAACATTTGTTATGAAATAAGATCTTAAAACAGCAACAATAAAATTGAAAGAATAGACAAAAACCAGCAATGAGGCAAATGACAAACAATGTTGTTAGACATCTTGACTTACTTGACATCTATAAAACACTTAGCAACACCTTCCAAATACATTCCTTTCATGTGTGCATGATACTGTCATCAAAATAGACCATAGGCTGGAGAGATGGCTCAGTGGTTTAGAGTACGTACTGCTTTTGCAGAGGTTCTGGGTATGGATCCCAGCACCCATATTGGATGACTCACAACCACCTGTAACTCCATTCTAGGGGATCCAAAACTTTCTTCTGGACTCCACAGGAACCTGTATTCACACATGCACAAACACACACACACACATAGACATACACATAATTAAAAGTCAACATAGGGCCAAGCATAGTGGCACATACCTTAATCCCAGTACTTTGGAAGAAGAGACAGATGGATATGTGTGAGATAGAGGTTAGCCTGGTTTACACAGTTAGTGAGTTCCAGGCCAGCTGGGGCTACAGGGAGACCCTGTGTCAAATAAACAAACAAACAAACAAAAAATGAAAATAGGAAGCCAGGTATGGTAGCACAAGCCTTTAATCCCAGCACTTGGGAGGCAGAGGCAGGCAGATCTTTGTAAGTTTGAGGCCAGCCTGATCTATGTAGTGAAGCTCTGTTTCAAAAAAGAAAAATCTAATCTTCTATACAGACTTCCACATTTTGAAAGAGAGAGGGAGACAGAGAGATCACTGGGCATAGTATTGCACACCTATAATCCCAGTATTTGAGAGACAAAGGACAAAGGATTGAGTGTAGCACTAGACTGGGGTACTTAGCAAGACCTTGGCTCAAAAAAAAGAAAAAAATTGAAAAAAGAGCAAGTTACAATGAAAGTAAGCAGAAGAAATAATAGAGGCAAAAGCAGAATAGTTGAAAATGAAAACAAAACAGAAAATCAAAGAAAGCTGGTTCTTGTGAAATTAATGAATTTAACAAAACAGACATCAGGAAAAGAGAAGATTAAAAACTACAAATACCAAAAATGAGTACAATGGGACATCACTGTTGATCCTACAGATTTTTTTTAATGTTAATAACAATATTAACAGTTTTTGCTAATATGCTCATTAATAAGGTGAGTGACCAATTCTTTTTAATTTAATTTAATTTAATTTTTTATTTTTTGGTCTTTTTGAGACAGGGTCTCCCTGTAGCCCCAGGTCCTGGAACACTATGTAGACCAGGCTGGCCTTGAACTCACCGAGATCCACCTGCCTCTGCCTCCCGAGTGCTGGGATTAAAGGTGTGTGCCACCACGCCTGGCCAAAACACCCTTTTTAAAAACAATGGTAATTTTCGTTAAAACTCCCAGTTTAAAATAATTTTCATTGATGTCTGCGTTTCATTAATCCAATATGGCTAACTTCACCACCATGGAGCATCTTAAATAACTGATCTGGATTAATTTAATTTAATTTTTTATTTTTTGGTCTTTTTGAGACAGGGTCTCCCTGTAGCCCCAGCTGTCCTGGAACTCACTATGTAGACCAGGCTGGCCTTGAACTCACAGAGATCCGCCTGCCTCTGCCTCCCGAGTGTTGGGATTAAAGGCATGTGCCGCCATGCCCAGCTTAATTTTATTTTTTTAAAGTTAGCATACAAAATAATGGTATTTTCATATGTATGTGTGTTATTAACCTTTGTTCTAATTTGTCTGCCTCCCCCATTTCCCTCTCCTAGCCCTTCTGTCTCCCACCTTACTAGTCCTCTTCCTCCCCTAAACGGTACTCTATTCTGATTGAATGTCACATGTGTTCCATTACCTACACATACATAATATACACATATCTATATAAATTTAAATACGAGGTCCACATCTGAGAGAAAGCATCAGGTATTTGTCCTTCTGAGTCTGGCTTATTTCACTTAAATAATAATTTCTAGCTCTATCCATTTTCTTGCAAATGTTATAACTTCATTTTTCTGTATTGCTGAATAAAATTCCACTATATGTACTACAACGTCTTTATCCATTTATTTGTTGATGGACATCTAAGCTGGTTCCATTACTTAGCTAATTTGAACACTGCAGCAGTAAACATGGGTGTGCAAATATCTCTGTGGTGTGTTGGCCTAGAGTCTTTTGGATATGTACCCAGGAGTGTTTTTGCTGGTCATATAGTAGCTCTATTTTTGCTTTTTTGATTGTTTTAGAGAAAGCTACCTATTGTTTTCTGTAATGGCTACACTAGTTTGCATTCCCATCATTAGTGTATAAGCATTCCTTTTACCCTGCGTCTTTGCCATTATTTATTGTCATTTGTTTTCTTGAGGATAGGACAGTCGTTCTGACTAGAGTAAGGTACAGCTGCAAAGCTGATTTTGTTTTTTATTTTTTTGATTCTGTTTCTAATCACACAGGGTCTTACTATGTAGCTCTGACTGGCCCAGAACTCACAGAAAGTGATCCACTTTCCTCTGCCTCTCCAGTACCAAGATTAAAGGAGTATACCACTGCACCTGCCTTAAAGCAGTTTTTTATTTATCTCTTGAGGGTCTCTTGTATCCATGCTGGCCTCATACTCACTAGGCAGTTAAAGCTGACCTTGAACTTCTGAACCTCCTGCCTCCATCTCCTGAGTGCTGGGATTACAAGCCCAGGCCCAGTTAATCTATCTCTGGAGATCAAACCTAGGACTTTGTGTATGCTAGGCAAGCATTTTACCAAGCTATATTCCTAGTGATTAGAGGTCTTTTACTCTTTCATATAAATTTTAGAATCATTTTGTCAATTCTTAGGATAAAGCTTGACAGTTATTTTCCCCCCTGGTGTTGAGGATCAAACTTAGGGCCTCAAGTATGTTAAGCAGGTGCTCTATCACTGAACTATCACCTCCTTGATAGGAGTGTGTTTAGGACTTACTGCATCGATAGACCAGCTTGGGAAGAATTCATATGCTCACAGTATTGACTCCTGTTCATTGGACACTGAATCTTTCCGTTCATTTGTGTCTTATATGATTTCTCTCATAAGTGTTTGTACTTTTCATTAAGCAAAGATTGCATATTTAGTAGTTTTCTAAGCAGTTCCTGCTTTTTGGTGATAAACAGGGTACTATTTTTTGAACTTCAATTTCCAATTTTTCACTGTTAGCATGTAAAGTATTACTATCTATACTTGTATTCTGCAGTCTTATTAAACTCACTTAATAGATCTTAATAGCTTTTCAAAATTCTCTGGCAATTTTTATACAATTATACTGTC
>NW_008355474.1:1880562-1946683 GCF_000622305.1 Nannospalax galili | reverse complement strand
GTCTATGAATAAAGTTTTTTTTTTTTTTTCCTTCCAAGTCTGGATGCTTTTTGTTTCTTTTTGCTACTTTATTTCACTGGCTAGGACCTTCTAACAGAAAAATTGGAAAAATATTCAATATCTCATCATCATGTATGATGTTAACTGTATGCTTTTGTAGACTGCCTTCCTCAAACTGAAATTCTCCTATACTTTATTATTCCTGTTTTACTGAGGAATATTTATCATGAATTTATGTTGAATTCTTATTTTATATACCTACTGAAATGATCCATATGGCTTTATCCCATGGTCTCTTGATAGGTAAATTACACTGACTGGTTTATAAATTATGAGCAAACCTGGAGAAAAAAATCCCACTTAATTATATTATGTTTCTCATAAATTTTTGGACTTAGTTAGAAATTTTTGCAACTATGTTTTTGCACCTATATTCATAAGGGAAATTGATCTGTGCATAGTTTTGTTTTAATTTCTTCCCTCAGTTTTTCAGGGTAATGCTGGTCATATCAATGAGTTCTCTTCTATCCTATTTTCTAGAAGAATTTACACGGAATTGGTACTATAAATGTTTGGTTGGGAGTTTAAGGAAAATTTGAACCACAAATTCAATTTAGTTGAAATATAGTTGCTCAGGTTACCTATTTCTTCTTGGTTGAGTTTTCAAGGAATTTGTTCATTTGCTGCTGGGTAAGATTGCAAACTTGAAGCTGCTTCCACGTGATTAAGTGAATGGAAAGAGTCAGAATAGAAAGCAAATTTGGGGAGATAGTTCAGGGCATCAAGAGCTTTCTGTACTAGCATGAGAACCTGAGTTCCTTAGTACCCATGTAAAAACTGAGCACAATGGCAGGTGCATCTGTGACCCCAGTGCCTGTTGGGGGGCAGGGAAGACAAGTGGAGTCCAGGATTTACTGGCCAGCCAGTCTAGCTAAAAAGGTAAGCTCCAGATTCAGTTAGAGACTGTTTCAAAAAATAAGGTGAGGAGTGGTAGAGGAAGATATCCAAGGTCTACCCTCTAGCCTGCATACCTGAACTTGTGGGCAGAGCACCTGTATATGTCATACACATTTCTTAAAAAGCTAAATATACAACTACCATATGATCTGCTCATGCCACTTTTAAAATAATTGAAAACAACTATTCACATAAAGGCTAGTGCACAAAAGGTCATAGCAGTTTTATATATAATAGAAAAATCCAGAACTAAAATGGCCATCAACAGATGGATGAAAAAACTCGTGAATGGACAGGCTGTGGTACATTTGCACAACAGAATACTGTTCGAGTATAAAAATGGATCGGGGCTGGGAATATAGCTCGGAGAATATAGTGCTTGTCTGGCATGTAAGAGATCCTGGGTTCAATCTCTAGCAGTGCATAAAACCAGGCTTGGTGACACATGCCTATAATCCTAGCACCAGGAGGATCGAAGTTCAAGTTCATTTTTAGCTATACACAGAAAGTTCAAGACCAACCTGGGTAATGAGACTCTGTAATGAATGACCATTCAATGACCAACCTGAGTAATGAAACAAAAAGGAAACAACTAATATATGCAACAAGATAGACAAATCTGAAAAGCATATGCTAGATTATAAAAATCAGGCTCTAGAGTTATATACTGCGTTATACCATTTTCATATATTTTATAAAACTGTGGGGATAGAAATGAGATCAGTAGTTGCTGGGAAATGAAGGAAGAGAGAATCAACTATCAGGGAATTACAGAAATACCTAAATTGTGAGAAAGATTTCACATCTGTGTAAGTTTTAAAAAATATATTATTTTTATTTTTTGTGTGTGAGTGTATTACCTACATGTATGTAAGTGCACCTCTTTTGTACAGCACCAGCAGAGGTCAGAAGAAGGCATCCAATTTTCCAGGAAATGAAGTTACAGATGGTTGTTAGCTGCCATGTGAGTGCTAGGAATTGAAAGCAGGTCCTCTGCAAGAGCAGCTAGTACTCAAACCTTTGAGCCACCTCTCCAGCCCCCTGCATAATTTTTTTTAATTCACAGAATTAAATAAATTATAAATTATAAATAAGTTATATAACATAAAGTTTACTATATATAAATTGACCTTCATGAGCCTGTCTTTAAAAACAAAACCACTTTTCCCCACTTTAGGGTCTTGCTATGGAGATACACTTCAATTCCCACTCCTGTGGAAGAGTCAGGAAAGAAAGAGAAAGGAAAGAGCATCTCACTGCTGTGCTTGGAGGGTTTGCAGAAGATACTCAGCGCCGTGCAGCAGTTCTATCAGCCTAAGATTCAGCAGTTTCTCAGGGCTCTGGGTAGGCATTTCAATGTCAAATTGCTTGACCGAACCCCTTGATTTTATTAGTTTACCCACCAGAGGACACCTGAAAACAGTTCAAATGCTGCTAAGGAGTGACATCTAGTAGATTGACGATTGGCACTTACTATATTGTGTTTGATCAGAAATAGTGATTGGAAAATGGAATACAGTATTAAGAAATTGAAATTTAGAATACATTTAAATCAGTCTCTAGACCTTTTGACTTTCTAAAATTTTAGCCATCGCCAGGCATGGTGGGTGGCTCAGACATGTAATTCCAGTATTAGGAAGACTATGAGGCAGAAGGATTACAAGTTTGAGGCCAGACTGGAATCATAGTACTGGGGCTATGAGACTCCGCCTCAATAAGTTAAATATATAAAATTTGAGATATTAAAAGTCTCCAAAAAAGTTGGGTGTGGTGGTACATACCTATAAACCAAGCACTTGGGAGAGAAAGGAAGAGTGCCACCAGTTTGAAGCTAAATTTGTCTACCTAGGAGTTTCCAGGGTAGAAAATGTTACAAAGTGAGGCCATATGAAAACAAAAGTTGTTGTTGTTGTTGTTTGAGATGATCACACTATATAGTCCTCACTGGTCTGGCCTTGAACCAGTGAGGACCAAGTTGGCCTTGAACCCACTTGCCTCTGCCTCCCAAATTCTCGGATTAAAGGCATGCAACACCATGCCTGGGCTTTAATTACTTTTTAACTTAAAAAAAAAAAAAAGACCTGATGGTGTGGGCCTATAATCCCAGGTATTTAGGCAGCTAAAGCAATCAAATCACAAATTCAAGGCCAGCTTAGGCTACAAAGTGAGTTCAAGGCTAGTCTGGGCAATTTAGACCTTCTTTTTTATTATTATTTTTTTAATGTGTATGAGTTTGTTGCCTGCATGTGTGTAAGTGCACCCATGGGGGTCAGAAGAGGGTATCGGACTCCTGGAATTGGAGTTACAGATGGTTGTTAGCTGCCATGTGGGTGCTGAGAATCGAACCCGTGTCCTCTGGAAGAGCAGTGCTCTTAACTGCTGAGCCATGTCTCCAACCCCCAACTTAGACCTTCTTAAAAAATAAAAAGAGAGCTGGGTATACAGCTTAGTGGTAGAGTGCTTGACTAGCATGTGCAGGGACCTAGGATCAATCCCCACTACCAAAAGGGGGAAGAAAGAAAAAAAAAAAAAAAAGGCCTGTAATCCCAGCATTCAGGAAACAGAGACAGAAGGATTGCAGGGTTCAAGGTCAGTCTGGGCTACATAGGAAGTTCCAGGCTGGCTTGGGTTATTTTACTGTGACCCTTTCTCAAAAAAAAAAAAAAAGTTTGAAAGAAGATAGAATTCTTTCCATTTCCAGATGTCACAGATACAGAAGAGGGAGAAGATGCAGGTGTCAGTGTCACTCAAAGAGCTGCATTCCAGATCCGACAATTTCAGGTAGGAAGCCTTAGGGAACTGCTGTGCTAAAATCTAAGGGTCCTTGGAAAAGGCCAACTAGTTAGACAAGGTCAGAGCTCTTAGAATGAAGATAATATATTTATGTATATTTAGCTATTCCAACTTACAAAACTCATTGAATCAAGAATCATTGTTTAAAGTAACATAAAGAGGCAGCCAGGACCCCCTCAAGAAATGTAGGTTTTTTGTTTTCTAACTAGTAGTTGTAAAAATATCGAGATTGTGCATTATAATGATTTCTTTAACAAATATTTTATAATATTCCTACTGTATTCTAGAAATTGTTGCTGGAGGACTTATAAGCTCTCTGTTGGGAGCTTATAGTATAGTAGGGAAGACTGACAAATGAATAATCAAATCCAGAGTATTTCAGTTGACAGGGCAAGTGCCAGGAGTGCTGAATTTGGGGTATGGTCTAACCCTGAGGCCAGTGGATAAGCTCCTGGCAGATGAGAGCAACCAGAAATTGTGTGCAGTTTATTCCTAATGTATATTTGGCAGGGAATGGGAAGAGAAACAGTCCTTAAGTTTCAAGAGACTTCACTGGTTTATAGCTGAAAACAGGAAACTACTGTTCAGTCTAGGTTTATTTTCAGATTTTAACCTCTTGGACTTTCAAAGCCTTGAGATCTTTCTGTCCCAGTCATGAGAATTTCTGGCTAGCTGTCTCTCCTCTCTTGATATAAACATGTCTGCTCATGCTATGTGCACATTTTTCCTTTCTCAGAGGTCCTTGTTGAATTTGCTTAGCAGTGAAGAGGATGATTTTAACAGTAAAGAAGCCCTCCTGCTTGTCACTGTTCTCACCAACTTGTCCAAGCTGCTGGAGCCCACTTCTCCTCAGGTAATAATACTTAATTCAGTCCCATTTGGCATCCCTCAGAAGACAAAGTTAGTGTGTCATAAGTCTATTTCTAGGTGTCTCTTGAAAAAGAGGCCTGGAGTGGTGGCAGGTGCCTTTAACTTCAGCACTCAGGAGGCAGAGGCAGACAGATCTTTGTGAGTTCATGACCAGGCTGGTCTACGTAGCAAGTTCATGGCTAACCAGGGCTACATAGTGAGATCCTGTCTCAAACGTACAGCATGTCTAGCCTATACAAAGTCGTAGGTTGATTCCCCAGCACCGTATAAATCAGGTATGGGAGTACATGCTTGTAATCTTAGCACTCAGAAGGTAGAGGCAGGAAGATCAGAAATTCAAAGTCATCCTCAATTTTGAGGCCAGCCTGGACTACATGAAACCTTATCTCAAAGAACAAAAGTATATACCTAAATATCCTCTTGAATTCTGCCTTATTTAAAATAATCTAACTATGTACCTAAGTTCATAAAAGAACTACAGGATGTGTCTTTTCCTATATAGCATTTCTACCACAATATATACAACCATATGAGGGCAAGAACATACTGTTTTTGTTTGGCCAGGGTCAAGGGTAAACTGTAAATACTATAGAAAACAAACAGGTTTATCTTTGGTGCCTATAGCCTTCTTAACATGATGTTCTTTCCCAGTCTTAATGTTTCTTGATGTTTTCTCCTTTTCCAAGATGAAAGAGCTTTAATCATGAAGGTAGTTGACATTCAGCAATTGAATTTCCCATCAAAAAAACTAATACCACGTTTGAAGAGAATTTAACAAATGATAAGAAGTGTGACCATAATCCCAAAGCAGAAGTAACTGCAGAGATGGATTGTTTGTATCTATGTGTAGATACACATACAATACTCAGATTGCCCATCCACATGGGCATTCACACACACAAAGGAATGAGAGAAGGTCCATGTTTGATGGGTCTGTTCCATTCAGGAGTAATATCCTTGTATGATGGTAAAGGGTATCCCTGGGAGTCAGAGCCACATCTCTGCCCTGTCCTGTTAAAGCCCTAGGGTCCAAGGCTCCTCATGTGGGCCCTTGCCTTGGGAACTGCTACTCTTTTGAGAGATTAACCTGTGGATATTAGGGTATTAGAGCATTGGAGGGCAGCCCTGATTTTCCTAATGTCCTAGTTCCAGGTTAGCCTGAAAGAAGCTCTCTTTCTACTCCATCCCTGCTATAATTCAGCCCCATTTTCAGCTTCATTCATACTGTTACTTTTGCCATAGAAAAAAAGAAAGAATTGTGTGGTAAGGGAGTTGAGGGCAAATGAATTGAGTTTGGTAGGATTGATAGATGAAAAATATTTTACCTGCTTTTCCCCACTAGTCCTTCCCTTTTAACTTCAGAGTATGTCTTTTTTTGTGTGTACGAGTGTATTGCCTGCATGTGTGTAAGTGCATCTGTGTTATGCAGTGCATGCAGACATCAGAAGAGGGTGTCAGATTCCCCTGGAACTGGAGTTACAGATGGTTGTTAGCCACCATGTGGGTACTGGAATCGAACCTGGGTCCTCTGGGTCCATGTTCTTAACTGCCGAGCCATCTTTCCAGCTCCTCTATATGTTCTTCTTAAATAAGCACTGTTAATTTTATCTGTGTCTTTCAAGAGTTTTTCCTGTGGAAGCCAATATGAATGTAGATTCTCATTCTGAACCTGCCATTCTTAACACAATAGCTTGTGTCTATATCTTGCTTATTTCATTTGACATAGTGGCTTGGAGATCTTTTAATATCAGTTCATAAAGAGCTTTAGTTAGTTTCATAATTTATCCCTTTCCCCTCCAGCAAATCAAAACTGAATCCTTAATCATCTACACTTAAATGTCACTGCATCTCAGTGCTGTGTGTCTGCAGTCTTGTTTCAGATTCCTCAAGTATGCTTGACTCAAAATTTGTCTGTTTTTTTGATCTTTTACGTCTTCCTCCTTCCCCCTTCTTCTGTGTTGTTATGGCCAGGATCTTCTCCCATACCTTTCTGCTAGCCCACTGCCCTTAAAGATGTCTGAAGTTTGGGGATATAAGATTTAGTCCCAGATCACCATGGTAGCAGCAGAGGAAGCTCCGAGTAAGAATTTGACCAAAGTACTTTTGGTACTTAATGAGAATCATGTACTGTGAAAAAAAAGTCACTACTTCTCATAATTTGTGGCTTTTGTGCTGTTCTTACATTACCACTTTAGTTTAGGCACATATTTTGGCAGGTTATTTGCTTAAACTAGGAAAAGTCTAGGATTCTTCTGTTCTGATATATGTATTTTTAACCTATTTCTTCAATAACTGGCCTCTTGTTTAGTTTGTGCAGATGTTATCCTGGACATCTAAGATTTGCAAAGAAAACAGCCTAGGTAAGTTTTGTGCTGCATGTTCTGAAGGCTTTGTACAGAATCACTATCACCAAATACTATTTAGAAAAGGGATTCTCCATTCATTAGAATGGTCAATATGAAAAAGCTTCATAACAATAATTGTATCAAACTTTCTTTCTTTCCTATTCCTAGAGGATGCCCCATTTTGCAAGAGCTTGATGAACCTGTTCTTCAGCCTGCATGTTTTATATAAGAGTCCTGTCACCTTGCTTCGTGACTTGTCCCAGGATATACATGGGCAGCTGGGAGACATAGACCAGGTACTTTAGCAAGCCTTCAGTACGGCATCCTGTGTGGGGATGAAGGTTTGGGGAATGGCCTTACTGCTATTAGGTCTTACTTTTTTCCCTTTCCAGGATGTAGAGATAGAGAAAACAAACCACTTTGCAATGGTGAATTTGAGAATGGCTGCCCCCACTGTCTGTGTAAGTGTTGATCATAATCCATGGAAAACAGCCTTGCCATTCTTTCCATCTTGCTCCATCTGAAGAGTCCATTATATTGGCTTATGTCCTTAGGCCTACATGATTGTTATTATCCCAGCAGCTGTGTGTAGTAAACCATGCCAGGCGTTTTTTTTTCTTTTCACAGTTACTTGTTCTGAGTCAGGCTGAGAAGGTCTTGGAAGAAGTGGACTGGTTAATCACCAAGCTCAGGAGTCAAACAAACCTAGAAACCCTGTCAGGTAAAATGACTCCAGGTAGAGTTTATGATGGCAGCAAAGTCAATCAAAATCTAAATTTGAACTATTGCATAAACGTGGAGCTCTTAAACTAAATTTCCCAGGTTAGTTTGTTTTTGTTCTTTTTTTCTACTAGAAAACAAGTCTGAAATGCACCAATTTCATTTCTCTTCAGAAGATGATGCTTCTCAAGAAGTTCCACCAAATCTTCTCATTGAGAAAGCCATTATCATGCAACTGGGAACTTTGGTTACATTCTTCCATGAACTGGTGCAGACAGCCCTGCCATCGGGCAGCTGTGTGGATACTTTATTAAAGGGCCTGTGCAAAATATATACCATCCTTACAGCCTTTGTCAGATATGTGAGTTTTACCTGGGGTGGTGGTACATGCCTTTAATCCCAGCACTCAAGGGGCAGCAGAGGCAGGAAGATCTCTATGAGATCTCAGTGAGGCTACAAGGAGACCCTATCTCAAAAAAGCAAAAACTCTTTCCTTGCTTTTGCAATTTTCTTGTCTTCAATAAATTCAGAAGATGACAGGAAGTAGTTTAGATTGTATAAGTGATGTAGGTGAAATGCTTAGTCACAGACAACCCAGGAAAGATGCAGACTGTCTCAACAGTGGGTGCACTACAATGTATACCTCCAGCTATGTATTGTAGCCATTAAGTTACTATGGTGGAAACACCAAGAGCCTGTTCTCTTCACTAACATTTAAAAGGATAATTTGTTTCCTAGATGCAAGAACTCTCAGTCTGAAGCAACGAGCAAATCAAATTTTTAAAGCAATCAGCACACCAAAAGCAAACCCACTGGGTATTATCTTGGAAACTTAGGTGCTCTGGAGAAGGAAAGGGAAGCTTTGTGTCTTGGCTTCTGTATGAATTTTCCTTTTCTTCTACAGTCAGAGCAATTTTAGGACTTTTACCATATTCCATAGGCTCATTGCTAAATGTGGGCATCCTTTGTTTAGTGTCTCCAGGTGTGTCAGAGCTCCAGAGGCATTCCAAAAACTGTGGAAAAGCTGGTAAGTTGAGAATAGCTTTCCTGATATTGGGTGGACTAGTTTGTTTCTCCATTACAGTGACAAAACACCGACCACTACCAACTTGGGGAGGAAAGGGTTTGTCTTACATCTCCCAGGTCACAGTTCATCAGGGAGCCCAAGGTAGGAACTCAGGGCAAGAACCTGGAAGCAGGAGCTGGAGCACAGACCATGGAGGAACACTGCTTACTGGCTTGCTCCCCTGGCCTCTGCTCAGCCTGCTTTCTTATGCAACACAGGCCCACCTGCCCAGGGGTGGTACCACCCACAGTGGGCTGGGCCCTCTCATATCTCTCAAGAATCAAGATGCCCCACAGACATGGCCCCAGGCCAGTCCAATGGAGGCAATTCCCCAATTGAGGCTCCCTCAACCCAGGTGTGTCAAGTTGACACTAAAGCTATCCAGCACAGGAGGTAACTTCAGCTAGTATAGTCAAAGCCTCTCTGAAGTCACAGACATTTAAGTAGAGACTTGGAAGATAAGAAGGCCCAATGGGGGAAACATTTTATTGCTAGTTAGGTTCATTTCCTTCTCCTTTGCCACAGGTAAAGCTGTCTGGTTCTCATCTGACGCCCATGTGTTATTCTTTCATTTCCTATATACAGGTAAGTGATTCAGAGGCAGTACCAAAGTAGTATTCAAGAAAGGACTTATGTGCCTTGAGGCTGCTTAGTCACCTGAGCTGAGTGTATATAGAGTTTCTTCCTTCTATGCTCATGAGCTAGAGGTGCCCATGTGATCAAGCCAAGACTTGTGAGCTTTTAGGAGGAAATTTTTGTTTTTTGAGACTGGGTTTCCTATAACCCCAACTGGCCTGGAACTGGCTATGTAGACCAGGCTGACCTAGATCCAGCAGTCTTTAAAGGTGTGTGCCATCATGTGCTGCAGCAGCAGGAGATCTTGCCATACCAAAGAAACCACTCTCAGAGAAAACAAGCATTTGATATGCTTGTGTTTGGAGTACAAAAGGAGCAAGGATGCTTTTACTCATTTTTGGATACCTGAAAGTGCATGTATTAGGCATCCTTCAGAATGTGAAGCATGGAGAAGGCTGAGGTCAAGTGCAGCACACCATGTGTACAATCAGCAACACCATGAGGAGGAGGGATATGGGTTTGTTTGGTCATTTTCCCAGATCACTTTTCTAATCTGTAGGTTCTCAGAGCTTGGAGAAATTTTAATTTTTATGTGAGTACCATTCTTTGAAATGTTTTCCATAGGATATATTCCTCCACTCCTAAATTGTGGTTTTGAGTTCCCATCTTTTCAGTTTTTGAGACTCCCTATGTAGTATAGGCTGGCCTCCAACTTGAGATCTTCCTCAGCTCGCTGCTGGGATTACAGGCATGCTAACAAATCCAGCTTCTCTATCGTTCTAAATGATGCATATTGTGGCCATACAGATTTCACAAAGTGTACTACAGAAACTCAAAACATTTTGTCTCCACAAGAGGATCCCGGGAGGAATAGTCATATCATGTTACTGATCTTAAGATTCCTGTTGTCCATTAGCATATTAAAGGTTCTGAAACTTCCAGCGGTATCTAATAGTTCTTTTCAAACCTATTCAAACTGGGAGGCAGGGGTAGGCTGATCCCTGAGTTTGAAGCTAGCATGGTCTACATAGCAAGTTATAGGCCAGCTAGGGCTGAATAGTGGGGCCCTGTCTTAAAAACTCAAAAACTTCTTTTGGGGGGGTCTTTTTGAGAGAAGGTCTCCCTGTAGCCCCAGCTGTCCTGGAACTCACTCTGTAGACCAGGCTGGTTTTCACTGCTTACCATCAAGGTCGAAGGCAGTGTGAGAAAGGGGACTCAAAGAGGTCAGCTCTGAAAGATGTGGCAAATGCAACTTCTATTTCTACAAAAGAGCTCCAGTTAATGGAACCATGAGCTCTTGCTCAGGATCACTAGGTACATCTCACAGAGACAAAAACATTTGGGCTGAATGTATAGCCACCTGATTTTGCCTCCCTAGTGCTGGGATTAAAGGCGTGTGCCACCATGCCCAGTCCAATCAAAAACTTTTAAGTGACCTTATTACTGGGCAGAATAATGCTCTAGAGTATAACTTGGAAACACTGCTGTAAGGCCTTATTTACCATCTTTGTTATAATCCAAGTCCTTTATTAGACCAGCTACTATTTAGTGAGCCCTTATGTCAGCTTTCATCCTCACTCTGTATTTGGGAGGTTAACTGAATGGCCAAGAACAGACAACTAATTAAAGCCAGACCTAAGAGTACTCCAGCTAGTTTGTTTCTACAACAGGGGCCAGCAAATATTCTGTAAAGGGCCAAATAGTAAATGTTTTAGGCTTTATGGGCTATATAGTACATATAGTCTATTGTCCCTCTCAGCTCTTTTGTTGTAACATAAAAACATGGAGTACATAAGCGTATGTGGTTTATGTTCCCTTGAAGTTTTATTCAACAGGTAATAGACTGGGCACATCACATATGTCAACCCCTGCTCTAGAACCATGTGCTACTTGTTGCCTAGGAACTATATTGGTAGTTATTTTTCCTAAAATTATACGAGGACCCATTTCATGTATGCCCTGGGGACTTCCCCTTTCCCTGTTGATACTTATCTTAGTGCTTTACTGGCAAATCAGCTAGCTTGCAGGCAATTTTCTATTCTTTTTTTTAAAGTAGTGGTAGGAATCAAATCCAGGGCCTTGTGCACACTGAACAGGTGCTCTTCCACTGAGCTATACATTCAGCCCAAATGTTTTTGTCTCTGTGAGATGTACCTAGTGATCCTGAGCAAGAGCTCATGGTTCCATTAACTGGAGCTCTTTTGTAGAAATAGAAGTTGCATTTGCCACATCTTTCAGAGCTGACCTCTTTGAGTCCCCTTTCTCACACTGCCTTTGACCTTGATGGTAAGCAGTGAAAACCAGTGCTCCAAAACCCTTAGCATTTTTCTCAGAACTGTGCACATCCGAGGATATTTCTGGCTCTAATTTTTGTCTTGTTATTGTTTGGGTTTTCCTGGCTCTTAAGTTTTAGTCACTAGGAATGGGCAGTGGACAGTCCGTCTCAACAGGGTGCCATACCTTGGACACAAACATCCAGAAAGATGGCTTACTTCCCACATGGTCAAGTGAAATCTGTGGCTGCATTTCTTCCTCTCCTTCCCCTAATGGGGCCTCACCCTCTACCCTAACCTTCCAGGGCCAAAAACAGACCTTGTCATACCAGCTCTCCAGAATTTAGTTTTACTTTTCCCAAAACATGGCATGAGGATCACCTGCCTGCATCACATGGCTTCACTCATAGTTTATCTGAATTTTCTGGTTGCTATTTTTATTCTCTTGCTTTGGAGCATGGAACTTTTCCCTTTGAGATGAAAGCGTCTTGTTTGATATTCTGCACACATGGGTGGTTTTTCCATCTCTCCTTGCTTAAGTTTCTGTCTTTTGCCTTGTTAGTATTCTTCTCATTCTTTTCTCTCCAGGAGCTCTTTTTACCTAATAATCTACAACTCAGGGAAGTCTCCTTATAACATTTTACACACTCCTCAAGCATGGTACCTACATTCCACATGAGATACATCTGGTGATTGCTTCAGAGGGTGACTGCAGGCCCCAGCATGGCCTCTTTTAGTTAGTTGGCTGCTCAGCAGAAAATTCCTGTTCCTACTACCTTGACAGTCTCCATTTGAACTATTTTAGCTGTATGTACCTCACCAATCAGTCCCTTGGCTGGCCTAGAATAATGGTTCTCCTGCCCTCAAATTCCATATATCTCCAAAAGCAGTAGAGTGTATGCCTTCCAATGAGAGACAGACGTTTGAGGGTTATAAAGTTCTGGAATTCAATCCTGTTCATTCCAGACCTATAACCATGGTCTGTTTTAATTACTTAGGTAAATTGTCAATAGCTTGCTGGCTACAGAAAAATCTTGAGAGAATGTTTCTATTTCTTTAGAATAAGAGGAGTAACAACCCAAAGTCCACAGAGAAGGAAAAGGAGAAAGCTACTGTTGGCCCAACCATGGTAAGTAACTTCCTCAAGTTCCAGTTGATGATCAGTTGTTGCTGGACATTAAGATTATTTTTAAGAAAAGTAGGAGTGTAAAAGGTTATTCCCTAAAGGAGCTATAAGAATTGGTGAGTGTGTATAAGCCTGGCGTGGTGGCACACGCCTTTAATCCCAGCACTTGGGAGGCAGAGGCAGGCAGATCTTTGTGAGTTCAAGGCCAGCCTGGTCTACATAGTGAGTTCCAGGACAGCTGGGGCTACAGGGAGACCCTGTCTCAAAAAGACCAAAAAAAAAAAGAATTGGTGAGTGTGGGAAAGGGGCAAAAGCTACTATATTTTAGGAAATACGGATGTAACAATCCCTCTTTTAGGATATAGAATTTGTGAAGGCCTAAGTACAAGTTGATCCTCACAACACTGTTTATTAAAGGGAAATAACAAAGATCCAGAGACCAGTTAAATATGTTATAGTACATACTATACTGGAAAATACTGGGCAGATATTCTGAATGTTCAGCTAGAGAGTTTTCCTAAGATCATATTTTTAGTTTTTAAAAGGGAGGGAAGAAGGTACGCCTATAATTCCAGAATTTGGGAGGATGAAGAGTAGGAAAGCCATGAGCTACACAGTAAAATGTTGCCTCAAGAAAAAAAAAAAGCATGTGCTATCTTCATTTATGGGTTTGAAAAATAAACATACCTTTCTAACCATTTGGAAGGATCTACAATTTACAATTCAAATTGAGGAAAGAGATACTAGATCCCAGCAATGCAAATTCATGTGCCAGTGGGCTCCTTGTTTTAAGAATGTAAACTGGAAGGCTGGGAATGGTGGTAACACACCTTTAATCCCAGCAGTCTGGAGGCAGAGGTAGCAGGTGGATCTCTGTGAGTTCAAGGCCAGCCAGGGTACATAGCATGACCCTATTTCAAAAAAAAAAAAAAGAAATAAAACACCCAGTTGGAAAGGCAACTAAATTTCTGCAGATAGTTGTGCCCTCAGCTGATCTAGTACACTAGGTAAGCTTAGGAAATATTAGCGTGATGATACTTATGAATTTTATTGTTATGTGTATGGGTGTCCTGCATGTATATAAATGTACCCATGTGTGCAATGCCCACAGAAGCCAGAAGAGGGTGTTGGATCCCCTGGAACTAGTGTTACCCATGGTTGTAAGCTGCCATGTAGGTGCTGGGAACCAAACCTGGGTCCTCAGCAAGGGCAACCAGTACTCTTAACTGCTGAGCCATCTCTCCAAGTCCCATTATTTAAAAATTCTTAATGGAAAGCTGCTGCGTAATCTGGTGGCAGTTGGATCCTTTGAGATTAAACTGCCAAACCTTTTTATTTTTTAATATACTTTATTTTTATGTGTATGTGTATTGCCTACATGTATGTGAGCGCACCCATGTTGTGCAGTGCCACAAAGGTCAGAAGAGGGCATTGCATTCCCCTGGAACTGGAGTTAAGGACAGTTCATAGCTGCTATGTGGGTGCTGGGAATGGAACCCCCGTCCTCTATAAAGTGCTCTTAACCACTGAGCCATCTCTCCAGCCCCACAAATTTTAGATTATTGATATGTAAATAAAACTGTATTTGGTTGGAAGATAAATTAGCATGTATAGTTCTGCTAATGACAACTCTACATAAAAATTTCAAACTGAACTAGCCAGACGTGGTGGCACACACCTTTATCCAGTTCTCTAGAGGAAAAAGCAGGTGAATCTCTTGAGATTGAGGCCAGCCTAGTCTACATAGTGAGTTCCAGGCCAGCTGAGGCTACAAGGAGACCCTGTCTAAAAGTAAAAACAATTGAATTTAGTTTGGGCACACCTTTAATCCCAGCACTTGGGGAGGCAAAAGCAGATAGATCACTGTGAGTTAGGGGCCAGCCAGGACTACATGGTGAGACTTGGTCTCAAAAAACAAACAGCAATTGAACTTGAAATTTAAATTCTGTGTTCTTTCTGCCCTTAGGCCAAAGTTCTTCGAGAAACCAAGCCAATCCCCAATCTCATTTTTGCCATTGAACAGTATGAAAAATTTCTTATCCAGCTATCTAAAAAGTCCAAGGTAAAAATATTAGCATTTCCATTTACTGCTGAAGGGCCTGGCAAACCAAGGGAAGACAGTTACAGAGAGCAAAAGGTGACCTACAATCTGATCATTTCTTTGCCATTTCTGATCTGGTGACCTGAATCCAGATCATGTAGGAAACATGGGAAAGCAGGTCAGGTGAGTATATGCCTACTATTGGAACTGAAAGGTTTGTCAGGTACATACTAGAAGTGTTTAATGCTGACCCAAAAGGACCTGAGTTAAGAAACTCCTTTGCTTACAAGCCTGTCTTGTCACAGGTGAACTTGATGCAGTACATGAAGCTCAGTACCTCACGAGACTTCAAGATCAAAGGCAACATCCTGGACATGGTTCTTCAAGAGGATAGGGAGGATGAAACCGAAGAGGTCAGTACCTACTTCTTCCAGAACAGCAAGTCCTGTCCCCAATTGGTGGCTGCTTTTCTAACAAGCCCATGTGGGAGTAGCCAGATTAGCAAAAGGGCAGCAACCAGCAATTCAGGCTAAAAGGTGGTAGGCAAAGATGATAGCCTAAGGACTCAAGAGTTTTCAACTTTAAACAAAAAGTCAGGTGTGGAAATTCACATCTATAATCCTAGCGCTGAAGAGGCTAGGTCAGGGGGAGCACCTTGAGTTTAAGGCCAGCCTGGGCTACATAGAGCCTAGCTCAGAAAAACATCTAAACATAATCCTATAGCGCTATCCAGACTTGTATATATTTTTGGTATGTTTCTAGGAAGACAGTGGCAACGAAACTATCTCTTCCTAGGTCATTTCCTTTTGAACCATTAGGCAACTAGTTCCAGCATTCTGGGTAGCTTTTACTACCCTTGAGGTAGGCCCACTCTGAACCTTAGGGAGACTTTCCATTGTATTACTGAGCCCAACATTTCCTTGCCTTTAGCACTTAAAAGTTTTCATCTTGTTTTGTGGAAGACAGTAGCCTACACCCCTTTCAAAACTGGAAGTTTATGTAAAATAATTTGAATTTTAGAAATTTTGATCCTGAATTCTAGCTCCTTAGCATTTGAGCTTAGAAAGGTCATTACATAGCATTATGATGCTTGAAGTTCTTTGTCACCTTGTTCTAATATATAACAAAAGTCCAAACAGGAGTCAGAGTCCCTGCTACTCTACTCAGGGTACAGAGCTCCAAGAGCTTCTGGGAGTACAGAGGGGGAAAACATGACTAATACAGGCTTTAATGAGAAGATAAAGGACTTTTAGGTGTTTGTTTTTATTTCCACTGCCTTAGAGCAGGTTTCTTATAGTAGAGCTTTACTCTCTCCTTCTAGGACACTGCACCAGCACACACAGGACAGGACAGAGAACCAGCCAAGAAGAAAAGAAAAAAATGAAATGCCTGAGTTAAAGTGACCTTTGGGGCATCTGCTTCCTTTGTGCCCAACAGTGCCCCTTCCCCTACAGCCTGCACCAATGTTGGCATCCTGGTTCTGAACCCACTGAACTGTGCCTTCACTGAGAAGGAATCTTCTTGGCAGGTCCTGCCACTGAAAAGGGTCTACCTTAGGCATGCCCTTTTGCAAAAAGCACATATGAAAGCCTGAGTTTGGGAACCTGCACTGCTCCGATGAAGCTCCACAGGAGCAAATACAGAGAGAGCCTCCAGGCAGAGCTAGGGTCCAGGCTGGCTTCATTTTTCCAAAGAGCCTTTGGTGAGTTCAATTATCTGGTAAATATCCAGTGCTTCACCTGAAAGACAGTGAAAATTGGTTAGGATACCGCCACAAAAACTGACTGAGAGAACTCTGAGAATCTGAAACTAAAATGTTATGGTCAAAAGAATGGTGGGAGAGATGCGGACAACTGGCAGGAATGGCAGTTTGTCTTAGATATATATTTTAATAGAGAGCAAGTATTCTGATCCACTATTTGGTATTTTCAGCAGAGTTCATCTAAGAATGCACTTTGACTTACACAATAAAGCATTTCTGGTGTGGTTGAAAATTGGGCAAGTATACATGGAATATTTGAAGTTTCATGTCATTTACTATGAACCACTTTCTACAAACAGCTCCCTTTGTGATTTGAACATTAAGTTTATAAGGTAGCTTAGGTCTAAATAGCCTAAAATATGGTATAAGTCAAGAGTGGACTTCTTCCGGGGGCCCCAAGGTTCTAACCCACCTCTAGTCCTGTGCATATGAGGAACAATGAGATTGTACTCACCCTGGGGAATCCCGTATCTCCTTTCCATCCCAGTTGGGTTAGAAGGAGTTTTACAATCCATGGTCACTTCCTTCCTGAGGCACTGGTCAATATCTACTGCACTGAAAAAGGCGACTGACTGGGGCAGATCATTCAGACCCAGCTTGTAGGCAAACATACACCTGAAAGAGACCCAATCTCCACTCACAGTCGTGCCCTACTGTGAACAGTCTCCTTACTCCAGGAGGCTTCCCCAGCACCAATTACCAATTCACTTAGCAAAGCCATTAGTGGAGGTCAAGAGGCCTCCATGTTCAGCCTAACACCTGCTGAGACACTGAAATGCAGTTAGGAACTCAACACACTTTTTGAGTTTGGTATACTTTATTGGTAGTAAAAAATTATTTTCAATTATTGTGCCCATATATGAGACAAATGTAGACTTTTAAACAGAACCTCCTCCCTCTTTTTAAAAGCTGAAGTCTACCTCATGGCACATGCCTTTGGTTCTGGCATTTGGGAGACAGGGGGATCTCTTGAGATCAAGGTCAGCCTTAGCAAGTACCAGGCCAGCTGGGGCTACAGGGAGATCCTGTCTCAAATAAAACTAAGAGATAAAACAGTCTCTCCCAAGGCTCCACATACCTGGTCAGGAGGTTGGTGATCTGTAGAGCCAAAGCAGCACGGTATCGGTCCTCCTCCCGAACCAGATATCGGACCTCATCATGTATGCTGATGCAGAAGCGTCCATTGATAGCAAATTCCTCAAACAGCCACTTCATAGCCACAAGCATGAGGTGTAAATAGTCCACTGCAGAGCTCTGCACCACCCAGTTCACACGGCTGGTCATAAACTGAGGACAGGTGGACAAGGGTAAGGGGCTTTACCACACATCAGTTAGCTCTAAAGAGCAAGGGGTGGTCTAGGAGCCTCAGAAGCAGCTCTATTTAGCAAACTAGCCCCACTTGCCAAATTAGTAAGGGCTATGAGGAGCAGCCCTGTGCTCCAAGCCCCTTTTTCAGCATACTCCAAGGGTAACAAAATACCTCTCCCTGGACAGCCGAGGGTTCCAAGGCTCGACTGATGCAGCAGCCCAGCACTGGGGTGCGTGGCATGTCAGACATGGCAATGCTCTCCAACTTGTTAAACATTTCTGATTCTGTGCCCCCCGTCCATGCTCGTTCGGCAACTACCTCCCACTTCTTCCAGCGTGACCTAGGAACAGAAACAATGGGGGCAAGCTTTATTTTTCAGCGTCTCAGAGCTAAAAACCACACTGTCCCAGTTCTCCTGGGATCAGCCAACACCAGTCCCTCCATCTTGAACACAGAAGGTTCTCACTTCCTTGAAGCTTCTCTCTGGATCTTTCGCAGATCCTGTAGGGAAATCCACCCATCTTCAGTCCTATCCACAGGGAGGTCCAACTGTCTCACCAGCCATTCACCCTCATCAGATAGGCGATACCTACAGGTAATGGCACCATGTCATTCTCATAAAATGGCCTCCTCTGTAGCACATCCACCTCATTCAGTTTCCCAAAAAGCCTCTCCCCGAAGGCTTTACTTTGGCACAGAGAACTGGCCTGGAGGGGCCGAATAGCTTGCTAAGATAAGTCATGCTGCTAGGAAGGAGCCCAGCACAGACAGGAACTCAGGGTTTGAGTCCTGAAAGTCCCCAAAGCCTGGGCTATATTATGGTAGCCCAATAAAGTACAGACTCCATCCAATATAAGCCATTGCTGATCACACAGTCCTAATGCTTGGGATATCAAACTACCCAATGATCAACAGCAGCCTTTTGTTAACATAAGATTGGGGTATGGGGTGAAAGTACGGTGCTGCACTGTGAGGGGGAGAAGGCACCTGGAGATGCAGAAAACAAAATAGCCAAGCCCAGCTTCCTAACTCCTACTATCCCAGATTCTTACCTTCAAACATCACCAGGTTTGTCCCCTAAGGGCTCCAGAGCTATGTCACCTATAGAAAGGAGCATCAGAGCTTCCCTATAATCTAGGTCTGCAGTCCAAACTACTCTGTGATGCCTTTAATGACTTCTAGAGCCAAGGGCAGTACTCATCACTGCCCTTCCACCAGCACACACTGCCAAAGGCATGAGTGCCACCAAGGAACTGGCCAGCCACCTGCTCTGAACATTCAACTCCCAGTCACCATTATGTTCTTTATCAGTTACTCAACTTTGTCTTTCACAAAATGAGTTTCCACAGTGAGACAGCTATCTAAATAGAGACACTGCAGAGTATACTTAAAGAAGCTGTCAATGTACCCTTACCACTCCTCTCTCGTACTTGAGCACACCAGAGCCTCAGAAGGCCCCAAGCAGCAGGCAGCACTACCAGAGGAAACAGATCAGAGAGCTGGACTAGTAAACTTTGTCAAAGACTTTCTCCTATGGCAGGACCAGCCTACACAGTCCTATTCTGTCAGACCATCTCTGCTCTCTTGCTCCAATAGGCATGCACACAAAAGCCCTAAGCTACTGTTGATGTTACGTAATTACAAATATGGATGACTCCTTGATAACAATATACCCCCAAGTACAGTGAGCTCTAAGTATAATACAAATCTTACAACTCCCAAACTATCCTGTAGCTAGGTCACAGGTTTAGAAGGAGAGTTCTCACGTGACAGTAAGAAATGGGGGGGAAAAAAAAAAAAGGAACACTAAAGTATGGATGCTAAAGTGATCCTCACCGGCGGAGACCTTTGGTGACGGCATACATCTGCTGGGCCTTCTCAGCTGCCTCCTGCCTTGTGAGCCGGTGATTAAACTGCATCAGCAGACGCTCGGCAAAGGACTGCCCAGCTCCATAAATCCGGCCATAGTTGAAGACTTTAGCATGCTCTCGGCTGATGCCTACTGTTGTGGCTGTCTTGCTGTGTAAATCGGTGCCCCTGCTCTTCCTGCCCTGTAGTGTCATCCAACCAAAAGCTGTGCAGCCTGGAAAACAATGGAGCAGCTCATAAACACTTGGCCCAGCCACTTGGGCTCTGAGGGGCTAGGCCATCTCATCCCTGCCCCAGCCACAGATCCTACTTACCATGCATGCCAGCAAAGTGGGCATCTCCAAGTACAGCTGCAATCCACAGCTCCTGTGAATCCACATCAGCACCCACAAGGACATAGCCAGGTGGGGCCTGCACCATTGCTTTCAACTCACTGCCTACCCGGTCAGGCTGTAGGAAGAGTGAGTGAGTTCAGACCTACATGGAGCCCAAGGAGACAGCTACTCTGGGTTCTGAGAGTTAAAACTACTGAGGCCTTTGCTTAGCAAAAGGCTTTAGAGAATGCCACATAACACTGCTTAAAATGCTATGTTCAGAGATGGCCACCTATCAGCAGTAGACTGGTAAATGAAGAAACCCTACTGTATGCCAGGCCCTTACCTACATAACCGCTTCTAAATTTCATGATAGCTGTGGCTATTATACCTGGCATTGTCTAGCCAGCGGCAGGCACCCAAAACACTTGCTAAAGGAATAGTTGACATGAAGCCAAATTTGAACTAGAGCCCTGCCTGGCTCAGACTTTAGTTTCCTTCTCCTCTCTTGCTAAACCCCCAAAGGTCCTCTGCAATCCTAGTTTCTAGAGATCAAAAAGGAAGAACAAAGGACAAGAACATAGAGGATATATACCCGAGCGTTGCTGGCAGTGAGCCACGTGGGCTCCACAGCTCTGCGGGTGATGGTGCCAGCAGTTACCACCTGGGGCAAAATGGCACCATAACGGCCTTCCTCATCAAAGTCAGGATGCCTGGGATCGGGAGAAGCAGAGAGAAGTACCAGCAGTTTGCTCTGGTCCTAAGACCCACGCCATTGTTTTATTCACACCACCATCCAGTAAGCTATACCTGGTCACAGCACGGGGCAGAGATGACTTGGGGAGCCACACTACCATCTGGGAGCTGAGGAGACAAACAGGCTGAAACACAGCCATAGTGAGCAGAATCCACCCCAACCCTGCTGTCACCAGCACTTATACATGCTTAACTTCAGAGATGCTGTGTCCCTTTGAGGCCTGGCATCAACATTCTTCTCACTAACTTGACTCAGCATGGGCTCTGGCTCAGCCAAAGCCTGGACTCTACAGAAGGATCTAGGAAGTGGCCAAGCCTCCAGGGCAGCATATGCCTCTTTTCTCCTGCCACCACTGCTTCCTTGCACCCCCTTACAAGAGGCTTGTGGCCATAACCACTTTGGAAGTGACCTTCAAGATGAATTCATTTGCCCCTGCAGGTTAAGACTCAGCTCTCAGTCCCCAACAGAGGTTATAGACAACCAGCCCTCCAAAGTCCTTAGCCACATTTGTGGCCCTAGCAGGTAAAATAAGATTCAATGAGAGCTGGGAGGACCATCAAAGTCCTATAACACCACTCCACATAAACAAGGAAACTGAAGCTGGAGAGAGAGAGCCATGCCCAAGGTACATGGAACCAGGACAAACCACTAGGCCTCTAGACCACAGCTAGGTTACCTCTCTGGGGTAGCACAGGCAGAGTGTGGGGTATCAGGATAGAACAGGAGGAAAGGCGTTCCAAGACTGCAGATACCTGTAGGTATAGACAGGCCTCCTGCTCCCCCACTATGGCCCACCTGATACGTTTATGAGCATTTCTCCAAAACGAAATCATTTTGTTGATTTCCAAGGCACGAGGTCCACTGGCACCTCCTGGGCCAGCCTGTAGGGTGCCATCCTCCATCTTGGGCAGGAAGTCTTTGGCAAAGGGGCTGCCCACATTGTAGTTGTTACCATCCTGGAGAGAACAAAAAACAAAGGGTTGGAGGCAGGTGGCAGGGCACCAGATAGGGAACTGATATGGTATTGGGCCTTTTCCCAACAGAGCCCAGAATCTCAAACAGTCCAGGGAAATTCCCAAGATTAAGATCTCACAGATACGTACATGTGCGCATGTGTACATACACACACACACACACACACACACACACACACAGAGAGAGAGAGAGAGAGAGAGAGAGAGAGAAAGAGAGAGAGAGAGAATCAGACACAAGCAAACCTAGCTCCAATTAGTCAACACACTTACCAGGTGTCAGATACAGTGCTAGACACTTGATACAGGCTTCATGTCAGTCAATCCCACCAGGATACCCCTCACCATTCAATTTTCAGAAAAGCAAATCATACTCTGGTCTAATACTGTCTTTCCCACAAAAAGAAATGTCCTGGTCTGAGTCACCCCGGAGACCTACTTAATGAGTCTTAACCATAGTGAGAACATGACGGGGCAGGCACAAACCACAACATATACCTTGTGAGGCAGCTTGAAAAACCAGCATCCAGGAATATCCACATCATTGTAAGGTCCATTGCCATGGTGATACGTAGGCTGGCTGGTTTGGGGGCCACAAGCAACAGGCTGTGGGGGCCACACACCCAGATCAGGCCCTGTTCTAGCACCTGCATTCAGCAAGGGCCAAGGGGTGGGGGTGGGGGTGTAGGAAAAGGGCCTGAAACTGTAAGCAGGCAAGCTAGGAAGTAACAGGAAGTCCATATGTCACAGACTTCCTCCTTGGTCTCCCAACATGTGTGGGACTAAAAGGGGAGCAGGGCAGTGTCTCCAAACCCTCCAAGACCTAGGGAACTCTGCTAGGAAATAACTATGAGGGCAAGAAGAAACCCCAGTTGCCCAATACCCACCCAGAGAACCCAAACAGGTACCCTGCTCACCAGGGCTAGGGGTTGACCTGGCACTGAGTTCTCCATCTTGGACTCGGCCGCCAAGTCTAAACTGCCCAGTTCTTCTACCTACATGGGTCCAACAACCAAAGGTGTTAAGAGGCAGGCAGTTGAAAGCCTGAATCCACCAGCTCTTCCCTACAGAGTACCAAACCAGACCAGTCTGGGATGAGCAACCAGTGGCAGCTTCTACCCAAAAGGCTGACCCTTTCCTTTTTTTCTTTGAGACAGGGTCTCCCTATAGCCCCAGATGGCCTGGAACTCACAGAGATCCTCCTGCCTCTGCCTCCTGAGTGCTGGGATTAAAGGGAAGCACCACCACAAGAGATTCCTCCACCCAATAGCTCAGCTTCAGAGCTAGTCCTTACCGTTTGCCAAATGGCACTACTGTCAGTGAGCAAGAATTCCTCAGCCAGGACTGTCTCCTGGGTCTCCAGTTGCTGCTTTCCCTGTTCAAGACAGTGCTTCCTATACAAGGACTCAATAGCTCTGGGAGAGAAAATAACTGATTACTGGATGCCTGCTCAGGCACTGGGGCTTTCCACAGATCCCTTTATTTAGTTTTTACCATCAGCTCTGAGGCAGAAGCAGGCATCAATTTCCCCAACTCTTAGACTGAGAATAAACTCAAATGACCTACACACTGATGGCAGTTTGGGGTTTGATACCTAGTCTGACTCAAATCTCTATGCTACAAAGCTGCCTTGAGAGTTCTGGGAGCAAGGCAGAGGGAAGTCAGGACTGAAGGCCCCACGGCAGGGCTGGCTCCTACCCACTCACCCATGTATAGGCTCAAAGGAGCAAGGCCTAGCTCACTGCCTTCCACCTAACTGAAAGTGACTCTGGCTGCCCTGTGAAGCCAAGACCCTAGCCCACTTCAAATGCCCTGATTTCTCTGTAACACTTGTCTGTCAAAAATGTCAAAAGCTCATAGTTTGTGGCCTCAAACAGGCTAATTAACTTCTCTAGGCTCTTGTCAATTAAAAAATGTAGCTACCAGGCTTGGCAGGACACTTGCCTTATTATGCATGAAGCCCAGAGCTCAATCTCCAGCACCATAAACAAATTTAAAAAATGTAAAGTCACTTGTGGTAGTACACAGCTATCATCACAGTAGTTGGGAAGCTGACTCGAGATTACCTTGAATTTGAGGCCAGCCTGGGCTATAGAATGAATTCCAGGAAAACCTAGGCTATAAAGACCCTGTAATACCTCATGGGGCTGTTCAGAGAGCAAGTGAGATTTGTACTGCCTGCAGATATAGTGCCTGCAAATAATGTGCACTCAAATTATATTTCAAGAAAAAGCATCAGCCTTCCCCCCCCTCCTAGGCCACAACCAAGTCTTCCCTCTCCATGTTTCTATGAAGGCAGTTGTACTGCTAGGCCCAGGAGCACAGTCTTAATCTTCCCCACTGATACCAAGGCCCTGAGGCCCAGGGGGTCAGGGAAACCATGGAAAAAAGAACTAGAACCCAGACTCCTAGACCCAAGCTCTTCCTACCAGACTGAGCTGACTTTGATTTTCCTAGCAAGGGCATGGGGGTCCCTAGGTCCCTGGAGCCTGAGCCTTACCTGTAGGGGAAGGCTACCCCAGATGACTCCAGGATGGTACCCTCAGCCAGGTTATCCCGCCGCCCAGGCACCAGATAACCCCAACCATGAGACTCTGAGTAGTGCAGAGGGAAACCATCCCAAGTAAGCGCCATGAGCTTGGGGGTGACCCGCATCTGCAGGCTAAGGAGGCTGGGGCCTGGAGTCCATGCAGGGTCATCTAGCCGAGGGCAGAGCTTCCGGTACCACCTACTCCCCATCAAGGAAAAAAAAAACAAAAAAAGAAAAACACTATCACATTAGGAAGGGAAGGAAGTACTCTCTACTATCAAGTACTTCACCCACCTTCCAAGGCCCTCTGCATTTTCTGGTGACTCAGACCTATAAGTTTCAACCCCTTCCTTTGGGAGACTTTGGTTAGGACCTATACAGAATCTCCTAGAATAATTCAAATATCCCCAAAGGCAAGACCTGTCCGCCTCATTGGAGTAGTCATAACTCTGGACAGACATTCTCCAGTCCAGAGCTAAGCTCCTTTCCAAGTCCCACTGTAGCTTCTCAGTAGAAGGAGCAAATCTTCCCTCCTTCCCATCAGACCTATAGACACAAGTCCTATGGGCTTTGTCTCTCACAGACTGTTCACCAGGATCAAGACCAATGTGAGACTAGCAACACACCCAGGGCATGTGTATCCAGGGTTATGCAAGTATAAAGCAGCTACCCTACTGGTCACTCTGGCTACCCTTTTTCTCATCCTTTCCTTGGGGAAAGTGATTTCATCAAGGAAGCCTCCCCTGATTTCTCCAGGCACTCAGAACTGCCTTGAAACTGTGCACACTAAGTCTCATTCCATGTCAACTGCACTGACTGGTCTGCACACTTGCTTCCCCTAGGAAGGGAAGAGATGTGCAACTGCCATGGCAGTGTACAGCAGGTGTTCAATGACTGTGCTAAATGAGCACTGTGCTGAACAATGTCCAGAAAGCCAATGAGGTCAAAGTGAATACAAATGAGCAGACTCAGAAGATGGGAGTCAATGTATAGCAACCCAGGTGTACACTGCTTCCATGCTGGGGTCCAGACAAGAGGTGTTCTAAGGATAGTGCAAGGCAGCTTCTGGATGTCAGAGGGAACAGAGATTACCCAGGATGTCCAGGAAGGTGCTGGGGCCGCTTAGGCAGGAGGTCTGTGGTATTCTTCAGCTGCTGCAAGCAGGTACGGGCCATGATGTCTTGTTGAAGCTCCTCTTCCTCACTGGGCGGTCCAGGGTCTGTTGTAGGGTGAGGAGTTTAGGACCAGAAGGGACATGCAGAGCTGAAAGACTATAGCAACCCCTTCCAATGGACCATCCCAGAGACCATCCTACCCCACCTCCTATTCAAGCTTCATACCTTCCTGATCCATGAGATTCCCATGAGGCCCAGCTCCCTTAATGAGCAATTTGCTAGATGAGGCTGACTTCTTCTTCACTTTTGTCTTTTTCTGCTTAAACTCCTGCAGGTCCCACTCTAGGTCCCAGAGCCATGGGTCTTCTTTGTACCTGCAGAGTCAGTCCACCAGGTTGGGGTTAGGGCTGAATCAAAGGCCAGGCCTTCTGCCTGCCTGTCCCCTGCCCGCCTGAGACCTGGCTACCTCTCTCCTGAGACCAGCTGGCAGGCATCATTGGCCAGATCCATCAATGACTTCTTCATCTCCCGCTGGAGCTCCTCATAAGTGCTCTGTGCCTCCGCCAGATAACGCTCCCAGTTCTGGTTAACAGGCAGGTAGGATACACCCATCTCCAACATACCTGCTAGAGTCACTGGGTGGGGGCACCTTGGGGACAGAGACCAAAGAGTGCCATAAATGACCACAGGAGACAAGGCTTAGGCCCAATTCCTGAGACAATCTGGCAAGTTCAACCCAACCAGCTGTGTGGCACGGTTCTGATATCAGAGATTTCAACCAGGCTCTGTACTACCCAACCCTGCATCACCTCGCTTCTCTGAGCCTCAATTCCTTTACCTGTGACATGGAAGTAACATCCCTTCCTCAGGGATAATATGAGAACGAAGGACAACAAAAGAAAGAATGAGGGCTACTGAGTGACTCTGCGTAGGCACTGTGCTAACAACCCCATACATAACAATGATCACGTATAGATATGGACCTCACAACTGGGGAGCAAAGTATACTCCGTGCATTTTAAAAATTTTATTTATTTGGGCTGAAGAGATGGCTCAGCAGTTAAGAGCAAAAACTGCTCTTGCAGAGGACCTGTGTTCGATTCCAAGCACCCACATGACAGCTCACAACTGTCTGTAACTCCAATACTAGGGGATCCGACACCCTCTTCTGACCTCTGTGGGCACTGCATGACACAGGTGCACTTACACATATGCAAGCAATACACTCCTACACATAAAAAAAATTAAAAATTAAATTAAAAAATAATTTAATTATTTATATGTATTTTATGTGTAGGAGTGTTTTGCCTGCATGTATGTAAGTGCACCCATGTTGTGCAATACCCATGGAGGCTAGAAGAGGTCTTCGGATCCCCTGGAACCGAAGTCACAGAAGGTTATTAGCTGCTATGTGGGTGCTAGGAACTGAACCCACATCCTCTGCAAGAGCAGCCAGTGTTCTCAACCACTAAGCCATCTTTCCAGCCCCCAGTGCATGTTTCTTGATGAAGACTGAGGCTCAGAGAAACCAAATCATTTGTTCAAAGTCAATGAGAATACATAAGCCAAAGTTTGAGCCAGGTCTAAATAACACTCATGACTGACATCATCATCAAACTGACTAAAAAACTTCAACAAGAAATTGGGACCATGCACAGCAAACAAACCCAGAGTCCAGGGCCCACATGGATACCACTGGACAGAGGGGCTCCATTCTTTCAGCCTACAAGAGCAAAGTGACCAGTCTGAAGACGAATCAGCCACATCTTATTACAATGCACTTGGGTACCAGGACCTGCTTACCCCATCCCCCCCCCCCCCCCCCCCCCCGCGTTCCATCTGGCTCCCTCACCTCTCCAAGAAGAGTGGCAGTTGCTGCTGGAAAACCTCATAGGTGGCCCACACATCCCGGGCACAATACTGCATCAGATCCTAGTACAAGGTGAAAGGAAGGTGCTGGGTGGGAAGGTTAGGGAGCAGCTACCCACTGCCAGACTTAGCAGCTGTATTTCCCCAAGTTCAGCTGCAGATCAGTCACAGCACATGGTGCTGGAGCTCTTTGCCAACACTATACCTGGAAGTTCTCCCGGATGTCCCTCATGCTGCCCTTGATGAACAGTTCTCGAGGCTCCTTTTCTAAGGGAGGTCCCCCCACATACAGGCCGTGCACGTCTGCCAGATTATTGGCACTGCTGATATCCATCCAGTCCCAAGATGAAATCTGAGGGACCAAAGGCAGGTCAGATTGGCCTTAGGCCCAGCAGGATCCTAAGCATCCCTGCTCCTGGCAGTCCCAAGTACATTCTCACCACTGAGCCATTGGCTTTCCTCTGTGACTTCTTGCCTCGCTGTGTAGAGTGCTGGGCCTTGTGTTTGCCCTGCTTGGCTGCCATCCACAGACTGCGTTGGAAGCTGCTCAGCCCTGAGATGGCCATGTGCATGCTCATGGTATCCAGAAAGCGCATTCGGGAGCCCTGAGGGAGGGGCAGGAGAGGAGTAGCTGCAACAGAGAGGCTAGCTGGCCAGTGCTTTAGTGGTGTCAAGCCCAGTCCCACTCAGCTCCTCACATAGCCTCTGCTCCCACACAGTCTCTAACAACAAGAAAAACAAAAACAAAAAAAACAAACAAAAAAACCCACAAGCTCCATGCTTGCCCTTAACCTATAATTCCTAGCAAACTTTGAAGGTACAGGCCCAGCTCAATCCCAATACACAAGTACTTCCTAGCTTCTAGCAACAACTCCAGGCAACTCTGGATATAGAGTGGCCTAAACAAAACCTTCAGAACTATGGGCCTGCCCACTGGCCCTGACCCTACCATTTAAAAGCTGTAGCCCCTGGCAAGTCAGCAAGGCTCTTTGAGCCTTAGCACCCTATATGCCAGGATAAGGGTGCTGCTAAGGGTACTCTCCCCACCCCTGCCCTTCACATTGGGCTGCTGTGAAAATGCAATGAAAAAGCATTTTTTAAAAAATTTTATTTTTATTTTATGTGTATGAGTGTATTTCCTGCATGTATACAAGTGCACCCATGTCATGCAATGCTGTGAGGTCAGAAGAGGGCATCAGATCCCCTAGAACTGGAATTACGGACAGCTGTTAGCTGCTGTGTGAGTGCTGGGAATCGAACTCGGGTCCTCTTAACCAGGGAGCCATCTCTCCAGCCCCATGTAAGAGCATTTTCATAAATTAAGAATTATCATTACCACACGACAGGCAGTGCTGAGTGTTTGATATGTGTTATTCAAATTCTAAAAGCCTTTGAAGGAGCTTCTATTAACTCTTTTTACAGAAAAAGAAACTGAGGGTTAGAGATGTTAAGGAGTTTCACATTGCCCATCAGTAGTTGAGGCAGGATATGGCCCAGGCTGTGGCTCAGAGCCCCCAAAGGCCTAAACTTTAAAATGCCATACAGAGATAAGAGCCATTTTACTCTGAGACAACTCGAGCACTGTTTCAGATGTGTCCTAGAAGCAGAACAGTTGAGCAGAGACCAGGCAGGGCTGGTCAACAGTAGTCCCTGTGGATACTATAAAGAGGGGGTTTAGAAACCGGCCAAGAAAACAGTGCCTTCCCTAGCAAAAGAGAATAGAGTTCTTTGCCTACCTTGAGCCAGAGCCTGCCACTCCCACAAACCTTACCTGAGTCAGATACTGCTCCCTGATATGGGCTCGATCAAAGCAAACGTTGTGCCCCACCACTAACTGTTCCTGCCAATCCCGCTGGGTAGACTTGCTGGTACTAGCAGGGACCTCCAGGGGGATGAGGTCAGCCGGCGACAGCTGGCTGGTCCAAGAGTAACGCTCTTCCACCAGCCGCCGGCTGCACCAGGAATACCTGAGGGAGGCGAGAGGCAGGCAGGTTTACTACAAGGATTAGATTTCTGTTCTATACCACCCACTGCACACCTGCCACCACATGCTAGGTCCCCAAGGTGCTCCCCACTCTCACAGAGGTCAGGGAGGGGAGAGGGATAACAAAGCTTCTTTACTGCTAAACTCCCATGAATAAAAAGAGCTAAGTGCTACAGTACTGGGTGCCATGTGCAGGAAGATGTGCGGGCCAGCCCCTTAAGGTATTTATTGGGCCCAAGGCTGAGTCTGCACCTGGCTCTGATGCATTTTACGAACAGACCAACCCCCTGTGTCTTTAAGTACAAAACAGCTACTATTCAAAGTGCTACTAAAGGAGGCAGATGATAATAATAGAACCCAAAGTATAGGTTTTTTTTAATTGAAAGTAGTAAAAAATAAAAAAATGACAAATGCTGCACACATGTATAGGGTGAATCATCTGATGGATGCAAAGATTCTGAAGGACAGAGAGCGTATCATGCACCTTATAGAAGCAACTACCCTCAGTGAGAGACCAGGGAGAGTGCCAGAATGAGAAAATGTATGCACATGTGTCAAGGTGGGGGTAGAAGAGACAGAATGAGTGCCGTTTGTTGGGGGCCTGATAGACTTAGAAAAAGGCTAGTCTGCTTAAGACTGAAAGGCAAAGTGTAGGGAAGGCCCACTGATGAAAAGCCTGCTACAAGCCACACATTGTTCCAAAAGGCTGGGCCACCTATGTGGCCAGCAAGGAAGGGGTTCTCTGCAGCCTTTAGGGAAGAGAGGAGTGATCTGCCTCAAGACTTTCAAATACCACAAAACTAGCTAGTTTTAAATCTAGCAAAATCCCCTAGTCCACACTGGGGACTATATAAGGTACTCAAGTTGAAATGCTTCCTCTCTTAAAAAAGCCCTTAAAAACAACTCAGAAGAAAAAGTTCAAGAATGCTAAGTACTTGAAGCTGTGACGATGGCATGGACTTCAGATAACAAAAGCCATTAACTGGTCTCTAGATACAGGCTTGCAGTTGTGCATGCAGACATCTTGTTTTAATCTTGTGAGTAAAAAGAAAAAGAAAAAAAAGAAAAAAGAGAAAGACAGACAAAATATAAGATGAGCTGGAACCCATACTACAGTTTTCCTGTGACTCTCAAATAAATGCCAAAGGCCTGGGTGATATCCCTTAAGACAGATGACCAAAACCCTTTAGAAAGCTGCCCTGAGGGGGAGCTGAGGGCTGTCCACAGCTTCTACCCAACTCCTGTAAGCTGTGAGCTGGTCAGGTAACTGATGTTACATGGCCATGTGGCAGAGGCATGCCAGGCTAAATGTGGACTGCTACGGGGCACCATCTGCTTCCCAACCCACCCACTATAGACTACTAGGAGAAAAGTCTCAGCATAAACCCAGGCCTGAGCAACGGCTTCTGCCATCAGGCAAACTGAGCAGTGCCCCGAGGACCAATGGCAAGAATGGAATGAGATTGAGGGCAGAATGGCACGAAAAGAGAGGCTGATAAGAAGGAAGAAGAAAGGGGACTTGAATTAGCCAAAAATGACCAATCGACCAAAAAAAAAAAAAAAAAAAAAAAAAAAAAAAAAACCCAGGGGGCGCTGGTTCCCTTTTTCTTTTCACCCACCAAACCCTCTTTCCTTCTGTGAACACCTACATACAAGTGACATTTGCTCATACAGACATACACTCATGCACATAAATCGACAAAAAAAAAAAAAAAACAAACAAACAAAAAAAAAACCTCAGGGTCGCTGGTTTCCTATTTCCTTTCAGCCACCAAAGCCTACTTTATCTTTTCAAATGACGGCTGGTATTCCCTTTGACTCTGACCATTAAGTTACAAAATAAGCACTGTGGTTCTTATTATAACTGGAACTAAATAAATGCAAAATCATCTAGTTTTGCTCTTTTCAGCCATTTAATGCCTACCTTATCTATTTAGCCATGCTTTCACCATTTTCAACTGCATATATAACATTTCGCAGCTTTCTTTACAAAGATGTAGCTTCCAATAGGAATAAAGACACTGCCAACTTTTTTGCTGGCCATGCCTGAAAGCATTAAGGTTGTAAATAGTATTTTAATCCTGGAACGAAGAATAAAAAAGGGGAGAAACAGTACTGCCATCATTGCTTGAAAAAGAAACTTGGATAGCACTTAGAAAGTTATCTAAAAAGAAAAGAGACTGGATATACCTGTTTGGGACCAAAATGCCTGCTTTTGAGGAGTAGTATTTCTCAGCTGAGGACGGTTAAGGGCAAGCCTCCTCCAGGGGGCATTTCGAAAGGTTGGACAGGCTTTGGCTTGGTGTTTATGCAAGACCCTGGGGATGCTGAACATCTTAAACTGCCTGAGATAGTCCCACCAGGAGGGGCTTCCTCCTGCCCAAAATAACCAACAGCATTCCCAAAACCAAACACTGCTCAAATGACTTTCAGACTAACTTCTCACGAAGGTGCTAGAGGGCAGGAATAGAGGCACCAATTCATGGTCATCTTAAATGGTTTCCCAGTATGTCTCAAGCACAACACTGTGATTTTCTGCATGGCCCCTGGCATATGCTTGGTGTTGTCTACTGCCTGTATCTTCCCACCAGTGAGCCCCACAGCAGCAGTCCTTAAATTAGCACCCAGTACATAGCAGGAGCTCAGAAAATGTTCACTGAGTCAAACCGTTAAGCCAGGTCCCCTACAGGTGCTAAAGTCCCCTGTTCCTAACTCCTACTTACCAGGCCGAGGGGGATATGGCCACCGCCAATGTGGGGCAGGTTCCCTCTGCCAAGCAGACCTCCACGTCGAACACCAGGGCCTGCTCCTCGGGGATGGCCACGGGTTCGGCCTCCCCCTCGGGGCCGTAGCGGGTCCAGCCCTCCGCCCAGGCCCAGCTCTGGGGCTGGGGCGGCAGCTGGGCCTGCAATAACGAGTTGGCCGCCTCCAGGTAAGGCAGGCTCTGCTTCTGGGCCAGGAGGCGGAAGTGCTGGTCCAGGTTGTCCCCGTAGAGCCGGGGCAGGCGCAGCTCCACGTCTGGCAAGGGCGTGGCCGGCTGCCCCCAGAGCCCGTGCTTCTGTAGGTGCTGGACGCTGCGTTGCACCGCGGCCTCGTCGGGCATCTCCCCTCCGTGCCCGAAGATTTGCTCGTGCAGCCCTCTCGAGAGCATCTGGATGTGCAATGGGTTGTGCCGCTGCTGCCCGCCCTCTGAGGATGGCACTTGCGGATGCTGCATCTGCCCGTCGCTGGGGGCGGGGACGAGGACGGAGCTGGAGACCCAGCGTCCTGTTGCTGGGACTGGCCCTGAGCCGACGGTGGCGCTGGCCACCTTCTTCCAGAGCAGACGGCTCATGGTTGGTGCAGGGCGCCCCCCGCTGTGACTCGGGACACTGGGCCTTGGGCTCCAGCTTGGCTGCTTTTATCGGCTGAACGTCTTGGAGAGAGACACGTCCTGTCTCAGTGTTCCTGTCAGTGAAATGGGCCTCACCATGCCTGCCTGCCTCCTACAAATCCTAAGGGAGACAGATGATAAAACGTTATTTATATGTGCCAGGTACTGTACAGCTACCGTTCATTAAACATTTACTGGTGCCAAGCATCTTTTGCACTTTATCTCGAAAGGCCCAAAGCGATGTTGGTTTTCTGTTAAGCCTCCAACGACCCTGGGAAACGGCAATCCCTAACAGAGGACCCGGCCGCACCGGCGCAGCAGTGAACTTGGGGAAGCAGCGGGCGATTCTGAAGTAGGGAGACGCGGGGCTGGACTAGGGTTCTGGTTTTCCAGCTGTGTGACCTTGCGCAAGCTCTGCAGGCCCCAACCTCCTACTCGATAAGTAGGATTCCGGGGTCTACCGGTCACCGAGAACTTCTGTTTGAGTGACAGAGGGCGCACACGTCCCGCGGCCCTGACCCGGCGGCAGATGGCAGCTGCCACTACAAGGGCCGCAGCCGGAGGGCCTAGCGCCCGGCTTCGAAGCCACCGGGTGAACCGCTGTCCCGGGACTCCCACCCACACCCGGGTTGCAGCCCGAGGGGGTCCCTGCAGGGAGGTCGGCGGTCGCCCCCACACGCCGGGCCACCGGGTCGTCAGCCTGCAGCAGACGGCGCGCAGTGCGTCCTGGGACCGGCCGCCGCCCTTCTCCGGGCCTCGCTCCCAGACTGGAGAGGAAGCGGCCGTGCAGCCGCCGCTCCGCGACTGGCCTCCCCCTGCCGAACCCGCAGGAAACCTCGGTCGGCCCGGCGCTTCCCGGTCTGCGGCAGCCCACAGCCCTGACAGAGACGCGGCGTCCCCTCCGCGCGGCCTATGCAGCCTCCGGGTGGCGTATGGCCCTGCTGGCAGCAGCAACTTCCCGTCTGCGCTATCTGGGTCCCGCGGCTACCCGAGAGGCAGGCGGGAGACTCCCAGAGTGGCCAATAAGAAGGCCGTCAATGGGGCGGTCGGCCCGCGGGGGTGGAAGAGGGACTTCCGGGTGGGTGCTCCCTAGAAGCCAAGTTCCGATCTCCCCTCTGGAAATAGCAGATGGATCAGTCCCGAGTCAGTAGGCTTTCGCTTTGACTGTTTAAGCGAAGCAAAAGAACACTGCTGTTGGCGGCCGCGTGGCCTAATGGATAAGGCGTCTGACTTCGGATCAGAAGATTGCAGGTTCGAGTCCTGCCGCGGTCGGAGGAGGATCGGTCCTTCCCTTTTCATCACTTTTGAGAACAATTTCTTCACTAAAATCTCGAATGATCTGAGCGAATAACCCCGCGCCACGCCCACTGCATCCGTGGGCAAAGGCTCTCCCACGTGTTTCTCGTGGAGTTCTCATTTCTAAAGCGTAGCAGCGGTGGACCGCAGTGGCTGGGCACGAAGCTGAGCCCAGAGACCACTTCTAGCTAGCCCCATGCTACTCCTGTCATCCAGGGCAATGTTGATTGCTCAGATCGTTGCTATCGTTGACCCGGGTTGATTGTGCTCACCCGGCGCAGCCATCCCGCTCCGGGCGCAGCTGTTGCGCATCCACCTTCGCAGGTCTCCACGTCCATCACCTGTTGCTCCAGGTGATTTTGCGGTCAGCACCTAGTGGTTGGTAAACTGTAAACTATTATGCAGAATAAGGCCCGTGTGAAAAGCAGGAACCTGGAAATCCGGGATGGCGATCGGAGTCCGAAGCCCCATTACGAGGAAAGGAAGAATCTGTGGTATTTGAGACAGACTAGGGGGTCACACAGCTGATTATGGACAAAATTTGGGTCTCGGAAAGGCAGCCCACCTTGCAGCCAGTGTTTTTACTAGCGCACTGTGAACTGAATTCAGGCGGTTTTTTAGTAGGTGCTGATGTGACCCTACTTGCTCCAGCCACCAGGGGGACAGAAAAGCCTGAGCCAAGACCCCTTCATACGGATCCTTTTTTTTTTTTTCTTGCTTTTCCTTTTCTTTCCGTTCTTCTTTCTTTTTTTCTTTTTTCTTGAGACAACATTTCACCCTGTATGTAACCCAAGCTGGCTTGAAACTCACTATGTAACTATATAGCCAAGGCTAACCCTCCTTCCTGGGATTACAGGCGATTACAAACTGCTTCCTTTTTTATTCAAATTGAAGTATTTTTATTCACTTTTCTAGATGAATTTAATATACACAAAGTGGTTTTTGTTGTTTGTACAGTTTTGTTTTGTTTCTTGAGACAGGGTGTCCCTGTAGCCCCAGCTGGCCTGAAACTTGATATGTAGGCCAGGTTGGTCTTGATTTCACAGATATATACTTGCCTCTGCCTTCCAGGAGTGGGGATTAAAAGCATGCTTCACCAGGCTGAACCTCAGTTGACATTTTCATAAAATGTGAAGGAGAGGCTCTTAAACCAAAGAGTCCTTGAGTGGGGGAAACAACTTGATTTTTATTTCTTCTTATCTCCTACTGAAATTCAGTATTACCTTCCATGTGAGTTTAGGCAAGCAGCCACATGATATTAGCCATTCCTACAGCTTGTCCCCAATGACAATCACAGACATTTCATAGCACATTACATTTGTAGATTTTTCAAAATATTGCTTACTCTTGTTAGCACAGTACTTCAAACAGCAATGGCTCCAAAGATAGCACCAGAACCTGTGATTTTAATGAATTAACAACAAAAAAAGCACACATGATATTGTCACCTGTTTGTCCCTTGTGTTTCAAAATCTTTGGTTACTTGAATCAGCGTGATTTACAAGCCGGGTGTGGTGGTGCATGCCTTTAATCCCAGCACTCAGGAGGCAGAGGCAGGTGGATCTCTGTGAGTTAAAAGCCAGCTGGGGTATAGTGAGACCCTGTCTCAAAAAAATAAAATCAGTGTGACTTGTGCATTTAAATGTATTTGAACTATCTGTCGTGTCCCAAAGGATGCTGTTGTTGAGATGATGTGGTATCCCTCTCTTAAATCCGTCTCAGATGACCCTCAGGATACCAGCCCCTCCTATGAGGCTGCTTCATGCCACCCTGGTGTCCTCACCCTGGAATTAGAGTCTTCAGCAAGAGCCATACACAGTGGTGGTATACAGAGTGGTGGAGGGCTGTAATTACAGCCCTCCAGAGACTAAGACTTAAGGATAGAGTTCAGTCCAGCCTGGGCTACATAGATAGGCCCTGTCTCAAAAAACAAAAACAAACTCTTCAGTAAAGGAGCTGACAAAATAATAGCTCAGTCAGTGACATGCTTGCCTTCTAAGAATGAGGCTATATGACAAAGCCAACCTAGGCTACTTGACATACCCTGTCTCAAAAAAAAAGAAAGTGTGTGTGTGTGTGAGAGAGAGACAGAGACACAGAGACACAGAGAGACAGAGACAGAGACAGAGACAGACAGAGCAGGCTGAATACCATACCATCTCATTTAATCCTCTCAGTAACCTTAGGAGGTAAGCACTATTGATGGTTTTATAGATAGAAAAAAGAGTGGTACAGGCTAGAGAGATGGCTCGGTGGTTTAAGCACACTCTTGCAGAGGACCTGAGTCGAATCCCAGCACCCACATGGCAGCTAGCAACCATCTTTAACTCCAGTTCCAGGGAATCTGACGCCCTCTTCTGTCCTCTGAAGGCACTATACAACAGGGATGAACTTACTACATACATACTTGCAGGCATAACACTCACACACATAAAATAAATCAAAAAATTTTTAATTAAAAAATAAAAAAAGACAGTTGTTTCCAGTAAGCAGCAAGAGGTTGACTAATCAAGTACCACAAAGTTAGGAGCTGGAGAGATGGCTCAGTTGATAAAGTACTTGTCCATAAGCAGGAGGACCTAAGTTTGGATGCCTAGAACCAATGTAAAATGCCAGGCACAGTGGTGTTTCTCTAATCCAGAGGATTACACTGTGTGTGTGTGTCTGTGTGTCTGTGTGTGTGTGTCTGTGTCTGTGTCTGTGTGTGTGTATGTGTGTGTGTCCGTGTCTGTGTGTCTGTGTATGTCAGCCAGCCTAGCTAATCAGTGCACTCCGGGTTCAGTGAGAGACCCTGTCTCAAAAAATAAAATGGACAGTAAAAGTGTAATTCCAGCACTTGGGAAGCAAAGGCAGAAAGATCAGAAGTTCCTGTTAGCCTCTGCTGTATACCAAGTTCAAAGTCAACCTGAGATACAGGAGCCCCTGTTTAAAAAAAATGTGTATAGGATAAGTGGCATGGAAATGTTCAATTTATAAGAGAAATATGCCAATTTCTTTTAAAAATTCTGATCAAATCCTGGACATGGAGGTACATGCCTACTCCCAAGAGGGAGCTAAAGGTAGGCAGATCTCTGTAAGTTCCAAATCAGCCATGGCTACATAGTAAGATCTGTCTCCAAAACACAAAGCAAAACAAAAAAACTGATCTAAGTATTTTAAATACATGTACACATGTATTAACCTTATTGTTTTGTTTAATTAATATACACTAATTCAAAAAGAGAGAGAGAGAGAAATGCATGTCTCGTAGAGGCTTCAGACATCCCAGATAATTGGGGAGCCAAAGTAAAAAATAATAGTTTCCAAACTGCAAAGTGAAACACACTTCGCAAATGGAGACTCCATGTCCAGTCCAGTCTCATCTCAGTGCAAAGTACTTCAGTGAAATTTAACTTAAGACAAACAAAAAATGGGGTGGGGGCTAGAGAGACAGCTCAGAGTTTAAGAGCACTTGCTTAGTTCAAGATCAGTTCCCAGCACCCATACTGGGCAGTTTAGAATGGTCTGTTTAACTCCAGCTCCGGGAATCTGAAGCCCTCTCTGACTTCTGTGGGCACCTGCATACATGTGGCATTCATTTACACAGACAAATACACATAAATAAAAATAATAAAAAGAAACCATTCATTTATTCAGAGGCAAGGACTCTTTCCATCAGCAGTAAAAGAAAATCCAGTCACAGCCTGGGCTACATGAAACCCTGTCTCAAAACCACACCTCTCTCCTTGTGCCTCCTGCCAAAAATAGAAGAAAAGGAAAAAGAAAGTCCAGGGATCACAAGATGGCTCAGTGGACAAAGGTGCCTCCTCCCAGCCTGATAACCTGAGTCCAATCCCCGAGACTCACATGGTAGAAGGAAAGAACCAAGTCCCACAGGTTGTCCTCTGAGCTACACACACACACACACACACACACACACACACACACACGCACACGCACACATCACAAGTAAATAAGTTTTTAAATTTTTTTAAATTATTTTTATTTTATGTGTATGAGTGTATTGCCTGCATGTATGTGAGTGCACCCATGTTGTGCAATGCCTCAGAGGTCAGAAGAGGGCTTCAAATTCCCCTGGAACTGGAGTTAAGGACGGTTTGCAGCCACCAGGTGGGTGCTGGGACTCGAACCTAGGTCCTCTCTCCAGGCCCAAGTTTTAAAAAATTTTTAAAAGGAAGAAAATCAAGCCAGGCATGGTGGTGCACACCTTTAGTCCCAGCACATGGGAGGCAGAGGCAGGCGGATCTTTGTGAGTTCAAGGCCAGCCTGGTCTACAAAGTGAGTTCAAGTCTAGCTGGTGCTAAAGGAAGAAAATCCAGCCTTAGTTCACAAAAGCAAAAAGGTCTTTCCATTGGAATCCACCACACTGATGACAGAAAAGAAAACTGTTCTTATGTGGAATGTCTCAAGTTCTGACCCTAACTCTGAGGACTGAGTCGACCCCTTAGCCTTATCTAGCCAGGCGCCAATGAGGAACAATGAGGTGGGAATAGGAACAACAAATGTCACCTCTGTGTGTCAGATTCTGGGCTAGGGACATAAAAGTGGTCAGGGACCAGTCTTCTCTTCAGGAAGGTTCCCCGTCACCAACAATGGTGAACATCTCCATCAATTGCTTTTCACTTGCCCTAAACTATACAGGTGTGATGTAGCCAATTACCCCCAGGAAATGGGAAGCCGGTGTGGAAAATAGTCCTCTCATCCTAATATCACACTGAGGGGGTAGCAGGCAGCTTCCTCCACAAAACATGAAGTGGAATATGCAAATGTGAGTAAGATCTCACTTTGTCTTCTGGCAGCTGGGGAGGGGCAAGAATTAATGTGCTTTTGGGGCCTTAAGCAAATTGTCCCTGTGTGGAACAATAGCAAAGCAACGTCATGCCATTTCCATGTTCCCAAACCTCCTCTCTGTCTCATGGACTTAGAAATGCCAGCTATCTTTATTTGGAATCATGCAGTACTTGGGTCCAAACCCAGGCCCAGGACTGACTGTATTGTGTGTGTGCATTTGGATATACACTCATGCATTTACATGTGCATGTGCAGGCTACAGGTGAACACCTAGTTTGTGCTAGATGTAGGGTGAATCTTGACCGTCAGTTTGATTGGATCTAGGATCAGCTAAGATTCATGCCTCCAGGATTCCTGTGAGGGCATTTTCTGTAAAGATTAACTTAGAGGGATGACCCTCCCAGAGTAGGCAGCACCTTCCAGCTGCAGTCCAGATATAGAGGTCGGAGGGAAAGCAGTGCTTGGCTGCCTGTCATCTTCTCTCCCTGCCAGAGTGCATCTACTCTGTTTTGCCACTGCTGCTACTGCCATCCTCTGCCCACACAGGAATCCAGCTTCTTTAGCCATCGTCATGGCCTGAAGACCAGCATCTCTTCAGGAATCCTCCAGGCCTTGGGTTGTCTTGGATTCATTTGTTTATTCCTGGAAGAGTTTCAGGCGGCACTAATTAGCTGTGGTCACATAAGCTTTACTGTTGGAGCATAAAGCAGGGTTTCAGCTCAAGCCAGCATTCAGTGAGGTCAGTGGCCATGGGGTTCTGCCAGGAGGAAAAGTGTCTGCCACCCGTGGGCCTGACTCCCCAGGAAATTGTCAATGCTGTCCCTAGCCACAACTGACTGGACCCAAGGTAGCCAGGGGCCAGCCAGTCTTAAAAGAGATCAACCAAAGAAGCCAGGTTCAACCAATAGGGAGTGATACAAGCTGAAGCATCCCAAAAGAATATTCTTTCCAGAATCTTCTTTCAGGAAGCATGAGAAGGGACCACAGCCATTTCTTCTTAGAGGGCAAGCTGAGGGCTTGCTGCTGCACTCACTGAGATGCTTGGTGGCCACCCAGCCTGGGACACTCAGGCAGCTCTCCCCACAGCACTTGGGGTACTAGAGATGCCAAGTCAGCCATTTCAGGAATGGCTGTGACCAGCAGCTGCTCACTTTGCTTGAGAGCCAGTTTTGGAGCATTCTAGAAGCATTTTGGAGGGTTTTTGACAGCCCCCCACCCCGGATGGTGATTTGTAAACATCTAATGATCTAATGTCCTGTGCTAAGTTTCTTTTGAGTGTGTACATGTGTGTGTGTGTGTGTGTGTGTGTGTGTAGACCAGAGGTCAATGTTGGGTATTTTCCTCAGTCAGTCTCTATGTTATTTTTTGAGACAGGATCTCTCACTGAACCCAGCTAGACTGGTCAACAAGCCCCAGGAATCTGCTTGTTTCCCCTTTTCCCTATCCCTCACCAGCCCTGGAGTTAAAGGCAAACATCATTCACACCCAGCTTTTATGTGAGTGCTAGGGATCAAACTCAGCTCCTCATGTTTGCACAAAAAGTTCTTTATTGACTGAGCCATTTCCCCAGCCTCCTAAGCTTTTTAAAATATCTAGAACGATATCTTCTCTGCAATTGGACCCTCACTGATCCCAGAGCCCTCCTCTGGACTCCCTCTGTGTTCAGGCATGGGTCTCACAGACAGCAGTAGTTTTGCTTCATTTTTGTTTGTTGTTGAGACAAGATGTTGCTAAGCAGCCCAGGCTGACCTGGAACTCTCCATCCTCCTGCCTCAGCCTCATGATTGCTGGGATTACAGGTATGCACCACTACACCCAATTGTTTAGCTTTCTCCTACCCTCAAGTATGAGCTCTCTGAGGCCAAAGGTGAGTCTGGGTCCCCTTATATCCCCACTCCCTGGGACATGGCCTGAACCAAGGAAGAGCCCAGGCATTAACTGTGGAATGAACTCATGACTCTGTCCCATAAGAACACATTTCTTTTTTGCCTATGTGCTCATTGTACCACTCAGAGTTTTGAGCTAGAACCAGAAAGATTCTGGTTATTTCAAGCAAGGGTTTGTAACAGAGGGCCTTTATGTGAATAAAGATTTGGAAAGCCTGGGAGGTAGATGTTAGATAGTGACCCAAGGTGATACCATCACAGCTATGATCTAGATTCATGTTCAGAGGAAAGAAGGCCCGTTCTGCCACCATGACAGGAAGCCAATTACTAGAGAGTGACACTTGAGATCAGGCTGCCACAAAGTCTGATTAGCCAAAACTTACTGACCACATGGGTGTTCTTAGGCCTGACTGAGGTAAGTTACAGTTAGACTCTAGCTGCATGGGCATCTGGGAAATGTAGTTCTTGCCTTCTATTCGTTGTACTTCCTGGGGGAACAGAGAGGAGGTGGGGGACAGAGGCCACTTTCATTGGAAAACACCTAGCAGACATAGATGTACAGTTGTGTTTGCTGCAGAATGCATAATCTGCCTGACTCAGGACAAAAGAGTACACACACACTAGCTCCCAGCCTGGGGCAGGGACCCTTTTCTCCTCACTTTGACCTTTCCTGTGCTAGCACAGGGTCCACCAGAGAACAAGTGCCCACTGACATCTCTGGCCAAGTCACTCATGTTTTCTCTGGGTTTCCAGAGACAAGGATTCAGAGAGTCACTGCCTGGCCACTCACCCAGGACCCCTGACCCTAATCCCAGGAGTTCAGCAACCACAGGAAGGAAATGCCAGGGGTCTTGTCCTGAACCACATCCATCCCACAGGCAAGTAGCAGAGGAGCCTGGACTAGGCAGATGGAGGTACCCTGAAGACCATACTGGTATAAAACCCAATAGACCCAGCTAAAGGTATGTTGAGCATGGAGAAGGATGAGGGGTTGAGCACCAGGAATCCACAAGAAGAGAAAGCAGGGGCCACATGACGGATTTGCCAAGACCCAAACATTAACAAAGGCCAGTGCCTGAGAGGCAGGGGCTCAGGGATACAGTAAGCTGACCCCTAGTGGGAGGACCAGATAACAAAGGTGGCTGCTCTGACCTCCAGCAAAAGGACCCCCAGCTCTCAACCAGCAAGTGGGTTGGAAACTAGTTGCTCCCATTCATCCTCATTCAGGGCCTTCTGAGTGGGCCAGAGGCCCATAGCTGGCAGAGACCAGTCTGAAGCCAGTCTGGATCCAGTAAAACTCTTAGGGTCCTAGAGATTGGGGAGCCTTGGTCAGGCAGAAGCCCTCAGTGTGAAGCAGAGCTTCACCAGTTTAGCACAAAGGGAGAAGGTGTTGTGGAAGTCCTGGCTACACTGCCAGCCCCTGTGACAAATGGAACAAGGGTCCCCAGCACCTATCCCAGAGCTCAGCTGGGGAAGAGGGGCCAGGGGAGGGGAGGCCAGGCTCATCAAGGCACAGGCATCCCCAGGACTAGATCAGAGCAGCACATGCTGGCTCTTGGTCATCTCCATGGCCTCATTTCTACCTGAAATTATTGGGAGGGGGTACATGGGTAGGGGTGGGGAAGTAGGGGATGGGAGTGTTGATCTTCCCCCTATATCCTGTTGTGGCTTTTGTCAGGTGTAATGGTACAGGCCTATAATTCCAGCACTCAAGAGGCTGAGGCAGGAGGATTTAGAGTTTGAGGCCTACTTGGACTATATGAATTCAAGGTCAGCCTAGGCTGTAGAGTGACACCCTGACTCAAACAACAAAAATAGCAAAATCCTTTTGTAGCCTTCAAATTTGGACTTACAAACTTATTACCTGTTCAAAAACAATACACTGTGGATGAGGATGTGACTCAGCAAGTAAAGCTCTTGCCTAGCATGTACAATGTCTGTGGTTCATCCAAACATGGGGGGAAAAACTTTAAAAATTAAAAAATAGGAGAGTTGAAGAGATGGGTCAGTGGTTCAGAGTACTGGTTGCTCATCCAGAGGACCCGGATTTGATTCCCAGCACTCATATGGTGGCTTACAACCATCTGTAACTCCAATTCCAGGGGATCTGACACCCTCTTCTGACCTCCATGGGCATTGCACAACACGTACGTACAAGCAGGAAATATACTCATATACATAAAATAAAAATAAGGGGCTAGAGAGATGGCTCAGTAGTTAAGAGCACTGGCTGCTCTTGCAGAGGAGCCCAGTTCAGTTCCTAGCAGCTAATAACCATCTATAATTCCAGTTCCAGGGGAATCCAATGCCCTTTTCTGACCTCCTTGGGTGTGGCATGACATGGGTGCACTTATATAAATGCAGGCAATACATCATACACATAAAATAATAAAATATAAAAATTAATTTAAAATGATAAAATATTTTTAAAAATAAAAAAGGGGCTGGATCAATGGCTCAGCAGTTAAGAGCACTGGCTGCTCTTGCAGAGGACACGGGTTCGGTTTCCAACACTCACATGGTGGCTAACAACCATCTGCAACTCCAGTTCCAGGGGATCCAACACCCTCTTCCAACCTCCGTGGGCACTGCATGACACGTTACATTTACATACATACAGGCAATATACTCATACACATAAAAAATATATAAGAATAAGTAAAAATTTAAAAATAGTGCTTGAGGAAATAGCTTCGTAGTAGTGTCTGCCATGCAAGCATGAGGATTTACTTTCAGATCCCCAGCACCCATGTAAAAATCAGGGCACCAATCTGTCACCACCGGGCTGGGGAGGGATTAGAGTTTATTGGACAGCCAGCCTAGCTGAATCAGTGAGGTCCAGGTTCAGTGAAAGAGCCTGTCTCAAAATATAAGGTCATGGTTGTGGGCAGGGTTGGTGCTGGAGAGATGGCTTAGCACTGGCTGCTCTTGCAGAGGACCAGAGTTTGCTTCCCAGCACCCACATAGCAGCTAACAACCATCCATAACTCCAGTTCCAGGAGGTGTGATACCCTCTTCTGGCCTCCCCAGCACTGCACACAAATGGCACACTTACAAACGTGCAGAAAAAACACTCATACATATAAATAAAAATAAATAAATAAATACATACATAAATTTTTAAAAGGTGAACAACTAGGCATGGTGGCACATGCCTTTAATCCAGGATTTAGGAGGCAGAGGCAAAGGGATCTCTGAATTTGAAGCCAGCTTTGTGTTGTAGGGAGTTCCAGACCAGCCAGAGATACATAATGAGACCCTGTCTCAAAAGAAAAGAAAAAAAGGGGGATGGAGAGTGATCAAGAAAAATACCTGATGTCTACCTCTCATTTCCACATGCACAGGACCACACAACATACATCAAGCAAATAAATAATAAATGAATAAATAGAAAGAAGGAAGGAGGGAGGGAGGGAAGGAAGGGAGAAAGGAAGGAGAGAACAATTATTTTCTCTCTCCAGTTCCCCGTACACATCTAGAGGTGGATTAAAGGGTACTCACATTGCTCTGATTCCTCCCAAAGTCACATCTATGTCACTGTCCCTCTACTCAAAACAGACACACTCCTGCCTTGTACATGCAGTCCAAAATGACCTTCAAGCCTGACCTAGGCACCAAAGACTGATCCTCTGGGGCCCATCAGAACCTTTGCATGGATGTTTTTGTTTGTTTTCTTTGCGTTTTATTTTGATTTACTTTGCTTTTTTGAGACAAGGTCTTACTGTGTAGTTCTGGCTGGCCTGGAACTCACTAGATAGATCAGAATTTAATTTGGGGCAATCTTACTGCCTAAGTGCTAGGATTACAGGCATGCACCATCATGCTGGACTGGCCTGGAAGCTTTTAAATTGGTATAGTGACTCATGCCAGCACTCCCAGCACTTAGGAGGCTGATGCAGGATTGTTTGACTCAAAGTCAACCTAAGCTACATGGTTAGCCCAAGGCCAGCCTGGAATTCATAATAAGACCCTGTCTCAAACAATAGCAACAACAACAACTTAGCCAGGCATGTTTGCTCACACTTGGGGTCCCAGCTTGGGAGGCAGAAGCAGGAGGAACAGGAGTTCAAGGTCATCTTTAGCTGCTGCATAGCAAATTCAAGGCCAGCAGGGCTACATAAGACCATGTCTTAAGAAAACAAACAAAAACTTCGATTAGTCAATTAAATATTTAATTTAAAAATAAAGCCAAAGAGATGAGACCTCAAAGGGATGGATGGGAGGTTAGAGGTGCTCCTGGCATGGACCTGTGAAGATCAGATCTGCACAAGAAGAGGAAAACCAGACTAGACCCCAGTGACACCAGTCAGGCTTCTGTTGGCCTCTCCATTTCTATAGTGTGGCTGTATGTGCCAATCAATTCCCCCTATGACTACCCTGATTGACTTAAATTAGATTTCTGGTACTCATGATTGTTCTTCTCCTCTGTAAAATAACAAAAGTAACACCACAAACAAAAACAAAACAATGGGGCAGAGAAAGCCAATTTGTGAGGGGCCTGGTTTAGCATCAGTGCTTTCCACACCCTTTTTCCCAATCCCTGGGGTGAGCCAGGGTGCCCTGGCTGTGCTTGCCCCAGCTCACAGGGGTAGAGGGACCCTGACGTGGACCAGCCTCTCTCAATGTCAGACAGGCTGGCTCAGTCTCAGGACACTAGGATAATCAACTTAAAAGGAAGGAAAGTTTGTTTTGGCTTATAGCTTAATAAATTTTAGTTCGTGGATGCTTGGCCCTATTGCTTTTGGCCTATAGCCAGGCAGAGTATCATAGCCAGAGTGTGTACTGTAGGAAGCTGCTCACCCCATAGCCAGGAAGCGTGGGGCGGGTGGGGGGCATTGCTGTCTCTTCCAAGGGCATGCCCCTATGACCTATGACCTAACTTACTTCCTGTAGGCTCCCCTCCTAAAGACTCTAGCACCACAGGCTTTCGATACCCAGCCTTCAAGGGACATTGTGGAGAAATGTGTGCATTAGTTAAATTTTGTTCAGACAAGAGTTTCAGAGCTGTTAGCTGTGAACTCAGTCAGTGAGGCAAAATGAGACGACATTTTGCTGTCTTTAAAGAGAAGTACACCCAAAAAAGAAGTTAGGTAATGATTGGTTGGTTAAACTGTTGTATTGTGGCTAGAGAGATAGCTCATAGAACCCATATTAAGAAAAGAGGGGGGAAAAAAAGAGAAGAAAAAAATCCAGATATGGTGAACATGTTTTTGAAATCCCAGCACTGAAGAAGCAGAGATGAACAGATTGCTGAACCTACTTATGAAGTGAGAGACCCTGAGTCAAAAAAAAAAAAAGGTGGACTGCTACCTGAGGACCAACACCCAAGGTTGTCCACCATACACACACACACACACACACACACACACACACACACACACACACACATACACACACAGTTAGGACCAGAGGCTCACAGGAACTTAATCCTGTTTTTCCCTAGGACCTATGGCTCCATATTTTCTAATTTGGTGTTCATGATGACTTTACATAATATAGCTACAGCAAGTAATGAGAATTGGCAGTTTGTAAGGGAGGCTTATAGTAGTCAGTTGAATGAGCGCTATAGGCTGTAGAATACCAACTGTAAATGTCCCCATACTTGGGAAGGAAAAGAAAGTGGGGGGGGTGTTCATGTGTGTTTCTACTTGTTGGAACAGAATCAGTATTGGAAGGGTTGACCCTGGCTTTCCTGACTGAAGGGACAGCTGGCCCTCGACACCATCCCCTTATCCCCTTCCCATATTAATAAAGAAGAGAACTGAGGGACTGGAGATATGGCTCAGCAGTTAAGAGCACTAGCTGCTATTCCAGAAGACCTGGGTTCAGTTCCCAGCACCCACATCATGGCTAACAACCGTCTATAATTCCAGTTCCAGAGGATCTGACACCCTCCTCTGACTTTCACAGGCATTGCAATGATACAGGTGCACTTACATACACATAGGCATTACACTCATACACATAAAAATAGTAAATAAAAAAATTTTAAAAAAGAAGAGAATTGGCCGGGCATGGTGGCACATGCCTTTAATCCCAGCACTTGGGAGGCAGAGGCAGGCAGATCTCTGTGAGTTCGAGGCCAGTCTAGTCTACATAGCGAGTTCCAGGTCAGCTGGGGCTACAGGGAGACCCTGTCTCAAAAAGACCAAAAAAAGAAGAAGAAGAAGAAGAAGAAGAAGAAGAAGAAGAAGAAGAAGAAGAAGAAGAAGAAGAAGAAGAAGAAGAAGAAGAAGAAGAAGAAGAAGAAGAAGAAGAAGAAGAAGAAGAAGAAGAAGAAGAGCCCTCTCTAAGCCCATCACCCCAAGAGCCTCTGTTAACATTTTAGTGAGAACACTTCGTGGTGTTGCTATATTTGTAACTGTCAGCATTGTAGTGTTCCCACACACTCCTTTCCCATCTGCACTGGGCAGAGACTATTTTTCTGTGGTAGCACAGAGCCCTTTACATGGTAATGTTTGTGATTGTCTGGACATTTAGCAGGTTTCTATCTGTGTCTTGCTGCTCATGGTCTCCCTCATCCCAGATGGTTGGTGTGGGTCCATGCGCTCCACTGAGGTGATGACTCACTGCTTTGCAGAGCTGGCAGCCACCTCTGTGGTGCAGAAGGGTGGCATCACTGAGTTTTGATTTAGCTAAGACAGAACACCCACAGTACTGCCTGTACAGACTGCCAGGAACATGGCCTAGGTTTTTACCCCAAGTCCCTCCTGATGTGAACCAGTCTGATTGCAGAACACAGGGCCTTTGTTCACCTGCCTGCTCTTGGCCCTGACTGGACTCACAGAGGAGATGGGACCTACCTTCTTTTCTTAGCCAGGCTGAGCCAGGGCTAATGTCAGTCCAGAGCAGGCTGGGCTTTCCAGATACATAAAGGACTTGATGGCTACAAGAAGCTGCTGACTAATTCCCAAGTGTGTGTGAGGTGGGGATGGGACATGATGGCAGGTCCCTCAGGGAAGGAAAGGTCAAAACAGCTTCAGAAAAGGAGGTATTAGGCGCCGTCAAAAAGTCCCAGTATTCCAATGACACAGTGACAGCTAAGACCTGTGGACTTGGACCCATGCTTGGGACAAGAGAAGAAGACAATACTTATAGTGTGATACTTTCATACCCCCAAACCTACACTGGCCCTGGCAGATTGGGGTTCACCAGTCATGGCAGGAAATGGGCTACTTGGCTCTTACAGAATGAATTTTACCCCCAACTCATACACTGAAGTCTGGTACCTCAGATTGTGACTATTTGGAGATGGGGGCTGTTTGTTTAAAAACAGGGTCTTATTCTGTAGCCCATGCTGGCCTAGAACTCATGATCCCTCTGCCTGAGCCTCCTGAGTGCTGGAACTACAGGTGTGTGCCAGCCATGGATATAGGGTCTTTGAAGCTGCAATATTGCTCCTGCATGCCAGGACTATGCAACGTTGGGAATATGATATGAATGTCAGATGTGGTCCCTTGCCATATATTCAAATCACCAAAGGCAGCAAAAAAGTGCTTGACCAACAGTCACATGCTGTTTGACCAAATAACAGGACATGGTAGTCTAACTAAGTTGATGTATAAAATTAACCCTCACAAGGCAGTTCTGGCTTCTGGAAGGACCATAGAAGGTTCTGCCTGCTCTTTCCCATGCAAGACCGTTAGAGGGTACACAACAATAGATATGCATCCCTAGTTCTTCTCTGCCTAGATCAAACCCCTTCCTCTGGCCTGAGCTACTTACACAGCCTGATGACCAAGGTCCTTGTTGGGCTGGTGGCTCTCAGTGCCCCTTCTAAATTACAGTCTGGAAAGTCATCTCTAAAGGACTTGGGAGCTAGGGGCAGGTTAAGGAAGTGAAGCTCTCCTGGAAGGAGTAGAGGAAGCATGATGGCAAGGGCCTGGAGCCTGGCAAGGAGGGATTTCCCGCAAAGCCCCAGGCTTAGACTAACCCAGAGAGGGCCCCAGAGTATGAATCCTATCCCAGCACAGAGTGGGGACCCTGGTAGGAGAGTAGAGCTTTCTTCAACAGAAGGCATCTTCAAGGCTGATAGTAATCAAAATATCAGCTCAACTCCCAGGCACTTCTGGCTTTCTTTCGCCAGCAACTGATAATGCTTCAGTTTACTAGGAGATAGACAGATCCAGGAAGAAGTTTGGAATAAGACCTGGGTGGAGAACCATGTCCTCAACAGCACCCAGCATGCAAATGTGCTCCCGTATGGCCTGACCACATGAATCTGAGACCAGCATGAGGCTGTGGTCTCTTGAGAGTAGGAGGTGTTTCTATGCCACTGTCCCAGCCTGACCTGTGTCAGTTACTCAAGAAACGTTAGAAAAATGAATGAAGAAAGGAACAAAGATGGTGCCAAGCAGGCATTTATCTGCACAGGAAACAGGAACCAAGCTGGTGCTTTAAACAGAAGGGAATCTGATGTAATCTGATCCAGGGAAGTAGGCAATTACAGACCTGAGGAAGGACTGTAAAAGCAATTTGGACCAGGCCTGCTGCTGGGAGGTTGGGGCAGGGGATACTGCTTCCCTTTTTTTTCTCTCTCTGGGAAGCAGGAAATTAAAAAGCAGCCCAAGGGACTGCTAGGATCAAGAATCAAAAATGAAGGCATATAACTGTAATCCTAGCACTTGGGAGGTAGAGGCAAGATCAAGAGTCATCCTCAGCTACATGGTAAGTTTAATGCCAGCCTGGGCTACATGAGACCTTATGTATTAGTCAAAGTTCTCTAAAGGAACAAAACTAGAATAGATAGACTGAGTGTAGATATTAAAAGGGGATTTATGGGACTGGAGAGATGGCTCAGTGGTTAAGAGCACTGACTGCTCTTGCAGAGGACCTGGGTACAATTCCCAGCACCCACAAGGTGGCTACGTTCTGTCCTTAACTCCAGTTCCAGGGGAATACGAAGCCCTCTTCTGATCCCCGCAGCATTGCTTTGTGTCGACGTCCTAGTTGTGTTCTAGCTGTTACATTTCACCTACATAAGTTTACTCATGCATAATTTAGTGGAGTCAACATAATATGCTATGAAACACAATCAGAAGATTTAGAAAGTACAGTGTTTTAGTTACTCTTGCATAGCTGTAACCAAAATACTCAGGAGAACAACTTAAAGGAGGAAAGATTTATTTCAGCTCATGATTTCAGAGGATTCAGTCCATGTATATAGTGGAGAGGCATGTGGCAAAGGAGATCCTTCCTCTTAGTGGCCAGGAAGCAGAGAAAGAATATAAAAAGGGGCAGGGCAAGGCGCAGACCTCAAGGACTCACCTTCAGAGGCCCATTTCCTCCAGGTCTGTGAGATCGAGGCTAGCCTGGTCTACCGAGTTCCAGGCTAGCTATGGCTACAGGGACACCCTTTCTTAAACAAAAAGACCAAACAATTTTTATTATTATTACTATTATTATTATTGGGGATGTGTGTGTAGAGGTGAGAGGATAAATTTCAGGTCATGGGGCTGGAGAGATGGTTCAGTGGTTAAGAGCTGCTCTTGCAGAAGACCTAGTTCCACATGGTAGCTAACAACGGTCCATAACTCCAGGTCCAGGGTGCCCATCCCCTCTTCTGACCTCTAGGGTCTTTTCACAACACAGGTACACTCATACACATAAAATAAAAATAAGTAAAATATTTTTTAAAAAATAAATAAATAAAAAGGGATTTATTAGATCAGCTTATACTCTATGGTCTGGTTAGTCCAACAATGGCTACACCACACTGGAGAGGCTAAGAATCCAGTAGTTGCTCAATCCATGAAGCTGGATGGCTCAGCAGCCCTAATCTGGATCTGAAGGCTGAAGGATTCCTGGAGAGCTGCTATAAGTAAAATATTTTTTAAAAAATAAATAAATAAAAAGGGATTTATTAGATCAGCTTATACTCTATGGTCTGGTTAGTCCAACAATGGCTACACCACACTGGAGAGGCTAAGAATCCAGTAGTTGCTCAATCCATGAAGCTGGATGGCTCAGCAGCCCTAATCTGGATCTGAAGGCTGAAGGATTCCTGGAGAGCTGCTGGTCTTCAGTCTCCATTGGAACCCAAAGAATTTGATTTTAATATTGTCAAAGGAATATCAAAGCAAGGGATAGATAAATTTGCCAGTGAGAGAGAAGGCAAGCAGACAGAAAGCAAAAGCTCCCTCTGCCATGTCTTTTTGTGTGAGCTGCTACCAGAAGGTGCCACCCACATTTAGGGTGGGCCTCCTGGCTTCAAATAACCTGATGAAGAAAGTCCTTCATGTTTTTAGTTAATTCCAGATCCAGTCAAATTGACAACCAAGATTAACCACCACACTTTGACTCAAAATACATTTAAAAATTAAAATAGAATAAAATAAACCTGTGACTTAGAAATCAGAAATCAACTATTTCCAACTGTAAAACTGCATCTCAACACTCATGAAGCAAAAGATGGTACCCTGGAGTATCTTGATAAGGGAAGATGGCCGTACATTCCTTGTTTCTTTTCCCTTACAAAATGCTGCTAATTAATCTATCTAATTCATATCCAGAATATTAACTTTAAAGGAATCTAGATAAAGTGATTTTAGCTTTCCAGTTTGTACTGTACAGCCTGGTCTTATAGTAGCGTTGCTAGCATCTGAGTCCACCAAATTGTTGGTTTGTGGTCCAAAAGGAAGGTCAGATTTTTTTTCTCCAAACCTTGCCCCTGTGTGGGTTGTTGCTCTTGTAATGATTCAAAGGCTTTTGTTGTAGTCTATGGTTACCAGAATTTGTCATGGGAAAAGTTGAGCATGGTAGTGTGTGGCTGCAATCCCAGCACTTGGAGGCTGAAGCAGGATTGCCATGAGTTCCAGGCTATCCTGGGGTACACAGTGAATTCTGGGTCAACTTGTGCTATGTTGTAAGATCCCGTCCACATTATTTTTCTTCTTTTTTTTTTCAAAAAAATGAGAATCATTTCTTTTTAAAATGTTACTTATTTACTTATTTATGTGTGTGCTTATTTACTTAGCTCTATTGTATGTACATATACGCATGTCATACAATGCCTGCAGAAGCCAAAAGAGGGCATCAAATCCCCTGGAACTGGAATTACTGACCACTGTTAGCCCCAATGTGGGTGCTGGGAACTGAATCCAATTCCTCTGCAAGAGCAGCCAGTGTTCTTAATGGCTTGAGCCATCTTTCCAGGCCCTCAGAATTTTTTAAAGTTAATTTTTGAGTGGTTTTCTTGATACAGAGTCTCAGGTAGCCCAGGCTATCCTCAAACTTATTATGTAGCCAAAAATGATCTTGACTTTCTGATTCTCCTGCCTTCACCTCCTGAGCACCAGGATTACAGGTATGTACCACCTCATACAGTTTAGGCAGTGCTGAGGATGAAGCTCAGGACTTCAAGAATTCTAGGCAAGTACTCTGACAGCTGAGTTATAACCTCAACCCCCCCCCATTTTTTGTTTTCAAAATAAGGCCAAAATATATAGCCCTGGCTCAGCTGATAAAATGCTAGCCATGCTAGGCAGTTAGGGTAAAAAGACTCCAAAGAAAAGTAACCAGTTTTAAAAAACATATTTTATTTATTATTTTTATCTTATGTTTATGTGTGTATTGCCCATGTGTAAGTAAGTGCACCCATGTCATGCAATGCAATGCCCATGGAGGACAGAAGAGGCATGGAGGACAGAAGAGGCTGTCAGAAGAGGCTGCCGGATCCCCTGGGACTGGAGTTGTGGACAGTTGTTAGCTGCTGTGTAGGTGCTGGGATTCGAACCAGGGTCTTCTGCAAGAACAACCAGTGTTCTTAACTGCTGAGCTATCTCTCCAGCCCCCAAGTAGCCAGTTTTTTAGCTAAAAATCAAAATGTCCTTGGGCCTGTTAGCAATATACTCTGTTCCAAAGGTCCAAAAATGTCAAAAGTATTTGGGAGCTCTTATCTAATCCCTAAAAGATTTTAGAGTTACCTCTTCAGAGAGGGGGAACGTTAGAGTAGCAAAAAGCCCCATAAAAAAACAAAAAAGAAAGAGTACATGAAGTTGTTCAGGAAAAAGTGATGGGGAAATATTGGAAGAGTTGGAGGGGAGGGAGTGGGTGTGGATTTGATCAAAACACCTTATATGCATGTATGAAATTCTCAATAAATTTTTTCAAAGTTAAAAAAATGCTAGCCATGAAAACATGAGGCCTTGGGTTTGATCTACAGTATCCATGTAAAAAGTCAGGCATGGTGGCTCACTTGTAATCCCAGTGTTGGAGAGACAGAGACAGGCCAATTCCTGGTGCTTGCTGGTCAGCCAGCCTGACCTATCAGTGAACCCCACGTCCCAGTGAGACACCTATCTCAAAAAACAAAATTGAAAGCTCCTAAAGAATGACACCCAAGGAGCTGGAGAGATGACTCAGCAGTTAAGAGCACCAGCTGCTCTTGCAAAGGACCCAGGTTCGGTTCCCAGCATCTACATGGCAACTAACAACCATCTGTAACTCCAGTTCCAAGGAAATCCATTGCCCTCTTCTGACCTCTGCTGGCATTGTACAACACAGGTACACTTGCATATATGCAGGCAAAACACTCATGCACATAAAATAAATAATAAATAAAATACTTTTAAAAAAGAAATGACACCTGAAACTGACCTCTGTCCTTCACACACATGTGGATGTACATCTGCACACACACACACACACACACACACACACACACACACACACTACTGTTAAGAGGCAGTATAGGAGCCAGGCATGAAATGTGAAAGTATGTTCTTGTTATCCAAGAATTTGGGAGGTAGAACCAAAAGACTTATGAATTTAAGGCAGCCTAGACTACATAGCTATAGCAAGTTCCAGGGAGCTTGAGACTCACGTAACAAAACTCTGTCAAAAAGTGGGGGGGGGGGGTTGGAGAGATGGCTCAGCGGTTAAGAGCACTGACTGCTCTTGTAGAGGACTCAGGTTCAATTCCCAGTACCCACATGGCGACTAAGAATTGTCTTTAACTCCAGGTCCAGGGAAATCCAGTGCCCTCTTCATGATATGGGTGCACTCACATACATAAAGTCAATATACTCAAAGTAAAAATAAAAATAATAAATAAAATACTAAAAAAAGCTAGGCATTGCTCATACCTATGATCTGAGCACTCTTAAGAGGCTGAGGCAAGAAGATAACCCATAGGTTTTAGGCCAGCCTGAGGTATGTAGTGAGTTCCAGGCCAGCCTGAGCTATGGAATAAGTCCCTATATATATGAAAAAAAGCAACATTTATAGGCTGAAGCAAAAGGATAGTGAATTTGAGGCCAGTTTGGGCTATATAATGATCTAAGACAATCTGGGCTACAAAATAAGACCATACATGTGAAAAAGTTAAAGTTAGACTGTGGAGCTAGTGGTAGAGCACTTACCTAGTATGTTCAAGACCCAGTTTCTCTCTCTCTCTCTCTCTCTCTCTCTCTCTCTCTCTCTCACACACACACACACACACACACACACACACACACACACACACTTTAAACCAGGTGTGGTAACGCATACCTGTAAGCCCATCATCCCTCAGAGGCAAGAAGCAGGAGGATGGTGTCTTGATAAAGGGCCACATAGTGAGACCCTATCTAAAAAAAAAAAAAGCTACTTTGGATTCTCATCCCGTTTGTCCCTGACTAGCCAAGATTTCACTTGCCTGTGCTTGGGCACTCCATCGTTATGGAGTGACAATAATAGGAGCATCAAATGCACCAGAACAGACATGGAGATGAGTAATGAGGTACTTTCCACAGTGTCTGGCCCAGCATACCCATTCAGTGGTTAACCCCTAGGAGATTGCATCCTGTGAACAAATCAGAATCAGGGTAAATCCTACATGGTTTTCAATGTGAATCAACAACCCATCACTCTGAGCTGGTGTCCAAGTGGATTGTAGTGAGATAGTTGTGACAGTTGCCACATGGTGGCGCACCTGCTACTGCCACCAAGGAAGTTCTTGAAGGATGCTGGTTTTTTAAGAAAACATTTATTATTTTTATTTTATATGTATGTGTGTATTGCCTGCGTGTAGGTAAGTGCACTCGTGTCGTGTAATGCCTGTGGAGGACAGAAGAGGCTGTCAGATCCTCTGGAACTGGAGTTACGGACAGTTGTTAGCTGCCATGTGGGGGCTGGGATTCGAACCCCGATCTTGTATAAGAACAGTCAGTGTTCTTAACCACTGAGACATCTCTCCAGCCCTAAGGATGCTGGTTTTGACAGATGTCCAGCTGGTTTTTTTGTTTATTCATTTGTTTGTTTTGTTTTTGAGACAGGATTTTATTCTGTAGCCCTGGATAACCTGGAACTCACTATGTAGTCTAAACTTGAAGTTGCTGTGATCCTCCTGCCTCAGTCTCTTGAGTGCTTGAATTACAGACTTGAGACACCATGCCACCTTCAGTGCCAGGTCTTCAGGAGACTGTCCTCCATGAGATGTGCTCTGGACTACCCTGTAGTATGGCTTGGATCCTGTCTGCTGAGAAAGGCACATGGGGAAATAAGGCTGTGCTTGGTAGGAGCACCTTTGGGTCAGAGAGTTGGCGGTGACAGGACAAAATCTTACTAAAGTAAGCAAAAGACAAAACTCTCCTGCCAGGGAGAGGAAGGGGTCATGCAAGAGAACCTTAGGCACTCTCTTTCTTACTTCCTGAAGCCCAGGGCCACTTCTGCTGACATCATCACCCACATGTTCCATTTCCCTCTGAGTTTTTGCTCCCTCACACTGACTCCATGATGCCATCAAGCTTCCCCCGAAAGCCTCTCAGCCTGAGCCTTGCTTCAATGCTCAGGAAAGACTTGGTTGTCCCAGAATGGGCCAGTGACCATGCCGGACTCACTCAACTGGTTATCAGGAAAAGAGGAAGATATGGGAGGAGGATATGGGAGCTGCAAATATGATCACAGACCCATTTGGTCTAGTTGACAGGGGAGGCCATAATAGACACCTCTGGGACACAGAATGATCTTGAACCAGAATCTTAAATATTCTGGAGAGAGAGGTAGTCTAGTAAGAAGAATGTAGGTGCCCACAAAGGTAGAGATGGTTGCCCAAACTTGGCCTTGGGGAGATGAAAAATGCTTGAGGTAATGAGAGTCATAGATGGGGTCAGTGGGTAGGGGAAACTCCTGTGAGACTGCAGACTTCTCCTTGGGGCAGTAGTGTCCCACTGATGCATTTCTTCTCTTCCTCCTCCTGTTCCTCCTCCCTCTTCTCCTCCTTTTTCTAAGGTAGAATCTCATTATGTAGTTCAAACTGGCCTTGAACTCTCCATCTTCCTGTCTCACCCTCCCAAGTGTTGCGATTACAGTCATGGCTCCACTGATGGATTTCAAAAACAACAACAGCAACAACAAAACAAAACAAAACAAAAAACCCCACACATGAACAGATTGGTGTTTCAGAAAGATCTCTCTCCATTAATTCTGATCACATATTAGTGGGGGCTAAGGTCCGAGGTGGTGCCCTAATTAAGAGACTTCTGCAATCATCCAGGTAATAATGAAGAGATGCTAGAGACTGAATCTTGATTCCTTTGCTGTCTAGTTCTGTGACCCTGAGCAGTCTAATCACCCTTTCTGAGCTTGGTCTCTAGCCATGTTTGGCACAGACTAGGATTTCGGCAGGTATTTGTTGAGTGAATGCATGTCAAGAGCTCACCCAAACTGTAGCCACACTGAAAACGGAGCACCAGATCTGAACCTTCAGAGATGTACCCGGGACTGCAGCTATAAGCCTGGGGAAAAGAGCTTAAGACCCTCCAAATCCAGACTGCACTTCCAGTCATTTCTTCCTGTTTTTTATTCAACCCCATTCACCCTTGGAATAGAGTCCCCCAGACCCAATGAAAAACAGCTTTCATGTCTTCGTTTTCTGAGGTCCTGCAGGCATGAGAAGAGCCTTGGCTGAAAGGAGAAGGCAAAGTTGGGAAGGGTCTGACGCTGAGGTAGGGGCAGGGATGCAGAAACAAACAGGGCAAGAGTCTGAAGTCCCAAAAGGTTCTACTCATCTGTCCTCATGTCCCCAGCAACGCAGATGATGCCCTTGACCCACGGCAGAGTTTGAGAGGCAAAGAGGAGCCAAGAGTGAGAAGAGGTGTCTAGGTCTCCTCATACCACTGTATCCCTGGAGCTGGAAGCTAGGCACCGCCCACTTTTGCTTGGCTGGACCAGCCTTTCCAGCCAGCTGACCCGGCTCCGTGAGCGCCTGCATCTGCGCATAAAGTCCACCAGAGGGCGCTGTTGGACAGCTCGCGGAGCCGCGCCAGCGCGCGAGCCGCTAGGTCAGGACAGCCCACAGAAGGACCCGGGTTCCCTCGCCAAAACGAAAAGTAGAAAATGGGGGGTGGGCTGTGGGAGAACCTCAAGAACATTTGGTTTAGTCTGGCTAAGTCTCAGGGCTCTGCGAGTCTCGCCGGCTGCAGGCTTGGAGCCCAGTGGACTGGGAGGCATCATTTGAGCTCCAGCAGAGCGAGCCTCGCTCCCCACCCGGGGAGAAAGAGAGTTCGGCTTCCGCAAGGTTCGAGCCTAGAGGATCCGAGTCCTGAGGTCTCCCTCAAGCTCCCTCCCAGGCCAACACTCAGTCTCTTGTAGTTCTTCCTAGGGCTCCAAGACAGTCCAGTCTGGCTGAGGTGTTTCTGGGACCCAGGGCCTCGGAACACCTTCGCAGACACCCACCTCAGAGCTGAGCTCCCTACAGGACTCACACCTCTCTGACTCGCTGATTCCTGAGAGAGGGAGGTAAGGGCCTTCCACTCTAATACTCAGGGAGCTGAGAAGACTTCGAAGGACCATCCTTTAGCCCCCTCTCAGTGACCCGGGGAAGTTGCTATACTGGAAAGACAGGCTTTTGGGTGTGACACTGAGACAGTTTGGGATCTCTGCGGTAATTTCCCCTGAAACTGGATCTCTCCTTTCACTCCTTCCGCTCAGGAGAGACTTGGAGATGCTGGAAACCAGGGTGTGGGGCCTGAGGAAGGCCCAGGAGAAGAGCGTAGGCTGTAGGAGGAGATCTGCAGCTGCCTATCCCCCATCCCGTTCCTGAGGTCCCGTCCCCTCCAAACCCAACCATCATGGCCAAGCACCCAGCGGCAAGCAAAAGGGCCAGACACGGGATGAGAATGCACAGGCTGGGATGAGAGGACCAGATTCATACTAGGCTGAGGTTGCACCCACTCCCTCCAGGGTGAGACCCATGTAACCCTAGAAGGGACCTGCCACGTTCTGTGACTCTACTACGTTCCAAATAGTCGGCCCCAGAGCGGGAACGTAGGGGGTGGGAGGGGGCTGCCGGCTCCCGGGTCCGAGGCCGATGAGTCAGTGGGCCGCAGGGGCCCCTAGCGGCAGCGGCCTAATGGATTCAGGCCTGCTCGGCCGAGGCGCACCCGCCGGCCTGCCCGCGCTCTCAATAGCGGACAATGGAGTCCCGGAGTGACCCGAACAAAGAATTTGGAAGTAGTTAAACTGCAGAACACGTTCGGGGCCTGGGTGCCTCCTTTCAAAAGGAGCGCTGGGAGAAGAAAAGAAAGCACTGGGGGGTGAGAAAATGCCCAGGGGAAAAGTTGGTAGGTCGCCCTAGTTGCCGCCAGCTACCAGACACTAGGAATTCAATAGGAAGTGGGGGAGGGGAAGAGTGGCCCAGTCTGACTGTAGGGAGAGGCCGAAAAATTCTTCCCGGGATGCTGGGGTTCGGAAGCAAGGGAAAGCCTTTACCTCAGGTGAGGACACCCTCCATTTCCACTCTATATCAAGCCTTCATGTAGGTCTGACCAGAGAGGTCAGAGGAAGCCTCTTGTGGAATTTAGAAGTTACAACAAAAGCTGGTGGATGGAGAGTGAGAGGTTATGATATCTAAGCCTTGCCCTGGTTCCCATCAAAGACTGATATTAAGTCCAACCCCCACCTCTTCCCAGGGTCTAGATCGTTGCTCACTGGGTCTCTCCCATGCTCCTGTAGCAGGTCTCTGGATAGGTCTCCTTCTCTGATCCTTTTCTTGAAACCTGTTTCTGTTTTTCTGACTCCATCCAGCTGAGAAAGTCTGATACATTACATCCATTCTTTCCCCTCCACCCTAGTTCCTTCCTTCCCTCTCCCTTCTCTTGTTGCTGCTCGACACAATCAGCAATTTAAATTCTTCTAATGAGAATTCTCTCTCTCTCTCTCTCCTGCATGAGAATTCTCTCTCTCTCTCTCTCTCTCTCTCTCTCTCTCTCTCTCTCTCTCTCTCCCTTTTCCTTAAATTTTAAGGTCAGGCCTCTAGGTGTAGAAATTAAGGCGAGCTATTATTTTGTCTTGTATATTTCTAATTTTCCCACAATGAGCACTACACGAAACGGGAAGAGGTGACATCTAGAAAAGCAGTTATACCGATATCAAACTAATTTATAAAAGGAGGACACTAGAAAGACTGTGGAGACACCCCCCCCCCAAAAAAACGAGTCAGTAAAATAACAGGAAAAAAAAATTAGGAGAGACCTGGGAGAAGAAAGGAGCTGTGACAGGCACAGCTTCCGGGAGGCAGTGTCCCGGGAATCCAAGAGAGCACTCCCTGGTCAAAGGTCTCCCTCCTTTGGGAGGCGATCAGTTTGCAAGGGGTTAACCGCGTTGCTCGTGAACTTGGCCTGTCCGTCTGGCTCGTGATGGATGGTGAGAGCCGCTGACAAGTTCGGCCGGAGGGACCTCCCCTGCTGTGGTGGTGAGAGAAACATCTCAAGCAGAAGAGACCCTGAGCGAGCCTTAGGGAAGAAGGTGGATCCGCAGATCAGGCACTCTGGTCTGTCGGCCCTCTCTGCTCTCGCCTCCTCTTGACCTCTCGCCCTCTTCCTTGTAGCTTTCCAATATCATCCAGAGCACTAGAGTTTCCAGGGGCTCTGCGCTCAGAGTCCCAGAACCCCTAACCCACCCTGTGGACAATGCGGAGTGATGTGCCAGGACTCAGGAGCCCGCCCCGGGAGGCCGAGTTCAGCATTTGGACAGCGGCTGGGGGGCAGTCAGCGTGCCCAGAGAGTTTGCAGGTGCAATAGCCCTGGGGTGGGGTGGGGATAGGGGGCGGTTGCATCCAGCCTGGAATACAACCCCAGCTGTGAATGAGACATATTCCTGCGAGCTAGAAGGTATCTCCCGAGATACAAGGGGACCTCAGGACCGGCCAATCCACGGTGGACAACCCTGAGCAAAAGATAAAATGCCCCCATTGAGCCCAGCGTGTAGACGCCCCTCAAGTTCACAGCTCTCCATTTCTTCCCCCACAGCCGGTAATCCTGAGCCTGGAGCTGCCAGGGAGGCTTCCACCCTCGGCTTGTCACCACCTCCCAGGTCGCTGGGTGGCTCTGGGTGAGCCCGGAGGTGCGGAGCATTTGCGTTTGCGGGGAGGGCTGCATAGAGACCAGCCCGGCTGGAGCAGGTAGGGCTGGGGCGCCTGGCTAAGCACCCCTCGCCGCCTGCCTCCGCCCTTCCATTCGGCACTGGTCGGGGTGAAGCAAAGGGGGGGGCGGGGGGAGCCGCGCTGACGTCACTGCGGTCCGTGCCCGAGAAGGCGGCGCTGAGAGCGACTCGGAGCTGGGAGAAGCCGCACGCCGCCAGGAGCCCCCGCGCCACCGCTGCTGTGCTTGCTTCCCGCAGCTCCTGGTCGCGCGACCGTGCGGGCAGGGGCATCTGGAGGGCGGCTGGAGCTGGGCCCGAGCCTGGGGACTCGCCTGATCAGGGGCAGCCAAGCCACCGTCACCGCAACCGCCCCACCCCCGCCATCGCCTCCTGGGGCCCCGGCCCCCTTCCGGGTCCGTAAGTGCCACTGCCCCCGGCTTCTTCGCCAGGCTAGGAGAGAGGGCTCGGGCGCCAGGGCGGTGGTCTCGGCATCGTCCTAGAGCAGGGTGGATTGGTTGAGGGGCCTGGGGCACCCCTGAGGGTCCCCCTTGGGCATCTCGTAGGGTTCGGGGGTTTCCTTAACTATTGGAGGAATGAGGGGTGCGCTCTGATTGCGGATCAGAGCTCAGTCACCTCCCGCGAATCCTCAAGATCAAGGTCAAGGGTCTTGGGGCAGTGAGAAGCGCCCAATGTGTTCAGAAAGGTGAAAGGTGTGGGTTCCGATGGAAGTTGTGGGACTGCAGACAGGTTTGGAAGAAAAGAGAATGTTTTTGAAAGAGGTTCCAAGGAGTCCTTCTCCCTAACTCCTACTGGGGACTCCCCTCTTCCTTCTTATCTCTTCCCCCATAAAAGAAATAATCTAGAAAGTGGCTTCCTGGAAAAAATATTTTGAGAAAAAAGGCAACACACAGCACCCACTCTAGGCAAGATTTATGACGTCTTTTTTCCCCTTCTGAAATGGGAAGTTGGGAAATCTGTTCTGTTCAGCCCTTCACTCTGTGCTGCAGGACAGGCCTTTTGAATGTCTAGGGGTATCACTGAAACCTCCTCCAGTCTACCCTCCTTTGGTCTGGGAAAAATGAGGGAACCAGAGACTGAGACTGTGTTGAGAGGCTTCCCTAGGAGAAGTCTCTGGGTGGTATAGGCTGACCCTAGCAGAGGAAGGAAGTAGCAGATTCCAGCAAGTTGAGGCTCTGGGTCAGATTTCTGGAACGGGACATACATCCAAAAAATGCACCACTAGGGGCCTTTGTGGCAGGGGAGAGATCTCAGTGTTGAACTTGAAGGGGAGACCTTTTTTTTTTTTTTTTTAATCCTCATATTTGGGAGGTGATGGATTCTTAAACCATAGAAAAGAAGATGGAGTTTGAGGGTATGGCATTCAATCAAGAGAGGCCAGAGGTAGGTTAAGTGATACTGAGATGGGGTGCACTTCAGGAGCCTCAGTAGCAATACTGTCTACCCAGTCACTGGAGGTCCATAGGAAAGGTGTTGCTTTGCCCAGGCCTTTTTGAGGAAGGTGTCTCAAGGCTCCTGTTCAGCCAAACCCACACTCTGCCTGCCTATACCTCAGCTGCTGAGGAAAGAGGGTGGAATGAAAACTAGAGAGGGCACTACAGCCTTCTGGCCACAAATATCTGAAAATGGGTGTGGAGGCCTCTTGGACCCTCTGGGTACAAGGAGCTGGCTCCATCAGAGCTGGCCCAAAACTGGATCCCTCAGTGAGCAGCGCTTCCAGCCTCCAGACAATAGGAAGATCAGCTTAATCAAAGCTTGGGCCTGATGAAGGCATGAGGGAAAAGGGCAGCAATGGGGAAAGGGCACCTGGAATTAGCCTGGGTTGTGGCTGGAGATACTGTGTCTTAATTACAGCCCAGAGGGGATCAAAAGGAACACTCATTCCAGACTGAATAGTAGGCAAGTGGCTGCATCTGCTGAGCTCCATCAGCCTCAGGCTCCCAGTCTCAGAATCTAAGCAGGTCTGGTTACAGGATAGGGTGTCTGCATGGGGCTGTGAGCTAGAATGTGAATTTCCCCCTTTCCTTCTCTTAATCCCTGAACTCACTGTATCCTGAAATAGACGGCACACTTCTGTGTCCCGCATTGAGCGGAATAACTACGGATAGGACCAGGAACTTGAGCCAAAGGAAATGGAGAGCTTGGTTAGTGGATGCCTGCCAGTGAATGCAAGAGCACTAGCATACAGATATCCATGCACAAGTAAGGTACCAGTCACCTGCCATAGGGGCGGCCTTGTGGGTAGCATATGGGAGAAAACATAGTGCAGTTTTCCTGAGTCAAAAGGGTATAGGGCACACGTGTGGTTGCCACAGGACTAGCTTTTCTGTAGATTCAGGTATGGGAATTCACAGTCAAGGACTTTTGTCCCTCTGTGGAGGTTTGAGTATGAAAAGTGGAGTCTCTAGCCTTCAGTGGTGGCGTCTTGGTGCTGGGCCCTCCCTCTGGCTGTTTGTTTTTCTTTTCTTTCCTTTTTTTTTTTTTTTTTTGTTTTTTTTTTTTTTTTTTCTTTCCTTTTTTTTTTTTTTTTTTGTTTTTTTTTTTTTTTTTTCTTTCCTTTTTTTTTTTTTTTTTTGTTTTTTTTTTTTTTTTTTCTTTCCTTTTTTTTTTTTTTTTTTGTTTTTTTTTTTTTTTTTTCTTTCCTTTTTTTTTTTTTTTTTTGTTTTTTTGTCTTTTTTGAGACAGTCTCTCCGGTTCGCCCTATTTGTCCTGGACCTCATTATGTAGTCCGGGGTTGGCCTCTAACCCACAAAGATCCGCCTGCCTCTACCTCCCAAGTGCTGGGATTACAGGCGGGTGCCACCACGCCCTGGCCTGTTTGCTTTTTCTTAGTAGATGCAGGCACACTTGGAACTCCGGTTGGAGACCACATCTAAAAGAGAGGAAGTTCTGGGGAAGAGGAACTGCAGAGGAGAAGCCAGGTGGGCGGCGCTCAGCACCATGGCCAGGGCCTGGGCCTATTGGCAGCTACCAGGTCTCTGGCTGAGCCACCCCAAAGCCATCTAGATCCAGTGTCTGCTCTTCTTGGAACTTAGGGACTATGCTAGGGACAGTAGGCCAGAGGCAAGAGCTTGGGTGTGGCTGCTAGTCACCAGCCCAAGGAGACTACCTGCTTCCCTGCCCTTTCAGAACACCCTCCAAATTGCAAGCAGCAGATGGTCTCAAGGCCCGCTTTCACTGTGACCTCCTTCCTGAGTGAGTCCATGATGCCTGGTATGTATGGGGTAAGGATGAAGGAGTTCCCATTCCAGGACAGGTCTTACCCAGCACCGTGTGGGAGCCTCTCCCTGGCAGGCCTCACTTGCTCTATCAAGGGACTTGGTTTCCTAAAAAGATAACAGAAATGTGACTTTTGTGGCAGTAACCTGAACTGAATGCAAATGGAGCTTTTAATCTTTCTCTCAGAACCCTAACCAGCCCTAAGCTTGCAGGCCAGGGCTCCAGCATGCTGTTACTGTGAGCCTCGCTGCGGAGCCATTTTGTGCAGTATCCTGCTTAAATCACACATGAGGGGGCTCCTTCCTCCTCTCACTCCCACCCCCTCTTTCTTCCCCTTCTCACGCAGGTAAATGGAGCTTGCATACCTCTCCCCGCCTCTGCAGTTCCACCCTTCCCAGCTCAGGGTGGCCCAGGAGGACTAGGGCTCAGGAGACAGCCCACATGAAGCTAAAGGGAAGAGGGTGTGGACTTCTGGGGTTGCAGGAGGAGGGGGGAAAAGGGTGCCTCCTAATTGTGGAAATCCTTTAGAATTAACCATCTCAGGCCCAAATTTGAGCTTCCTTCTTGAGCCTTGTGGTCGGCAATTTGGCAGGTCGACCTCTCTCTGTTTCTCTGCTGCTTCAGCTCTTTCGGGTGCTTGTTGGCCTTTTGGAGAAAAGGATGTGACTATGAAATGGGATTTGAAGGGAGGGATGTAAAGTGCCAGGCTGGGCTGGTCACAAGCTGACAGGAATGGCAGCAGAATGCAGCCCATCGTGGATTTTGTATCAGGACTAAAGCCGGACAGATCTGAAACAAGCAATGGGGTAAAGAGGTGCTTGACAAAATCTGGAACTTAACAAAATACAGATGTGTCATTTTGGGGAAAAATATTAGAGAATTACATATTTAGAAAAATCATGAAATCCCTTTTGGCCTATTCTTTTGAATCCACTCTGAAGGGCTTTGTCTGGAGAGTGGCCCAGTATTCCCAGCCCCACTTAAATAGACCCAAATGAGTACCACCACCTAAGCCTGTGGTGGACCTGGGAATTCCTAATAGGAGTCTCCGGGACTTCCACATAGTCACTGATGGAATCTGGAAATTCGCCAATCGGTTCCACTGCTGAATCTCTCACTAGCTCTCGGATTTAAGATCTTTCTGAGGGCATCAGAAAATAAATGTATCGAATTTTTCCTTTGCTTCCCAGGGATGGTTGGTAGAGGTGAATCAAAAGGCCCAAAGTGGGAAGGTAGCCACAGTAACCAGGAAGAAGGAAGTGGTGCCAGATGAGCTAGAGCAGGCTCTCACCAGTCTCATTTCGGAGGCTGCAGTTCAGTGGCCAGGCTCAATTCTAGGGTGACTGGGGAATCCAACGTGTCAGATCCTTTTCACTGTTGCAGTCACTTGGGAGTGAATGGATCAGTTATGTGCCTAGACCAGGAGGAGGCAGAAGGGTGCTTTTCCATAGAAGACGAACTGAGGCCCAGTTCTGGCCTTGAACATCTTCAAGGCGCCTGGGCACAATCAGTTGCACATCCTTGACCGTACCTAAGAATAGCCAGAAAGAAGGGGCCGGTAGCCTGCTACTGAGGATTAGGGCCTGATTGAGTGTAGTGTGCCTCAGGAACCCCTGTAAATCAGTCGCTATGTGTAGGACACTGATCTACACACCGGAAGACACTGAATTCCTCCTTATCCTCAGTCTCTACCACAGTTGGGGTTGCACAGTGCCGGGCAGGGGGAGAGGAAGAGAAACGTTATAAAGATGAAGTGATCAGTTCATAGTCTCTCAAGCGCGCACTGGGTTGCCCGGAGGAGACCATGGTCTCAAACCTCTTCACCGAAACTCCCTAACTCTGATCGCCGGAGGTGGCTGCCGGGCACCCTAGGCCTAGGAGAAAGTCAGGGGGACTTGGGAGAAAGGCAGACAGTGTGCTTCCAAGGACGCAGGCCTACGGCTTCTGAGAGCCGAAAGGGCGCTCCCCTGTCCTCGAGGCGCGGAAGCCGTGAACGCCTAGGCCATTGTAAGGCAGGGTGGTGCCGAGCGCGGGAAGGGGGCTGGGATTTGAATGAGAGCCTGTGATTGGCCTATCCCTGGACTGACGTCACTTCCCCGCGGGGCGATTAGCCTGCGTGAGGAGGGCAGGCGGTCCAGTGCGCTGGGGGGCGGCTGCGGCGCCCTAGGCTGCCGAAGCGCAGCGCGCCAGAGCCCTCAGTGCGCCCCGGGACGCCGACGGAGCGGGCCTCCGGGGCGCGCGTGAACACTGGACCGGGAGTAGGGGACAAACGGCCCTTTCGGGCTAGGGAGGAAGGGATCTGGGCGAGGGTTGCCGGCCTGGGTTGCGAGAGTCCGTGTGTCTGTGTGTCTGTCGATCCCCTCTGGCTCTCCGCGTGCGCCCGGGGCTGCGGGAGCTGCGCCCGCTCAGGCCCCCGCGCCCGGCCGGCGAGGCACGTGGGGCCCACAGCGCGGCAGCGGTGGTGGCGAAGGGAGGCCCGTTTCTCTCTTTGGTTATCTAGCTGTATGAGTGCCACAGAGCCGTCATAAAGCTAGATAACCGAAAGTAGAAATGACTCTCACAACTTCTGCGTGCGGTCGCCAGCCCAGTCGCCCTGGCCGCAGCAGCCCGAGGAGCCCAGAGGAGCCCACGCCGTCCGACGGACTCCAGCCCGACATAGCGGCTGCGCCCGGAACAGGTATCCGACCTCCACTTTCCCGGGGACACTTGCAGTGCCCCAGGAACTCGCTCCCTGCCCCCTCTTCTTTTTCCCTGCTGCCCCCCCGTCCTCATTTCCCCAGCGCCAGAGCTGGAACCCCAAAATGCAACCGGCTATGGGCAGGGAGCGGGCTAGGGTTGCAGAGGGGAAGCTGGAGGGGAGGCATCAGCCTTAGCCTTCACCCCATAAATCAGGCTGGGCAAATCAGGCTGGAACAATCCGCGCCCAGAGCTGCGGACCCGATTTTGGGAT
>NW_008355474.1:1873636-1880424 GCF_000622305.1 Nannospalax galili | reverse complement strand
AGAGAGAGAGAGAGAGAGAGAGAGAGAGAGAGAGAGAGGTGTAAAGGGGTGGGCAGGGGGCTGCCCTGCCGCTAACAATGCGGCCTTTATCGAATTATTCGACAAGTCAGCCCCTGAGCGCCATTAGCATACGGCTGGGGGGTTGCCGGAGCTTCGCCCCTTGGTGAGGTCAAGTTCTTGATAATTTGATCACTTTTCACCGGCTCTGGCAGCTGCCTTTGTGTGCAGTTGGGGGGTCTGTGTGCAGCGTGAAGCGGAGCAGAACTGGCGGGGAGTGTGCTCAATGGCAAGGGGCTGAGGAGGGGGCCTCCCGTCCCGACCGACCGGCCCTGCCCTGCATACAAACCAAGCGCTGGTGGGTTGGGCGGGAGGGACCAAGCCCAGTCCCTAGCTATCTCTAGACCAGCCCCAAATCGGATGGCTCCTGCCGGTGCCTCCCCAACTTCCTCAAGCGGTGAAAGGGCAGCCAGGTTCTCTGGAGCTTCCTCTCCTTGCCGCCCCAAGAAGTGGCAACATAAGATGTATTACAATGTCTAGCAAATAAAAAAAGCAATTGGGGGAAAATCTGAATTCCGTTCCCATGGCAACCCAATGCTGCACACCGGCCACTCAGGCTCCAGGTCCCTCTTAGCTGGGTGCAGGGAGTAGGGCGTGCCACTGCTCAATGCATCGGGATCCTGGTCTCACACAGTGCAAGGGTACCTTTTGAGGTTTTATCAGCCTTCAGGTCATTCTCCCCATACTCCCTTCACTCTCTTTCCTTGTCCTGGAGTTTGGGGTTCTGCAACTTGGGAAACCATGGGGGGGGGCATGGTGGCTGTATACACAGTAACAGATTCTGTCAGGCTGTAGGAAGAAAGGATCTAAAGTCATTTCACACTGCCTGAAGACTTGGGTGCTTTTGGGATATCAGTGTATGCACGCTGTGACAGGCTGGCCTGAAAGGTTAGGAGCCACCACCCAGACTTGACCCCTGTCCTCTTTTCCTTTTTCCAAATAAGGCAGGAGATCTGGAGATGAGAAGTGATCTCCAGGATCATACAGCCTAGAAGTGCAGAGGTGGGCCCTACCTAGGTCACCTTACTTCCATCTTGGCCCAGTTCAATCCCAAGAGCTTCTGCCTCAGTTATTTATAAGATTGGTCTTTAACCAGCCTCTACCCAGAACCTGCTGGTTCCCTTGTAATAATAGAAATCTTTTCCATCTTAAAATTATTTTGGAAAGAAAGAGGATACATGTGTAAAAGGCAAACATTCAAATGGTACAAAAGGGAAACCCACCCATCAGGTCTGGGAGAGGGGTGTGTGGCTGAGGTCAATGGTGAAAGGAAACTTTTCACTGTATTACCTTTTGAATTTTAGCTATTGACAAAATTAAAAACATAACAAGAGCAGGCAGGGAAAGTCAGGAAAGCAACTATCCCGTTGCCTCCTCAGAGATAATCACTGAATGGAAGATTTTCGTGATTCTGTTGTGACTCCCTCCAATTTTGAAAGGCCAGTCTCCTTTCCTCAGCCAGTAAAGGGTCACTAACATGTTTTGGGACCCAGAAGGCTATGACAGCATCTCCTGGGCCTGCCCTCCCTTCCCAGTGCACCTGGGAGCTTGTGTGCTGGTGGTGACCTCATTTCGGAGGAAATCAGAGCAGCACTCTCAGCCTGCTTGCCCAGCACTCCCTGCTTCCTTGTCTCACAGCCAGGCTGTAGCTGGGGTGGACCCTGAATCTTGGGGCATAGATCACTCCCTCCCACCACCCTACTCCTTTGCTATTTTACAAGAGCCAGTCCTTCATAAGCCAGGATGGTTTTGTAGCCTCACAGCTATGTCTACACAGTTCAAATGTGTGTTGCTTTTAAGCATCAGGTTCTCTTGCTGCTTGGGCAGGCCAGAATCTCGGTTGGGAGTCCAATGGAGGAAGAATCTGAACCTGGGAAAGTACGATACTTTTTCCATTTTTTAAGAAAATCTGCTGCAAGTCTTCCAAACCTTCTGGAAGCTTTAGGAAAAGAATGGGGGTGGCAAGGTGGGTGGTAGTGGAATGGGCATACTAATCCCAATCCACTTCCAGAATCTACCCCACAATCACCAGAAGAAAACTTTCAGAGGTGCCAATCCATCAATTTTGGCTGGGATCTGAAAGCCTGTCCCTAATAGGGAAATGTTAGGGAAATGTTCAAATCTCCCTGTGGACACTTGGAGCCCAAGGTACAGGCTCAAAATTGTGTTCATCAACCTCTCTAGCTAGCCTATATCTAGAAGAGCCAACAGCCCCCCCTCCCGCATTTCCATGCCTTCTCCAACCCTCCTCCCTGCCTGCGACTGCCCAACTTGGGATCACACTCTTATTTGCAGCTTGCACTAGTGTCTTTTTGAAAACGCAGCTGAAACTACACCCTGAAGGCCAGAATTGGTTGAGATTTCGAAGATGGTCATCATTCGACCCCTTTCATTTTACAACTAGTAATATCGAGCTTGAAACAGCCCTGTGACTCGCCGAAGGTCGCCCAGTAAACGACTGGTAGTGCAGGGAGCCGGGCAGCCTTCGCTGACGACGAGGCTTCGAGGGTTTCTTTCTCCCTGGTCCACGAAACTTCAACTCTGAACCGTATCTGGGTCTCTGCCCAGCCAATGAAAAGCTGGCATCAGTAGGGATCCGGAGCCAGAGGGTGCTGCGGGGCCAGAGGCCTGCTGTTTGGGGAGTTCTCGGCTGCAGTCCGACCTCCCGGGACGTGGGAGCCGAGTGCGAAGGGAGCCAGGAGGCCTCCCAGGACCCAGCGCGACGCTGAAAAGCTTGAAGGGTCGGAATTAGGCGCTCATTTAGCGAGCGTTACTAATCCGAAGTTACAGCGCTAATTCCCTGATCCGGCCGCTCCCACACGCAGCGCCGGGATTAGAGGCGCGGCCGCCGCCCGCCCCGCCCTCGCCCCCAAACGCGCCGCCCCGCGCCCTGGGGTCCGTGGGCTCCGGGCTAATCCGCAGCCGCCGCTCGCCTGGCCCAAGCGTGCCGTGGGGCCAGCGGGGCCAAGAGGCGAGCGTTCAGCCGTGAGCCCCGGGGCAGCCCTGATGGGACAGATGCACCCTCCTGGGCCCAGGCGAGGCGGCGCCGCCCGAGACCCGCCCAGCTTCCTCCCACCTGGGTGTGCGCACCCGGAGCAGCAGCCCTTTGGAGGTTGCGGCGCCATTTTAATTGCCTTCCTTTCCCTCTTGGCTTCTCCCACGCGCGTGGGATGGGGTGTCCCTGTCCCCCATACCACCCAGACTTCAGCCTACCTTCCACCACCCTGGATAAAGTGACCAATCAGCTCTGGCCTAGGGTGGGATGCGCGTCACCATGGCAACAGCCAGGGCCCCCTAGCAGGGCTACCCATCACAGAGGGTAAGTCTTCAGTTCACCTGGAAGGGTGTGAAAGGAAATTGAGGACAAGAGCAAGGTAGGGGACTGAAGGAAGACTGTGGCACCTTATTCCACACTCCGTTTCTGCCTAGGGTCAGTTCAGCAGGGTCAGGAGGAAAATGGATGGTGTGGGCCCACCTTGGTAGACATCTGGGCTTGTACTTGAGCTTTTTTAAATTTTATTTAAAAAAATCACTTTCTAGCTACAGGGGATGAACTCCCTTTGATCTTTATCTTGGGCAAATCTCTCTCTCTCTCTCTCTCTCTCTCTCTCTCTCTCTCTCTCTCTCTCTCTCCTTCCTAACAAAGTAGTGTTAGTCCTCAGTCCTCAGTGACTCCTCCCAAACTACCTTAAGGTCAAGTCCTGTGATTTTAGGCAAGTCAGTCTTCTCATCCAGAAGACGGGCTGTTGGGCTGTTGTTCAGATTCATCCATGGAACTCATCGAGTATACAGTAGGTGCTCTATCATTGTTAAAGCGTTCAAGTGCAAGACTTGTGAGGGCAAGACGCAAAAGCTGAGATGCCCTTACTATCCAGGGCAGCCAAGTTTGGTTATCTCACAGCTTCGTAGAGCCAGCTTTTCATTTTTCCTACAGACAGCTGGGAATCGGAGAGAAGGGGAGGGTCGTTAAAAGTAGAGCCAGGGTGGGGGCTGTGGCTGGAACAAAACCTTGGTCAGTGGCTCTGAGAGTGGGCGGCCGCAGCTCCTATAGCGCTGGCTCCTTCCTTCCAGCCCAGTCCGGCTTAAGCACCACTTTAAGTGGTCCCTGCATTCACTGGCCAGCCCCTCATGGCAATTGAGCCGCAGGGGTTTGAAAAGAGGGCCAGGGCCTCAATGACAGGACCTTGGGCCAGGCTAATTGGTTTTGGTTCAAGGGGATACTGGATTTGTGAAAAGCTCCAAACAGCCTTTCCCACGCCAGAGCCAGGTCACTGCTTTAAGGAGAAAGGTTGGAAGAGCTTGGGGCCAGGGAAGAAAGCTGGGAGCCAGGTGCTTGTGCTGATACTGTTGCACTGTCCAAAACACTTGTAGAGTAGGGAGTTGTGAGGTAGGTACCTCAGGAGCACCTGTGTGCAGAAGTAGGTAGATCCTAGAGACAGTTACTCTGAACACAGGGCTGTGTGAAGAAAAGAATCTCCACCTCTTAACTTTGGTGGTGCCCTTCTTGTGAAGAAGTCCCACTATCTCTTTTGGGATCATTCAGAAAGGAAACTAGGAAAGACAAAGTTACTGGTTCTTACCCCAGGAGCTAGACAAAGCCCAGGCCTTGTCCTGTCTCAGAAGATAGGAAGTACAGTTGATTTCAAGAAAACCTATCTCTTGAAATAAATGTCTGTAAGCCACCTGTGTACCAGCAGACACTTCAAATATAAGAAACAGGAAGTCCTTTGTACTTTAAAAAATAAATAAAGGTTTCAGGGCTGGAGAGATGGCTCAGTGGTTAAGAACACTGTTCTTGCAGAAGACCCAGGTTCAAATCTCAGCACCCAAATGGCAGCTAACAACTGTCTATAACTACAGTTCCAGGGGATCTGACAGCCTCTTCTGTCCTCCGCCTGGCATTGCATGACATGGGTGCACTTACCTACATGCAGGCAATACACACATACCCATAAAAAAAATAAAAAAGCTTTCTTTACAGTTTCAGAAATCAAGCATTAGTCATATTTGCTTTAAATCTATTACTGTAGAAAATTTTATGGTAAATTCTTTACAGCATGTATCTCAAGATGTTCCAGATACCTGTTTGGAATAGATGGTGCAGAATATACCCATTCTTATGTGATGTGTGTGTGTGTATTCCTACACTTACATTAACAGTCATGGGAGAAGCAATATAAGTCAGCTCTATTGTTTTGTGTAGTGCTGAGAATGGAACCCAGGGCCTGATGAATGCTAGGCAAGTATACTACCTCTGAGCTACATCCCTCATCCAGCCCTAAAGTGACATTGCATCAACAGAGACTTGTGTATCATGGTCCATTGTGTGTTGAAAGGAACACTCCTATATAATCACCAGCCAGAGAAACCGCCTACCTTTTTAAAAATTACCTTCCCATGTTTGCCCACTTGAAGCATATGATAAATAGGAGAAAGGTATTTTGAAGAGATAGAGAACTCTGTGTATCCGATTTTCTATTTTTATTTCAATTTTTAATTGCCCAGCGCCTAATTTCTTTGGGCCTCTGATGATTTGCACATTGGAGATTCATGTGTAAATATGCATGTGGCATGTGTGCATGCCTGGGCCTCCTTATCACCAAGTGTTCGTTCTTGATGTTTAAATACACACAATCTACAGCGACACACGATTATGGGCTTATGTATTTGCCTCTTCTCTAGAATCGGGTTAATTTTCCCTTGGCTAATCCTCAAACCCATTAAGTTCCCCCCTCTCCCACCCCCACAAAAAATTGCAAACCCTACCACAGACCAGTGGTCTCACCCTGCTTCTCCAGCAGGCAGCTCTCCAGGCGGGATGTTGGAGTGAAGGTCCCTATTAGGCAGACTTCATTAATGTTACCAAATATACCCAGGCACATTTACTCATCTACTATGAAGTATTATCATAAATAATTAAAATTAAACTGCACTTGTCAAAATAAATGAACAAAGTAGAGTTAGTGATGTCTTTGCTTTGATTTGCTTGCTAGGGGTTTGCTTATTCATTAATTTGAAGAAAAGAAGAAAGAGAGAGGAGGAGGAAAGAAAGCACAGACTGCCGTGGGAAGGGCAGAGCTATGGAAAGAGAGGAGAGAGGAAAACCCCTCAGTCATTTGCCATTGGGTTTCCAGTCATTAGGGCACTCTGGGAGGCTGGAATGCAGCCTCAGACATCAGCTCATAATGAATATTGAGGTGTGGATGTGGAAGGAGGGATTTCTTTGTTTACTGAGGAATAGCCATGGGAATCGGGGAGAGGATTGCCTTTGGGGATTAAGGAGTGGGCTTTGTTTTTATGAAGGGCCTTACTTCTTTTCTGAAGTTTTCTGCAGCTAATTGATTCAATTCAGACATTCCTCCTCCCCACTTGGCCAGCCAAGGCTGCGTGTTTTTGAGATGTGCACAGCCCAGTTTCCCCATCTGCTCTGGCCCCTTTCTCCACTGTGACCCTTGAAAAGGGTGTGAACCTTCACATCAACCAGATCACAGGCTCCAGAGAGAGGCCTTACTTCTTTTCTGAAGTTTTCTGCAGCTAATTGATTCAATTCAGACATTCCTCCTCCCCACTTGGCCAGCCAAGGCTGCGTGTTTTTGAGATGTGCACAGCCCAGTTTCCCCATCTGCTCTGGCCCCTTTCTCCACTGTGACCCTTGAAAAGGGTGTGAACCTTCACATCAACCAGATCACAGGCTCCAGAGAGATCGGTCAGAGGCCGAGACCTTATATGTG
>NW_008355474.1:1850993-1873190 GCF_000622305.1 Nannospalax galili | reverse complement strand
ATATATATATAGATAGATAGATAGATAGATAGATAATATTCCTAAAGGCATGATTATCATCTAGAAGTACAGTTCTATGGTTCTGACAAACACATTTACACCCAAGATAGCACATCCCAGTCTTTAGAAACTTATCTCCTGCTTCTTCCCAGTCTGGCTGTCCCACACCACCGACAACCCCCTCCCCAGCTTTTTGGGGTCTCTTACTGTCTGTTTTACCTATCTAGGGTTTCATAGAAATGGAATGTATGCCAACACTTATTTCAAGTTTGGTGGGAGGACACTGTCCTTGGAGGCCTGGCTGAGTGTGTGTCCAGGAATATTGGACTTACGTTAAACACTTTCCCCCAGATGGGCCTAGAAGTCAGACCTGTAATTAGATTGGGGGTAGAGGGCTGGTTTGGGCTGGTCCTCCCACAGGAGAGCCCTGTTCTCACCCTAGGTCCGTTAATGAGCTGGGGACAGGTGAGCCTCACACATTCCAACTTGACTGCCTTCAGCGGCATCCAGGAGCTGGTGGTGAGCTATTAATGGAAGGTGCTGGCTTTGTGCTAATTAGACCTTCTCTTCAGCTTCCATCTGTGCATGCACTAGAGCCCCTTACTGGTCAGCCTCACTGCCCCCACCCCAGCTTGCAACCTAGTTTCTGTTCCTCCATGAATTAGAGGTACTGTGAGAACTGCTTTCTTCTGGCTTAGGTCAAATCTCTGTTCTTTATGTTGTAGAAATGCGCAGGGTGGTGTTCTCAGGTCTTCTCCCTCTTGTTGAGGTAGAGTTGCATTATAAGCTAGATGAAGTTTGGGTACCACTGCCATCCTCCAGGGTAGGCTGGTGGTACTCCATCCATCTGGGATTCTTCAGTAAGACTTCTTCCTTCTGGAAAGTGTGGCTCTAATCCCTTCTCATTATTACCCTTATTCTTGATATCAGTGATGTCTCTCAAATCTAGTCTGGTCATACCCACTCATCTTTCACCCTACAGCTGTCATCTTTGCTGTCCAGGAAGCCTCGGGTGAGGGTCATATATCCTTTACCCTCAGCTGAAAAAGCTTTTTTTTTTTTCATTTTAAATATTTAATCCCAGGTTCAGCAGATACAATTTTTTTTGTCTCTTATGAAAGGTTTCATGGGGGGAGGCATTAACATCACAATCATGTCATTTAAAGAAAAAGTACCTCAGAATGGAGCTTGGGAAAGCTACTTGCTTGAAAATGCTGGCAAGTAGAGAAGGGCAGTTCCAGGAATGCTCTTTTCAGTTCCCAGATCCCCTCAGGTCCACTTGGGGCTGTGTACAAGAATATCAAGCGCTGATGCCAATGCATCTCATTCTCTCCTGTTTGGATTTCCCTGATAATGATACCAGTATAGACTGCATGGATTATTGGACAGTGTGGGGCTTCTCTAGGTTCCCTCAAAGTTTTGAACCTACACTAAAGAAGAGTGGAGCCTGGCAAGGCTGCAGAAATTCCCTGGGTTGGCTTGCTTGTGTGGCCTTTTCTGCTCTTGGGGTGATAATTCCTGCTTTGAAGCACTAGGGTAAAAGACCCAGAACCATCCACCAGGTTAAAAAAGTGCACATTCCAAATTTTAGAAAAGCTGAGCAGATGGGGGAAGGAACTGTGTCCACTTGTGAGGCAGGAGTCTTTCCTGGACTTTGCCCTTTCCAACTCAAGTGTCACATTCACCTCTCTGGGTGAAATGAGGACAACAGTACCTATATCTCCAGGGGTCAGTTAGAATTAAGTAAAAGATACAAAAAAGCCAGTGTGGTGGCCCACACCTTTGGTCCCAGCACTGGGGAGGCAGAGGCAGGCGGATCTCTGTGAGTTCAAGGTCTGCCTGGTCTACATAGTGAGTTCCAGGCCAGCTGGGGCTACAGGGAGACACTCCCCCCACCCTCCCCACCCCCATCTCAAAAACTACAAAAAAAAAAAAGTAAAAGATACAAATAAAGTGCCTGGCACACAATAGACAGTGGTCAAGTGGCAGGGGGTGCACAGATATCTGGGTCTGAAGTTCAAATCTCCACCTGGTAAAGAAAGAATGAAAACCCCAATAGATGTCCAAGCATCACGGAAGGGCCCACCGGGCTACCTACCTCCCCCATCTAGTACCATACCCTCTGAGTCCAAACAGAAAATCAGAACCTCAGAGAACCCCTAGTTTTTGGGAGAGACATATAAATTCTAAGCTTGGCTGGCTTAGAGATTTGAAGTAAGTGGATTCGGATAGGATCCGCAGCATTGGCTTGCCTAGCAAGGAAGGCTAGGGCTGAAAGCCAAGGTGGCACCGCCAGGAGCTCCTTGTTAGCTCTGTACCTAACTGTCCATTTCGGAAAACCGAAAACTGCCTGGAGTCCAAGTCTCATGACATGACTCACTAATGGTACCTTTGTAGAAAGCCAGGGCTGTGACTTGGATGTGGTTGAGGGCAGGCTTTCTTCGATGCGCATCCAGGCGTCCCGCCTCCTGGGCCTGCATTCCCAGAGGGAACCCACAGCCGCACCCATGGAGGCTCCAGATACTCCACCCTGGTGTCTGGTCCCAACTCCCCCCACCCCCCACCCCCGTCCTGGGCAGGCGTGGTTGAGGCTGAAAAGGGGGATCAGGATTCTCCTCCTGGAGGACTTACAGGTCCCCACTTCCAGGCTAATGCCATGAAACACTGAGGCTTCAAAATCGGGCGGTGTTTCCAGGGTGCTGACGTCTCTGCTCCTTATTACAGCTGCCCTCCTGCAGGTACCCCAGCCTCCGGTGGTTTCCGCCTGCGCTCCCTACCCCGGCTCAAAATCGCCGTCCGCACCTGCTCCAAGGAGAAATCAGCACAGGAGAGGTGAGTGGCCAGAGCTGGGGTCGGCAAGGAGGACCCCGCTGTCTGCGCCCCTACCCCACTTCGCAGGATCTCAGAAAGCCGACGGGCAGACTACTTGGGACGTAGGAAGATTCTTGCATCACGTTGGTTAGGCGACTGTTCTTCACCTGGATCATCTGAAAGGCACCCCTCCTCCCCCAGGCCGGGATCCAGTGTCATCCCCAACTGTGAGATGGCCTTAATAATACTACTTGTGCTTTGCAATGCCATCCCGCAGACCTGGGTGTGGAATGCTCGGTCGGCCGAGCCGAGCTGGCTTCAGGGACACTGGCTCTCCCCGACCGGGGCCCAGCGGGAGCCGGGAAAGGCGCTGCCACCTCCCACCTGCCCGGGGTCCGGCTGACCGCACTGCGGAGACTGAGCCCGGAGACCTCCCTCTCCCGGCTGCGGAAGCGGGAGTGCCGGGCTTGGCTGTATCCGAGGCGGAGATGTCGGATCCGCACTCACACGTGGTGTTCGCAGGCCTTCGAAGTGCGCGAGCCTGTTTTGAACGCCGGCGGCGAGGCTACCGCGTCCGGCCGGCACTCTGGACGGCCGGGGCTGGCGGGCCCACCCAGACAAGAGGAGAGCAGGAGGCCGGGCGGCTTCCCCTCGCCTTTGCGCTGCGGCTCCGGGAGGCCATTTTGAGAGCGAACCAGAGGCAGCAAGATGGCTGCGTGGGCCTGAGGTAGGTCGGGGCGTCGCAGAGGCTGCTGAGCCTCCCCTCGCGCCACCCGGACCCGCAGCCCACGGAAGCGGCGCGCGCAGCCAGCGGTCCCGCGCGGAGGCGTCCCTGAAGCCGCTTGCCGCGCGACTCCACAGGTATTCGCTGTCTCCCAGGCATCTGTGAGCCGAGGCCAAACGGGCCCACTGCGGCCCTGTCTCCGAGAAAGCGGCCTAGGAGGCGAGAGGCAACAGCTTCCCCTGCCGCCTGGCTGAGGTGCAGGCCCAGCCAAAGAACAACGGCTGCGTTTTAGTTTGGAACCGAGAGCCCTTGGAGAGTTGTTTCCAAGCAATGGTAGAGATGTGTGGGAAAGCGCCTGCGTTTTCTTGAACCTGAGATGGGCCTTGGTGTCATCTTTGAGGTCATGGGAAAGCTTAGGGCCCCCTCGACGCTGAGTGAGGGTCTCTTTGTAAGGATGTGGTTGGGGCTGAGGACAGATCCAGAGACCCCATTCTCACCATCCAGGCTGGGCTGTGAGTCAGACTGAGGATGGAGGTGGAGGGCTGGAGTCATGAAACAGCATCCCTGGGCTTGCTCTCTCCACCTTATTAGTTAGCCTGAGTCAGAACTGGTTTTCTGCCCCCTGTGCTTCTATTCCATGTGGGTGAATAAGCACAATCTAGCTGCCCTCCTAGAGTCATGGGTGCTCTAAAACAGATCCTACACCTGTTGTGTACAGGGTCACCAAGAAACTTGAGTTATCAGTTTGTGTTCACTGAATTCTGCTGTGTGCCAGGTCTAAGCACTTCACGTGAATTTGGATCTCCCCAAATAGATAGGGTGATGATTTCCTTTTGATGACTTTTGCCACAGGTAGTGTGTAGACTGAGCGATGTTAGCCTGAAGCCTTGGTTCTTTAGTCTCTTCAAGTGCACACACATAAATGCAAACACAAAGATTTATTTCGTCTGATCTCTTTCAAACAAACACCTTTCCTGAACCCAAGTCCTACTCATTTCTACCTCACGTTTGAGGGATCTCTTGCCATACCTCAGTCTCTACCCTGAAGCCCTGACCTAAAATAGAATTTATGATTGACTGTTGAGCTTCCTGGCAGCCAAGACAAAGAAAACATGATGGCTTTATAACCTTGCTCAAAAAGGAAGTTCATCAGGTTTTGCTAGAGATAAACTTTTTTCTTTTACATATAATTTATATAAAATTTAAAGGTTTATGGCCTGGGGATGTAGCGCAGTGATAGAGCTCTTGCCTAGTACTAGTGGTTCAATACCTAGTACTGGAAAAGTACGTATGAAGCATGGTGAATATGTAGGTTACTTGCGTTTGTCACAGATGGGGAACTGAACTCAAAGAACTTCAGTGATTTTCCTCAGGGTCATTAAGTTAGTAGAGCAAGGACTGGGACCAGGAATCCTGACTCCCAGTCCAGCCCCCATTGTCTTGTATCTAGGCTTTAGTGGACTTCTCAACAGGGAGATAATTTAATTGTGGCCTAACAACCTCTCATTCCTACTATAAAGTTCTTAGAATTGGGTGCTGCCTCTTTCCCATGGTTCCCAGTGCTGAGATGGATTTATTATGGGTATATCTGTAAATATTTGGTGAGACCTGAAATTAAACCTCTGGTACTGAGATGAAGGTGGAGGTAGAGGCCCTGACTTCAATTTTCTCGGGGTACTTTGTTTTTTAGGGGTAAACTCCTGAGCCTATTAATATCTCTTCTCTCAGCAAATGGTATGAGCTGAGCAGTAGATGTCTCCTTTAGGATGAGGTCTAATTCCTACCTGCCTTGTCACATAGTACTGGATCTCACAGGAAAGTGTCATTTGTCTTTCAGGGGACCTTGTTGTCAATAAGATCAACAAATCCCTTTAGGTAAACCAAGGAAGGTTTCCTCATTGTGCTATGAGACCTGGCAGACCTATTTTTTATCTTCCTTTGGTAGAGAGCTAGCCTCTTTTCCTTGCCCAGGTTTGATTCTCATAGCTTAAGTACAAATTACAGATTGGAGCTCAGGTTAGTAAATTTCAGTGGCCTCCAAAATGTAGGCTTTGAATCCTTGGCCTGATGACTGTAGGTGCAAAATAGTTCAGTGGCCCTGTTACAGACCAAATTCCCTGGAAATCTGTATCAAAGAAGCATCACCCCTGAATGTGGCGTGGGGGGGGGGTGCTTCTTGGTAGGGAGCTCCTATTTCCAGAAAACTCCAACACATCTGGTCCCAATCCTGTTTTGTCTTTGAGCAGGGTCATGGGCAAAGCAGCAGAACTGGGACCAGTTTGCAGCTAAAGCCCCAGCTGCAGAAGAAAACAGGGTTCAGCTCCCCAGATTAGTTACTATCTACAAGGATTAAAGGCCCCAAATAATGGCTGGCTTCTCCCCTCCTCTATGCCAAGGGAAGACATGTAAATACAGCCGCACGCCAGCTTAGGCAGTAGATGTGTATAAATCGAATTTAGCAAATCAGATCATGGTTTAAATGCACTATTTAAAGCAGTCCTGCAGTGAAGCCTTTTACAAAGGGAATAATCATTTTGTGATGCTAATCATCAGCCTCCAATTTATCTCCTTTGTAAGTTCAGATGTTGGTGCACTGGGTGTTCTGAAATTGGGGCGCTCTTGTGTAGGGCTCCAGTGATGGCTGTCTGCCTTCTTTTTCTGACCTCTCATTTTAAATGGGTGCATGTCCTGTTTCTCACTGGAGGCCTCAGGATGCTTGTCATTTAGCCTGATAGTTCTCGTCCATCCCGCTCATCTTTTCATAATCTGCTAGAGGCCACCATTCTTCTGCTCCTAGCTCCTTTTCTGAGATTTTCACTCTTCTGGGGCGGGGGGCGGACATAGCCCTGCAGTTCCCAGGCATTAGAACTAACTCACTCTCTGATCTGAACCTTCCTTTGTTTTCTTGAGCTTCTGATACCTCTGCTGTTGATCATAAAGACCGTTTTGGAGATGACTAGATGACACTTTATCAGCCTCTGAATTTAGAAGGCAAATTAAATGCAGGTACTCCCTTGCTGAATAGGCAATGTCCAGAAATGTTCTCCCCCATTCACAGCAAAAACCCCTGAAGCTTGGTTGTTAAAGTGACGTTTTCCCACAAGTTAAAAATCAGGACTCAAAGGGAACCTGTCTTCTAATTGCTATAAAAAGTGTTTTATACACTGAGCTATAGTTCCTTTCTCTGCAGAGAAAATAAAATCGGAGACCATCTGGGTGGGAGAGAAAGAATGAAGGGAAAGAGATGGAGCTGATGGAATAAAGGAAGTGGGCAGGAAGCTGGGGGGCTGTGAGGAGCCTGACCTTGCTTAGCTCACAGGCCCTGATATAGTGTCTTTGTCAATGCTGCCACTATTGACGCGTTCCTTGGTAATTATGACTGTGTGTTGGCATGGCGACTCAGAGTAAGAAGACTAGAGGCAGTGGGTAAATGCACGACTTGTTCTTGCCTTCTAAAGCAGAGAGGAGCTTTTGTGGGTAGTTCTTCTAGGAAGACGTGGTGGAAAATTCACCAGACCCTATGCTGGAGCTTGGATATTGACATGGGAGCCAGGTGGCTCTAAGCAGGATGGTACAAATGGAGGTCCTCAACAATCTAGGGTCTGGCACAGAGGTCTCCTAGAGCCTCCCTCCAGTTCCTTTCTGTTGTTTTTGTTCCTCAGCCTTGAATCATCAAATATATCTATTTCTAATCCTTTTTGGGTTGTCTATTTCAAATAGGTTTATGCTGTACTCTCCCTACACTTGATTGATCATACAGTCATCATCTAATAGGCCATGGTTATGCATCTGGAATCTGAAAAGGAAGGCTGGTAGGCCCAGCTGTAGGAATGGAGTCTGGGGCTTTCCCTTCTACCCTAGTGCCTTCTTCATAGATATTCAAGCCATATCCTTATCTGAAAATGGGGACAGGCTGCTAGAATCAAGAACTGTTCTATCCTATCTAGTATGCTACCGAACAGACATGAATAGTATTGATCTCATAAAGGATAGTGTCTGGTTATATAAATTACATTATTAAAATGACCTGCTCTTCTGTCTTGTTCATGATGCTTCTAGAACATTTAAGATAATATAAGGAGCTGGGTGTGGCATCATAGGCTTTTAATCCCAGCACTTTGGAGGCAGAAGCAGGTGGATCTCTGTGAGTTTGAGGCCAGCCTGGTCTACAAGGGAGTTCCACGCCAGCTGGGGCAACAGGGGGACCCTATGTCAAAATAAATTATATAGGGACCTCCCCTTACATTTCTGCTAGATGTGGCTATTCTAAACTAGAAAATGGAGACCTCTTACAGACCTGACACTTGATAACTGATTGTCTTGATCTCACCTAAGAGGCCTCTAACCACAGAGTAGTCTATGCATAGTTCAGTGGAAAAAAACAGGTAAAAAGTCTCAGGGCCTGAAAGGGCTTTAAGGATAGCCTGGGAGAGCCTGTTAAATTGGGATTACCCCTCAGTCTTTGGAGGTGGAAATTGTGACCTGAGTCTACAGGCAACATTGAATTTTTTAGCATTTATGGTAGAAGTAATCCAGAAAGAGCCTTTGGATGAAGTCAGCAATGCCCCAGCAGGTTTGTATGGGCATAGCTTGAGTTGACAGAACATTTGTCCCAGGAATGGGACCCATTTCTCCAGTAGTGATTTCATACTCTCCCAGATGTGTGGAAACCACAGAACAAGAAAGGCAGCTGTATGTCCTGAGTTTGTATCAAACTCGCTTTTGGCCAGGTTCCTTTGGTGGGAAGAGGACTGGGAGCTGCCCATCTCCTGGCTGCCCTTCCTCCTCTCAGCCTTTACCACTGTACAAGCTGGAGCTTCTGGGATGCACCTTGGCTCAAAGCCAGCTTCATCTTGGAGAGGATCCTGCTCTGGCTTCCTGCCAGGCCTCTGGTCTCCAGAGAGATTTTTTCCCCCCTGGGGAGGCACGGGGCTCATCCTGCTATCAAGGGGCAGAGGCCCTGCTCAGACTTCTGACCTTGGAGGACCCTAGGCTGTGGGGCCAGCCTTGCTTCTAGCCCTGACACCTTTCAGAAATTCTGGTTTCTTGCCTGGAAAACCCTGGACTGGGTTAAGGGCCTTCCAGCTTCAGTACCTTGGAGGTATCTAAAAAGCAGCTCCTCACTTGAACCTAGAAGATAGGGACTGGAATCATACTGAGTCATGGTGATAGTAGCACAAACCATTTACTGAGCACATGCACTGTGCCAAGTTCTGTGCTATCACTTTGTATGCCATATCTCCTTTGAGGCCTGGCTCAAAGGGGTAAGTGTGTAACCCAGGGCCTATCCTTTTCTTAGCTAAGTGCCATTTGGGGCATTGCCTTGGTATGTCTCAGGAGCTATAGTTCTTAGGAAAGCTATCCTAGTTGTCATAGGATCCTTGTCTTATCAGGAATCAGCTGGGGCTTGGGAAGCAATATGAGTTCATTTGGGTTGCTAGAGGCTGTTTCTGTAGCATCTCCTTCTTTAACCTGGCAACACAGCTGAAGAATCCAGATGGAAGAGCTCAGTGCCAGGCCCCCAGGAGTCTCAGTAAGGAATTGGAGGGTAGGAAGCATCTCATCTGATCCTGACTTGTCTTGATATTGTCCATCAGCCAAAGCCTTGCTGTGCTTCAGTCTGTAAAATCAGGGTGGCCCAGTACAAGCAGCCCCCCACAGTTGTAAGAGACTGGCTGCTCAGGGTGAGTGTGGGTCTTGAGTTATGCTCCTACTAGCAGCAGTACTCACAGTCCTATGGAGGAGGGACAGAGTCTGTGTCCTCTGTCCAATCTTGTTTTCTTAAGCAAAGAATGTCAGACTTTCTTCTGTCTGCTAGTTTGGTAGCATACTACCTGCTGGTCAGGAAAGTGGCCATCACTTCTGAGGGTGTCATTTCCTTGGTAAGTGTTATGGAGAAGTAAAGAGAGAGAGATCTTAGCCCATTCTTAGTGGTCTGCAACCTTCCTGTATCAAATTTTATTTAAATATATATTTACATTTATGTTTAATTATTTGTCCATGTGGGTTTGTGACAGAGTGCATGTGAAGGTCAGAGGACAACTTCTAGGAGTTGGTTCTCTCCTTCCACCACATGGGTCCTGGTGATCAAACTCAGGTTGTCAGGTTTGATGGCAAACATCTTTACTTACTGAGCCATCTTGCTGGCCCCTATATCCATGTGTCTCCCTCTATTGTTGGACCACAGAATCTAAGATCATAGCAGTAAGAGAGAAGCAATAAGCCTCACTGGGATCCGGATTCTAGGGACTCTCTGATCTAGTTCAGAAACTATGGACATGCTGCTTCCTTCTCTCTAAGCTACTATTCTTATCCATGAAACCGGGGATAGCTTTCAAGAAATACAGTGGCCCTAAGTTCAATACCTAGGTCTGAGAAAGAAAGGAAAAAGAGAGAGAGGAGTGAGGGAGAGACACACAATATCAGTATGCATCCCCATCTTGATGTTGTGTCACACATTTGTCATGAGTGAAATCCCTGGAAGGTGGCAAGCAAAGAACCAAACTTAGTTCTCTATCAGTTACCCTGCAATAAGTCATTGTGTTTACTGACCATCTGTAAGCTCTGCAGTGCAGGGAGAACCCTAGTGAGGTTCTAGGGGATAGTTTGTGCAGTCTTAGCAGGCACACATTCAAGGATATATGGTTTAACTTAGGTCCAGGCAGTTAAGGGAAGAGGAATTTGTCTGGAGACAGAAGCCTCAGAGAAGGCTCCTGCACATAAACAGGTCTTTTGGGCCATTAAGAGGGCAGAATAGAACATCCAAGTTAGAGGAGAATATTCCATGAACAGAGGTTCAGAGGTAGGGATGGAAGGAGGTAGGGAGGAGTATTGTTGGACAGGCTTGGGATTTAGGTACAGAACATCAGGGCAGATGGTAGAAGCTGAAAACGACAAGGTGAGGAGCCAATGAAGAGAACTGGTCTGGCCACCATGGGTGCAAGATGGGTGGGAATGGAAGCCGCCAGGCCCTGTGCCACCCAGGCCAGCTGGAGCTGAGCAGGCACACCCACTCTGTGCCTGTCACCTCGTGGCAGTTGGCTTTGACTCTAGCAGTTCATAGAGCCATTTCTGAGTTTGCAAGAGAATCACAGAGCTCAGGAATTGGATATCTTCCCATGCCACATTATTTTTCTACCACACTCATTTATTCATTCAACATTTATTGACTGCACATTATGTGTCAAGCAAGGCCTTAGGGACACAGAGGAGGAAACCACAGCTCTCTGCCCAGCCCTTTGGCTTGTGTAATATGAAATTTCATGTATTCATTCACAACAGGAAGGTCAGGTTGAGGGCAGGGAGTGCTGAGTTAGCAGGCTTGGGGGTATTGACAGTTACTGTCAGTTTGCAGTTTCTTGCCTTTCCTATTCCTTGCCATTCTTCAAGAACCTGGGAAAACAGTCAGAGGCTATTTCATTCTTTGTCCATGGTGACCATCAGCTGTCATTTAGTTTCTGCCAGAACTTTAATTCTCTACATCCCACTAGTTCTGTAGTTTCCCTTTCTCCATTTAAAACAACTTGGATCTTAAGAATCAGAATATTGGGGGCTGGAGAGATGGCTCAGAGGTTAAGAACACTGGTTGTTCTTGCAAAAAACCTGGATTCGAATCCCAGGACCCACATGGCAGCTAACAACTGTCCATAACTCCAGTTCCAGAGGATCCAACTACCTCTTCTGACCTCCACGGGCATTGCATTACATGGGTGCACTTACCTACATGCAGGCAACACACACATACACATAAAATAATAATAAAAAAATAATAATAGGGCCTGGAGAGATGGCTCAGCGGTTAAGAACACTGGTTGTTCTTGCAAAAAACCTGGATTCGAATCCCAGGACCCACATGGCAGCTAACAACTGTCCATAACTCCAGTTCCAGAGGATCCAACTACCTCTTCTGACCTCCACGGGCATTGCATTACATGGGTGCACTTACCTACATTCAGGTAATACACGCATACACATAAAATAAAAATAATTTTTTAAAAAAATTTAAAAAATAAATAAAGATATGTTTGTCCTATTGAAAAAAAGAATCAGAATACTGGAGCCAGGTGTTGTGGCACACACCTTAAATTCCAGCACTTGGGAGCGGGGAGGCAGGTGAATCTCTGTGAGACCAAGGCCAACCTGGTGTACATAATACATTCCAGGCCAGCTGGAGCTACAGGAAGACCCTATATCAAAAAAGGGGGTGAGGCTTGAGAGATGGCTTAGCTCTAAAGAGCATGTACTGCTGTAGCAGAGGATCCAAGTTTGTTTCCCAGCACCCACATCAGGCAGCTTACAACTACCTTTAGTTCTAGGTGATCCAACACATTCCTCTGGCCTCTGCAGAAGCCTACACTCACAGGGACACACACACACACACACACACACACACACACACACACACCACCCCATTTAAATAAAGTAAATACTTAAAAAAAGAATCAGAAAGCTGAGCATGGTGGTGCATGCCTTTAATCCCAGCCCTCAAGAGGCAGAGGCAGGCGGATCTCTGTGAGTTTGAGGCCAGCCTGGTCTACCTAGTGAGTTTCAGGCTAGCTGTCTCACAAAGACCAAAAGAAAAAAAAAAAAGAATCAGAATATCAATAACTTGAGATGTATGTATGAGACTAGTAGTAAACATCTTAAATGCAATTAAATAATAATAAATTATGCTTAGAGGAATTAATGGATAGTTTTCTCCTCCTTAGAAGAAGTCAGAAGCTTGTTTGGAGTTCCAAGTTCAGAATTCTACCCTGGTTCGCCTCATATTGGACCCTGAGTTCCTGGCAGATGGGCTTCCATGTAAGTTAGCAGTGATGAGCACTTGGCTACCTTCTCTCCACACAGCCGGGTTGTGACCCAGCCCTGCAAATGCATCAGTCCTGTATCTCCGATTGTGGGCTTTTTCTGCTGCTTGCCTTCCAATAACATAAGGGAAAATAGGCTTCTTCTTGTTACTACTACTCTGGTGAACTTATTGAAGTTGATGTGTATGTATCAATAAGATAAAACTCTTAGATCTTATAGGGTGATTGTCAAGCATATAGGAGGGATGGTGCCATTCCTGGCTGCATGAAAAGTGGTTCTAAATCTTTGAATGAAACCCCAGGTCCTTGGTCACCAGAAGACCATGAAGGGAAGTGTCCTGCCCTTGGCTTAATTATGGCCTGTCTAGCTGTGGCTGATGGGCAAGATAAACATACATGAGATAGGCTTTCTTCTGTGACAAATGAGAAGCAGCTGGTGAGACAAGCCGTGCTGGACTGTTTCTGAAATTTGTGTTTTTCACTTGGGAAACCCCAGTGGCCAGTGAGGGTGCTTTCCCAGAAAGACAGAATGTACTCTGAATTCTGTATGATGAACAACAGGGCAAGGGGTTGTTCAGACACAAAAAGCAAGTGGGTCTCCCCTGCCCTGGGTGGTCTTGGCTCCCTTGTTTCCCTTGCTTAGCTGTCTTGGAGGAAGTTTACTGAGTTAATGTCACATGCACAGAGACTTGCCTTGGGTTTACATATGAAAACCAGTTAACAGCACATGCTTCAGGCTGCTGGGCAATGCTTCTTCCAGGGCAGAGTGGCACACAGATGCTGGAGAAGCAGGTACACAGTTGTCCTATCTGCCTTCTGTTCTCCCTCTCATGTGCCTTATCTTTCTTCCAGGACATGCTCCAGGGTCAGAAGAAGCGAAAGAGAAAGAATTCTGGTGACAAGAATAAAAAGGTGGGTCCCATTCCAACACAGGCTGTCATGTGTGCATTCACAGTTCTTAGCAGCTGTTCAACCTTTCTTCATGGTATATTGATGTGGTTATAGATGGAAGGTCCAAGGAAGATTTCAGCCTCAGATTACTATTATTTTTTTTTCTTCTTTGGAAAAAAAAAGCACAGCCCATTTTGAGTAAGACATTGAAATGGGGAAGCCAGGTGTGGGGACATATATCTTCAGGCCCTAACTGTTCCAGTGACTGAGGCAGGAGGAATGCTAGAACCCAAGAGTTCATGGTCAGTTTGGGCAACTAATAAGTCCGCTCAAAATAGAATAAAATAAAAAGTAATGTTACCCTCTTATGGAGACTGTTGCTTGCTAGGTTGACCCATATGAAATTTCTTTTTTGTTGGTCAAGAACAGTGAAATATTGGCTATTCATTTGGTTCAAACTCATACTTTTCCATCAGTAGGATGGTAGAGAGGAATCCCCAGAAGCACATATTAACCATTTATGTTCCTTTTCATCCTTTGGTGCTCTTTTTAGAATTATTTTAACAGTAGGGAGCTGCCATCTGACATTGTACTGAAAGAGAAAGCTACCCTAGCAAAGTTCCACTTTGCCCCAACTTCAGGACATGCTGTCTTGAGATACAGGACAATTAAGATGACTTTTGAAGGCCAGGTGTAGTGGTTCATGTCTATGATCTATTTGGGAGACAGAGGCAGAAGATGAAGAGTTCAAAGCCAGCTAGTACTACATGAGATCCTGCCTCCAAAAACAAACCAAAACAAAAACAAACAGAAGAGAAAAAAATGACTTTTTAGTACCCTTTTTTCATTATTAATAAAAGAAGAAAAGTCTCTGGGCTAGCTCAGCCATCCCTGACCAAGGGCTAGACCAGTTGAAAACTTTCCTGTCTCAGAGGCATTTGCTTCTATCTAGATGGCGAAGTGTTATATTACTTCCCCTCCTGTGTAGCCAATAGCCATCCTAGGAGACTGGATGGAGGTACAGGAAGGAGGGTGCTGGAGTCCTGACTCCAGACACTTCATAACCTTTTGGTCACCCCAGGTCTGGGCGGCCAGCCACAGGAGCTTCTGACTGAATGCACTTGCCATCTAGCATTCATTACACCATTGTCAGTGTATGTCTACAGCCGCCTCTGGGTGTGTGTGTTTCTTTTTGTGTCTGCATGTCAGTGTCAGGCTGTGTGTGTCTATTTATGTCGGCCTGTCTTGGCGTGCCCAGTGCAACAAGGAACTGGGAGCGGTGTTGATAAGAGGGAGATATTTCAAAGCCCCAGCTTTCCCCCTCAGGGGCATCAGGATGCTGGTATATATGTACCTGTATACATATACAGATAGAGGGTTGCTAGGGCTTTTTCATGTTGGTCATTGAGTAAGGATGCATTCAAGTGTCTGGCCAGGTATAGTGTGAGCAGTTGCCTGGCTGGGTGAGTCCCATCTGCTGAGAGCTCACAGAGTTGCCTTCCCGCCTGCCACTGTCCGTGGGGAGTCTGTCCCTTCGCAGATCACCACCCCTCTAATTTATTAGTTGGGAAGGAGGAGAAAATGAAATGTTGCCTGAAGACAATGGCCAGGACAGCAGGTCCCACCCCACACAGCCACCAGTACCTCTCCCCTGAGTCTGCACATTAGGCTAAACCTGAGTTAAGAAAGAAAACCCCCCCCACCCAGCCCCCAGTACCCCCCCCCTGAGGCTGCACATTAGGCTAAACCTGAGTTAAAAAAAAAAAGAACCCCCAAGTCATTCTAAAAAAAAAAAAAAAAGCCTGCCCTTACACACGAAGATGTAGCTGTTGAAGGAAGAAGAGACCACCAGAACGAAGGCTAGAGTCAAAGTGTGTATCTGCTATGCTAGTAGACACAAGGCCCTTCATCCATTCTGGGGCCCCCACCTCTGAGTCCCAAAACTTCTCTCCAGCTCCTAGCCAAGCAAGGGAGGGGTAAGGGGCCCAAGGCAGCTGCAGGGGCTATGTTAGTAAACACTTTACTGGCTTCCTATTTTCTTCACATACACCCCCACCCTTCTCTACTCCCCCTGCCCCTTACACACTACCCCCCCAATCCTCCTTTCTGTGGGCTGCACAATGAGCTCATTGTCCCGCGTGTGATTTGAATAAGGGATCTGCGGGCCTGTTCCCAGCATTGTCCAAGGGGCTGGGAAAAACCCCAGTGCAGGCAGGAGGACCAGACCAGACAGAGACAGATGCCTAAATTAGCAACAAAGCTTTGTGCAGGTCCCCCGGACAAGGGCTCGCCTTGTCTGCATGGACTCAAGGGTGTGGAGCTGGCCGGCTGCTCGCATGTCTCCCCATGTTAATTAGTTTTGCATGCATGTCTGAGAAGGTGCCAGGGGAGATGTGTTTGCCTTTCCCCTACCCAGGAGGGGGTCCTGTGTAGCCTGTCAGCAGGCTGGAGGCTATGGAGCTGCCCTGCGCTGGGGTGGGCTAGGCCTACCTGGGGAGTAGGCTCTGGCCCTGGATGGGGAATCCCTGCTTCCCCATCCTGTTGTTCTGTCTCTGTCCAGTGGGGAGCCAGGCCTTGCTCTTTGTCCCTCCTCTACTCTTGCCCCTACCCCTGAAAGTTGGTCAGCTCTGACTACATTGGCTTCTACCCAGACCTAGGCCTAAGCAGTCTGTCCATCTGGCAATCTGTCTCTTGTGACATAGGGCCCCTTGAGACCAGGCAGCAGAAGCGACCAGTCTGGGCTCTTCTCCATCCCAGAGCCAGATGGCCAGTCTGCTTATCGCATTACAGCCTCCTCTGTCCCCAGACCCCTGTGGTCCATAGCAGGACAGGATCTTGTCTGGGATATGGTGGAGAAGCCCCTTTTAGGCCCTTGTAATAGGCTGGTAGACAGGCACAGTCATGCCCCTGCCACTGGCTTACTACGTGACCTTGGGCAGCACAAGTTTCCCTGACTCCTGATCTCAGTACCTAGATGACTGAATTGAACTTCAGGAATTTTTGGTTCCCCTCTAGTTCAGAAAATCTGCATTGTGTTCAATGCAAGCTTGTGTTGATTTAACACAATGACAAAAGTGGGACCAGTGAATTCTGAGTGGAGGTAGGGATATAGAAGGTAGGATTTGATTATTGTTGACACCCAAGTGTAGGCTTGTGTTTTCAGACCAGCTAGAGGATCAAGAGTGGGCAGAGCCTGTCTCCCAGGATCTCACAGAGTCCCCTCCCAAGTTCTCTCTGGCCCTTATGCCACAGTGGTGGGACATGACCCCAGCCCAGCAGAGGGGAGCTTGGAAATGGCCACACAGGAGGAGCTGGAGGGAGAACAGCTGCTGGTTGGGACCCTGGGCATGTCCTAGTCGCCCCCTACAGGCCCTGGGATGGGGAACTGGACTGAGAAGAACTAGATACCTGCCTGGCTAAGCTTACCCAGGTCTCCTAGCAACTTCCCAAGTTATGCCTTCAGAGTGTCTACCCCTCTGTAGCCCCACAGGAATCCTAGGAAGTGAGGGACAGGGATGTGGCCTTGCTTCTCTCATCTAAGTGTAAGTGTTTGGGAATCTGACTCTAAGCTTTTTGCTGGTCTCATTTCTTTTAGCCTTGTGTCATAGCCTCTGGGCTATTGAAGAGCCAAGCCTAGGATTACTGAGTTAAAAAAAGTCATGTGCCCAAACTCCCAGTTTCTTTCTGCTGAGTTTTTGTCACAAATGAACCAAGCCAATCATTCCATTCTTTACTGGCTTAGTAACCCATACAGACAAGACAGGAACTTGATCACTGTGTATCCTTGGATCCAGAAATGCTTAGGTCTTTCAGAAAACATCCAAATGCCCTGTTCCTTCTTTTGTTCTTTTTTGCCAGCCTCCCTCATCTCTAGTACTCCCTCTATCTTCTCAGATGTGGTGGGATGCAGGCAGCTGGCCAGAAACCCACAGGAGCTCTGTGATTGGTCTTAGGTGACTATGAGGCCAACAGGTGAGGACCTGGGCCTTTCTCCCCTCATTGAACTGCTCCAGCCAGTTCCCCACTTGTCATCTCTATCTCCCAACCCCCTCCCCTGTTTCTCTGGGCTTCCCCACTCAGGGGGAGTCTGGTGGTATAGTCCAAAGATTAGTGAAGAAGAGCGGAAGTCAGACCCAGTGAGCAAAGTGCCTGTAGATGGGGTGGGAAAAAGGCAGGGTGGCAGAGCCTTGGGGGAGCTGCCCACTGCCCTCCCCACCGTACCCCTCTCTTAGCTGCCTCAGCTGCTGCCTCAGCTGTAGCTCTGAGCTCCTTAATCTGGTGATCAGTGTGGTGCTGGGAGGCCCGGCTGGCAGAGGCTTTAGGAGGTGACAGGGGATCTTAGGAGTCACACTCTGCTAATGGAGCATCACCAAGTATCATGACAAAGCTGGGGAATCACATTCCAAGCGCGGCTTCCCCCAGAGTGGGTAGTGCACAGTGGAAGCTGGGACACAGGCCCTGCATGTAGCAGGGCATCACCTTGTTCTTTGTTCCTCAGAAGGAAACTTCTCAAGATTGAGGTGTTCCAGTCCTTTCTGTGTAGCTAGGGCTTTATTGTTTGGCAGTTGCCCTCAACCTTATTCCAGCCCCTAAATCCTCTGGCTTCCAATCCCAATTAGAAGTAGTACCTGTATGCTTCATGTAGTCATTCCCCTGGTCAGCCAGGAAATGCTGTCAGAGCTGGTCAGGGGGAAGAGATTTGTTCTACAATTGAGTGTGCTAGACAGTATGCATCGCATGTTAGACTAAGCACCTCTGAGGAAACCCAGGGAGTTTAGAAACAGGTAAGATTGCTGAATGCTCGCCCAAGTAGTTCTGGGGACTTCTGATCCACCAGGTAGGTAAAACCTTGGCTAGCTATGTGTAAACACCTAACCCTGGATCAGTGAGCAATTGGATTCCTGAATGTTCCGGAGCCTCTATAACCTCATCTGTGATGTGAGAATAGCCGCTACCTTGGAGTTGCTGTGAACAGGTCCAGGCACACAGGAAATGCTGCATAGGGGCACTTTCCCCTCCTCTCTTTTCTCTAGGTACAGGAGAGGTAAGAGGTAGTTTAGCTTCTTGAGGTCATTCAATGTGATTGTGGTTGCAGGGGATGGAGACAGTGGTGATACTGAGAGTATTAATTACCACTACAGCCTGGGTACATAGACCAGAACCAGCAGCCTACTGAAGAGGGCACAGCTGAGCCAAAATAAGTCCATTTGTCTTTGTGTCCCCCTGGTCTATCACATATGTGTCTGTTCATCAGCAAGCATACAAACCATCCTTGGGGCAGTTTCTGACAAGATTGCAGGATGCTGGAACCCAGGATAGCCTTTGCATTCTCAGTGGGTCAGGTCTGCCTGGAATGGGGTACCCTGTCTGATCTGAGTGAGGGCTGTGAGTTCCAGGCTCTGTGCTGACTGCAAACCTGCCCAGTCTCTGTAGGAATGAGCTTCTCCCGGACCTCTCTCTCTCCTTGTGTCCCTTCTTAAAAGTATTGTGGGCCAAGGGGAAGCATGTGATCCTCTTTCTGATCCACCTCCTCACGCCTCCCTTTCTTCCTCTAGGAGAGGTTGATGGTTCCTGTTGTCTGAGAGTGTGATGCTGGAGGTTGCTTCATGTTCTGTCACTGAAGAAAGCTTCTGGCCTTAAGGCAGCATCTGTCCACAGCCCCAGGCTTTTGGAAGCCCCCTCCATCAAGGACTTGTGACTTTGACGGCAGTGGCTTCTTCTGTTGAGTTTTCTTTTTTCCTTACTGGGCAAAATCTTTACCTTTCAGTGAAAGGTACAAGGTAGCCCAGTAAAGAAACAGGGGCATAAGAAAACCAGCCCCACTTACCTGTCAGTCAGAGAGTTGGCCTCCTAGCCCGCTGTCCTGCTGATTAGTCTTGGGCAAGCCTCTTACCTTTCTGGACATGGAAAAGGAACACTGGATATGATGGTGTCTGCAGTTTCTTAGCCCCTACATTTTATAATTTTGGAATTCTTCTTACTTTTTCTACTTTGTTACCTGCCAGTCACCTTACCTCCAGCTCTCTGACTTTTAGGAAACTCAGCCAGCTTTGTCTCCTTCAAGCTTCCCTGGGGAGACAGGGAGATACCTTTATCCAGAGGCTACAGTTCCAGGTCAGCAAAAAAAAAAAAAAAAAAAAAAAAAAAAACCAAAAACAAACAAACAAAACAAAACAAAAAAAACAGAAGTCTGCCTCACTGCTGACCTGTGACATGGGACTGGGAAGGGGCCTGTCCTGGAGCAAAGGCTTGGACCAGAGAACATATGTCTTAGCTAGGTGTGCTTCCCACCTGAGTCTGGATTCACCTTCTCTTCTAGTCAAATATGCTCTGAACAGTGTCCTAGTGGCTTCAGGAAAGGTTTGCAGTGCCTTTGGGTCTTTCCCTGGGCTAGGGTCCTTAGACTTAAAAGTTCCAAATCCTGAGTGATCCCTGAGGGTACCACTTCTTAGTGCCTGTTCCCTCACCCTAGCACTGACAGCCAGAAGACTGCTGAAATGCATATGTCCATGAAGTCCAGAGGACATGGACCCAAGATCCTTTTATGACTGGAGTATCCTTAAGCCAGGGCATAACCTCCCTGAGCTACTGTTTCCTTATTTCTGAAATGAGGAAGGAAGGAGGATGTAGCTCAGTGGTAAAGAGCTTGCCTAGCATGCTCAAGACCTGAGGTTCTATCTTCAGATCAATAATAATAATAATAATAATAATAATAATAATAACAATAATAAATAGGAATAATCACACCTTTCTTAAAATCATACAAAGACATAGAAATAATATAGAGAAAATACCTTCAAATTGTAGGCTCATTTTTTAAAATTTTCTAATCCCACCTGTACCCAGAGGCTTCAAAGGCCATAGTCATGAGTCCTGACTTCCCAGTTTCAGGACTCCCTTGCTGGGGAGGTCCTGAAACAACCTTGAAGAAGCTCCTCCCCTGCCCACTGCCCTCCTTCCCCAGGGAGCAAAAATGCCTAGTTTCAGCCCTAATAATACCTGAATGAGATTTATAGGACACCTGCCTCCCCAGAGTACAGAGCTTCTCATGTACTATTTCTCTTGTCTTCTAGATTATCCTGTGAAAGAAAGTGATGGGCCAGACTCTTACAGCTTTTATGGAAATGGAGAAAGAACAGTGACTCCTGCCAAGGTCACAGGATTGGAATACAGAGCCAAGCTCTCTCAGAATCAGAAGAGCTGAGCAGGAAAGGAAGACTCAGTAACCACCAATCCTGAAACTGCAGGATCAAGTGCAATCCTGCCATCAGGGACTTGGCAGGAGACCAGGGGAAATATGCCCCAACACTTTCAGTGGGCCTTTGTCCTTGACTTGCTGGCCAGCCTAACATCTCCTGCATCATTTCTACCCAGGCCACACCCTTTTCAGGCCTGTTCTGGGTCTGTTGTGCTATGGAACACTCTGCTCAGGCCCCTGGCAAATGGAGACTTCACCACTGGTATTTCCACCTCAAAGGACAGGACAGCTCACTGGGAAGTTGCCAAAGGAAGGGACTCCATCTTCCTAGGAATTAACGAAGCCCTCTCCCCAGCTGTCTTCCCCTTGGTGCTCCTTTTCCTCCCTCCTCCTGTTCACAGCAGGCAGGGCCTGGACCCTGGAGCCATGCTGCTCTGCTGTTGCCAGGGGAGCCTGGAGGCAAATCAGAGCTATGCAGGGAAAAGGCTCGGCCTGTCAAAGTGTCTGAGATGAACCACTGCGATCCTTGTGCAGCTGGGCTCAGATGTGTCTCTGCTCTTGTTCTGTGCCTGAGAATACTGAAGCCCAGTGAGGTTCAAGGGCACATTCGCTATTCATTAGTCAGGGGTTCTTGACGTCCCAGGGATGGGTTCCCCCCTTCCTCTTTCTCTCCTTCCTGTGACACATTCCTGGATGCCTGTGGTGAGAGCTGTACACCTCCTGCTGCACAGCCTCTTCCCCTCAAATCCTGAATCAACTCCAATCAAGGAGACCAGACAGGACAGAAACAATGGCTTCTGGAAACCATTCAGGCAGGACCCCAGCCACACCGGCCTGCCCTTCATTCTCAATTCCTCTGGGGGTTCCACTCTCCCATGACTCAGGGCACCCATGGGCCACCAGCTTCTACAGGTCTGAACAGGAGGACACCACTGGTGCCACCCTACACACAACAGGCCAGTGTAATGCTATTCTCAGTGGATTCCTTGGGTGCCTCTAATCTTGCTGGCTTGCTATTTTTGTGTTTCCTTACCACGATGTGCCTGTTGATTGGAGAGTGTAAATTGTACATTATTTTCTGAAATGTGGCAATGTCAAAATGTAAAAGGAGCATGTATTTGGTCACAAACAAATTGTACTACTAGGAACTTATTCTATGTGTACTCATAAAGGTTCACAAAAAAGCATATACCAAGATGCTCACGGCATCACCCCTTTTTAAGTGTGCAAAGAAATGGAAGTGAATGAATGGGTCATTTCATACTGTGGAATACTACATGGCTATAAAAGTCAGTGTGGTAGGTCTCTGTATTTAGGCTGATATGGAAGGTTGGCCAGTATTACTTAGCTGAATAGAATGACTTACAGAACAATGGAGTATGTTCTTATTTGTATTCATTTAAAAGTCAGTCATGGGGTATGGAGGGAGGTAGAGCTCAGTGGTAGAATACACACAGCATATAAGAGGCCTAGTCCCAAATAAAAAGTGTTAGTCATAAGTATGCCTGTGTATGGATGGTTCCTGAAAATAAGCACTGGACAGTGGCCTCTGGGAAGCTGGATTGGTGGATGTATTTTTCTATATTTTATTTTATCTCCATGTTTGTGAAATACTTTTATTGAAAAAAAGAAAAGGTAGTCATTAATAGGCTTGTGTTCTCTCAGCCAACTAGGGGTAGGTGCTCTAAGACAAGGTGGTGATGTGGTAGGGAAAAGCATCTTTTTTTTTTTTTTTTTTTTTTTTTTTTTTTTTTTTTTTTGAAAAG
>NW_008355474.1:1818785-1850870 GCF_000622305.1 Nannospalax galili | reverse complement strand
TTTTTCTGTTTTTTGAGACAGAGTCTCCCTGTAGCCCCAGCTGGCCTGGAACTCACTAAGTAGGCCAGACTGGCCTTTGACTCACAGAGATCTGCCTGCCTCTGCCTCCTGAGTGCTAGGATTAAAGGCATGGGCCATCACACCCAGCTCAGGGAAAAGCATCTTAACATCACTGGTGGTCTCTGGCCTTCTCCAGTTTAATAATCTCATACCATCAGCATGGCTGCTGCTGTTAATAATCAGAAGCCTATTTAGTGCCAGGCCTAGTTTCTCTGGTTCTTATTTGGTGAGCATCATAAGTATTTCAGGCTCATATGTACAGGGCAGAGAGAAATCAGTGGGTTTCTATAAGCTGGTTGGCAGGTAAGGGGCAGAGTCAGGACCCTGGAGGTTCTAAGGCAGGTATAAACTCTGGCTTCCCTCTGGTAGGAGCTGCCTGTTTTGAAGAAGGCCAATGGTGATGTCCTGCTGGGGACAGGCTAGCTTCAGGAGTGGACTGGCTCTAAAAGGCTCTATCTACCTATGTAGCATGTGTCCAGACGGGGGAAAAACACCACCAGATCATGCTATGCCCAGTGCTAACCAACAGCCTGGCTTTACTCTTGAAGGAATAAATTTCTAGAAAGGGTTAAGGTGCAACGTGGAGCTCCCAGAGCACTGAGGTGCAGGGTCTTGCTCTAAGTCCTGGCATAGCAGCACACAGAGTTCTGCATTAGGCTTCATGGCCTGGAAGGGTGCAAAGAGTTACAGTGAGGTTGCCAAAAAGGCCTGGGAAACCCAAGGAGGTACCTGGACTTGATTGGCAGCTGTAAGAGAAAAGCATTAAGAAGCACCACTGGGCCAGGTGCAGTGGTGCAAGCTTTTAATCCCAGTACTCAGTACTGAGGCAGGCAGATCTCTGTGAGATTTTGGTCAGCCTGGTCTACATAGCAAGTTCCAGGCCAGCTAGGGCCACAGGGAGACCCTGTCTTAAAAACAAAAACAAAAATGCAGTACAGGGGAGGGGGCTGTGGGCAGAGCTTTCAGTTGCCAGGTCATGTGCTTTTGGTCCAGCGATTCCTTCTAGTTTTATGCTGTGGGAACCATTGGTACACTCATTTTACAAATGATATTGAAGTTCAGAAATACTGTCATGGATTCTAAGGCACATAGCTAAAACGTGCCAGAACTGTGATTTAATATCCTCTCATTGGCTACAGTCTGAACTCCTAACTCCAAATAACTAATTCCTGTTTGACTATGCCATTTAAAAGAGGTTCCCTAATCCCCAACCTCTCCTGGCCAGTCACATGTAGACATTAACCTTTCCCTGCAAAGTCCCCTCAAAGAATCCTTTGCCTGAAGTCCTCCTTAATTCCACCTAATGTCATCTCCAGAGTATGCCCAGCCTTGGAGCCTGGGAACTGGGTTCAGAGAAGGAATTCAGAGCCACCTACAGATTGGGGATCTTTGGTTAGTATTGCTGTTGAAGGCACCTGTCTCCTTGTGGTTAGTCATCTGTACTCTTCAGACTTAGTCTCTTCCTTGAGGTCCTTGATCTGAAAGCCTGATGAAAAGATGAGAGGGTGCTCCTGAGCCTGCCCTAGTGCTTCCCAGAGGCAGGGGCTGCTGGGGGCTGCAGGAGGGCCGAGGCTGGAGGAGAAGTGGGAGAGCAGAGATGGTATCCAGGTGCCTGAATCACTGGGACTCTTCTAAGGCCGTTGGCTTCCCTGGACAACTCTTAAGGGAGGATTAGGGAAAATCCTGGGAGAAAGGACTCTTCCCACCCTGAGAACCCTCTACCTCTTTTGCCACAGCTCACAAAAAATAAAAACGTTCTGAAAAATTTTCTAGTCTCAGTTTTTTCTGGGTAGACACGTGGAAAATTGGATTCAGTCACTAGCAAAGACAACTCCTGGTGTATGGAGGTGTGGTGGGGAGCACAGAGTGAGTAGTTTCACAAGGTCTTAGTCTGTTCCATTGACCTGGGCTTCTGTCATGTGGTAGCTCAAGGCCTATCTTATTTTGAGGGTGGTGGCAAGGAATGCTTGAGGTTCTAGATTGGGACCAGCTCCTTGTCTGGGAGCCTCCATTAATGTCTTCTCACTTAATTCTCACCATGATCCCTTAAATGGATGGCATTTTATAAACTAGGAAATTGAGGTTCAGAGAAGCTAAGAAACAGGCAAAGCCACACAGCTGGGAAGCAGTGGCACTGGGCTCCAGATCGCTCTACACAACAGAATAGGAAGCAGGGGGTCTTGAATCTCTTGAAAGCCCTTGACAAGTTTTTTTCATGTATGTACAAAATCACAATCATGCTTTCACCACAGTTTTCATTGTCACAAGGCCCTTGGACCCTAGATAATTAACACTTTCTTGTGCCAAGTACTGCTCTGAGTGCTTATTTAGTATTAAATCTAGGTTTAATCCTCAGATGATGTGTCGCTGTATACCATCCTTGTTCGTAGCTACACAACGGAGAGGGTAAAGACCAAGAACCCGACCAAGGTGGCCAGTGGGGATGGGGAATAAGCCAAGAGGCCAGCATAGGTATATCTGTCTGTCCAGATGCCAGGCATTTACCCACTGCGCACACGGCCTCCCTAAAGCTTGGTGGCCCATCAGTCTGACCTGGCTCCAGGATCCCAAATGAAAAGTCTCTTACCGGCTCGCAGCAGCCGGAACCACTGACTGGCAGGAGGCACTCCCCGGGGCGCTCGGCTCCCGCAGCCCTGCTGCAGGCTGGAGCCCCAGGGCACCGGGTGGAGCCAGGATCCTAGGCGAGAAGAAGAGGACTAGGAGGCGGGCGGCACAAAGAGCTTTTTATTCAAATTTGTTTAGAGTTTCGCGAATTTGCATGAAAAATGTGTGAGAAAAGCCAGCTCCAGTGACCTCATCCGCACCTGCCATTAACGTTCAATTAGCGGCTGAATAGTGGCTGCCGTCGCGACGTGCAGAGAATCCTGCCTGCCCCGCGCAGCTCCTGGGCGGGCAGGGCCCGGGATGGGGAGGAGGGGCGGGCCGCAGGGCTCCGGCCGGCCCGAGGCTCTCGGCCCGAGACCCGGGGCCTCCTTCGCACTCTCACTCCCGGAGGGACACTAGGACCCCAGGACTCTGGAGCCCAAGGAGGCTTGGGGCGCGCCAGGGCCCTGGGCTCCCTTGGGACGTAAAGGAGTGCAGGTCTCCGGGTCGGCGGAACGGAAGATGGACGGGCGAGTCCTGTCCAAGCTCAGACGGCCTTCCTCGCCACCTTCCGGACAAAGTGTCAAGTACAAGTTCAAGTTCAGGGCCAGGCCCCCGGAGGAAGGGGTGGGGGGAGCCATCCCCGGCTGCCTTTGTTCTCCTGGATAATCGCTCCCACGTCCCCTCCCGGGCGGGGCCCCGCAGATACCCCCGCCCCGCCCCACCGCGCCCCGCAGGAGCAACCTCCTCCCGCCAGCGCGGCGCCTGTCCCCTGGTCCCGGCGACCCTGCTCAGGGCCACCGAAGGTTCTGGGGGCTCCATGCGGGGGAGGCACGGTCCGAGCCCGTGGGAGCCTCCCTGGCCCGGCAGTCCCAGCAGCAAACTGCGCTTGGTTGGACGGATGCACGCGCGGAGGTAAGGACCCAGTGGCGGTGTTCGCCCGCACCCCCTATGCCCCGCCCCCGCCCGGGCCTGCGAGAGCAGGAGGAGCAGGGCGAACAGCTGTATGCTGCAAAACCTTTGGGAGGCTGGGCCACTCTGCTAGGCCTCAGGAGGGCGCACTGCCACTCCAGACCTTTGGGGGGTACCAGACTTGAGGGGTTGGGTACCAGGTCAGAGAGACCCTGTAAAGGCTTGGGAAGAACACTGGGGCATCTCATTCAGGGTCTTTTGTCCATTAGCCTCCACTTCTGGGTCTCTCTGCTCCGGGAGCGTCCTGACTTCTCAGATTTAAGCAGGGAGGGAGAGTACACCCCCTCTTCCCCCAGAAAGATAGATCCCCAGGCTCTGAGTCCCCATGGAGAGAGGTGCAGAGGTTCTTGGGGCTCAGCTATTAGGTGAATCAGCTATACTCACTCAGTACCTCTTCTCTGTCCCTCTTTCCCAGCACCTAATTGAAAGTCTTGGTCCAAATGATGGTGACTTGAGGTGGGCCGAGGTTGGCAGAAAGCTAGTGGCAGTGCAGTAGTCTTTATTCTGCATATAAATCTTCCTATGGTTCCTGTAGGCCTGGTTCCTGGACCCCATGTGGGGTCAGGTGTTAGTCTATTCACCCTGCCCACTTCTCAACTGAAAGGCCACAGAGGGCTGCTTCAGAGTGCCCCAAAGTTGGCCCCCTTTCTGCCTTTAATTCCCAGCTTCTGGATTTGACGTCATTTGTGTGACACTACTTTACACAGTTCCACATCTATGATACCTGGTTTCTAAATTAGTTGAAAGTAGGAAATTAGAAGTTTGACCCCCCACCACCTCCCCTTTGTCTTCCTTCCCCTCCTCTTTTGGTCATCTCCCTGATTTCTCATTTTTGGGACATTACCCATGTAAAAAATCACACTTCTCTTGGACAAAAACCTTGGGGAGTGCCTCCTCCTTCAGGAGGCTTGCTTAGATTTGCACCACCATCTCCTCCTTGACATCTTCAGTAGAAGGTCAGCTGCACTGTCAAATACTTAGTAGATAAGAAATGATTTCTAGATGGATGAATTAAAAACAAAACAGATATGCTGTATTTAAACAGCATCAAGGTTTTCATTTGTTTTGCTTTGAATGTTGACTTAACCATAAGAAAGCTCTCAGGGACTCTTTCCCTCTGTTCCCATAGGAGGTCTCATTCAAAAGCAGAAGCCAGCATGAAAGCTCTTCCAGGTGCCCTATTTAAAAGAAAGGAAAAACATTCAATGCAAAATTGCTTTAAAATATTTTGTTTAAAAAAAGTGCCAGAAGAGAGCCCTTGTCTGTACCAAACTGTTCTCCATTTGACTGGGTGGGGAAGATCTGCAGGAGCTAGGTGCATGTATGGCCTTAGTAGGGTCTCCAGGAAGTTAACTGAAAATGGGGATTGACCTACTTAATGTATGTATCTTTAGGCTCCTGATGATGTGTCACTGACACTCTGGTGGCAGAATAGCCCAGGAAGAAATTTATCTTTTTTTAAAAAAAGGAACTAAAATATTTTTTTGTTTTGTTTTGTTTTTTGGCTTAAAAAAATTGACCAAGGCAATTCCATATTATTCCTCAGAGGAACTTTGGAACCTGAGCTCTCACCTGGGGGTTATGACATCCTGGATGAACTATTGTTTTTCATCAGTATTCTCCAATTCATGGATGGGCAGCCACAGTTTTCAAAGAGTGTTAGAAATACGGCTTTGCAGCAAGTGGGGACAATGATGTTATTATTTATATGTATTAAGTGCTCCCAATTAAAGGACACCGATTTTATTCTTAGACCCCTTTAAAGTAGAGGAAACTGAGGCATGAAAAGGTTACAACTTGCCTTCAGCCTTACAACTAGGAAGAGGTACAGGTGGATTTTGATCTTCAGTAAGCAGGTTTGTACTCCAGGGCTGGCTATGAAGCCAAGAGTCTAGCTTTGTTCCTAAGCCTTCTCCCCCAAATCACATTTCACTCTGGCTCTGTCCTTTACAAACCTCATCAGTTTTGCAAAATCTTTATTGCCTTGTCTTTAATGTGGGCTTTCAGATCCATCTCACGGACTTGAAATGAAGGTGAAACTGACTTGGTACCCGAGACTTTGTAAAAGAACCTATAAGTGACAGCCATTGTTACAAACAGGAGTCATCTTTAATGATAGTGTTACTGTCACTTTGTGGTTTCAAAACACAATGTTCTTCCCCCTTCAGAAAAGATGGGAAATTTGACCCTGATCAGTTGGTCTCTAAGTGCTCTAAGAAAGTAGTGGGGAAGACTGGACCTGGACTGTGGAATGACAGTGGCTCCATCCTGCAGAAAGATAACTCACAGTCCAGGAGAATGTGTATGTAGCGTCTCAGGGTCTTAAATACAGTCCCTAGAAATCTCTGCCCTTTAAGCAAGTTGGGAAGGGTAGGACATTGAAAGAAATGCCTTTTTGATAATTGAGAGACTTACAGACCAAGACAGAAGATACTCAAGGGGAAGAAATCTGATGCATGCTCTTCCCGCCCCCGCCCCCGCCGCCCTTAGTCATAAGCTCTGTTAACCATTATGTCTGGATAGAAAATAATTTAGACTACCTGCTACCAAAGTAGACCCGGTCAGTAGGATATTTCTGCCTCTTTTTGATTAATTATGTTAATCTATCCAGGGCTTGTTCTGTGTCAGGCATTGTTTTAAGCATTGGGGATGAAACAGAGAACAACACAGAAAAAACCCTTGCCCTTAGGGGGCTGGTGAGTCTAAGACAGGAAAGAACACATTGACAGTTATGCACAAAGCAGATGTACCTGCCTCAGAGCAGGATCCTCATGGGTAAGATGGGTTAGATGGGCCTCTATTTCTCTTACTCATCCCTACAAGCCAAGGACACATGGTCATCTCTGTTTATAGGGGTTATTAAGGAGAGGGAGACTGTCTCTGCTTCTTTCTCTAACAGACAATAAGTAAAGGTAGCTGGAGAAATAGCTCAGTGGTAGAGCTACTTGTCTATTGTGTGTGAGGCCCTAGGTTTGATCCCCAGTATGTACCACCACAAACAAGGTAACAGATTGAAACAGAGATTTTTCAGATGAGATACCCATCCATCAAGTATGACATAGGTGTTTGGCCCTTCTCTTTCCCTAAAGGATGCTGGGACTCAAGTGAAAGATTTTGGGTCTCAGGTTCAAGGGAGAAGGCTGAAATTTTGGCAGCAATTCAAGGACAGAAATAATGACAGTCTGTGGTGGAAACCAAGAAGACTGTGACTGGTGAAGCTGAATCTGGGGGTCTGGACCAATTACATTAACAACTAACCTGGACTAGGCACGTTTTGCATGTATAAGCTCTGCTTGTGATCATGGTGCCAGCACTGCTATTAATCTGTTTTAGAGATGAGGCTCTGAGACAAAACAAAGTGGTCCAAAGTCACATAATAGTAAATGGCACAGTTGAGTCAGACATGAATCCCAAGCAGCCTGGTTCTGGGGTCTGTGTACCTAATCTGTGATCTAACTATATAGGGATGGTATTTTAGACAGAAGTAGGTGCTTTAATCCAGGTGAAACCTACCTACTGAAACTCCTTTGTTAGAACTTCAAGACCTTCCTTCTGGCCACTTTCTGTACAGGTGTTTGTTTGTTTGTTTGTTTTGAGGCAGGGTTTAGCTCTGTAGCCCAGGCTGGCCTTGAACTTGTGCCAATCCTCCTGCCTTAGCTTCCCAAGTGCTGGGGTTACATACCTGCATCCCTTATACTTCTTGGAACACCAGCTTAGAGTTGCCAAGAGCAACTTTTTTTAAAATTTTTATTTTATGTGTATGAGTGTTATGCCTGCATGTAAGTAAGTGCACCCATATTGTGCAATACCCACAGAGGACAGAAGAGACTGTCGGATCCCCTGGAACTGGAGTTATGGACAATTGTTAGCAGCCATGTGGGTGCTGGGATTCAAACCCAGGTCTTCTATAAGAACAGTTGATGTTCTTAACTGCTGAGCCGTCTCTCCAGCCCCAGGAGCAGCGTCTTTTATAATTTCCCATCACCAGGCAGATAAGGAAACTGGAGAGGGGGAAGAATTTGCTGGAAGTCATTTTCAAACTAGGCACCTGAACAGAATCATGGTCCTGGCAGAGCTCATTCACGACCAACCAAACTGGAGCTAAACATCAAGATCTCAGAGGGAAGAGCTGTTTCCCTAATTAGAGATTTCCAGGGAGCTCCACTGCCCACACTGCTGGGCAGGAGAAGTCCCAGATGGTCTCCAAAGGCCTCAGAGGATTCAATTAGAGGACCATGGCTCTCTGAAAAATGTCCGATCCTCTTTAGAAGGGGGGAGGGTGTGTGGGTGTAGAAAGACATTTTACCTGGATTGAAGTCAAAATGCCAGGAGGAATCCTAGCTGTCTCTCTATGCTTGGGGAGCCTCTATCTCCATCTATTCTCTGAGCTTCCATCTCCCTTGGTTGAAGGAAGCTGACTGCACCTCCCTGGGAAGCCTGACAAGTTGGTCTGGCGCGGGGGCGGGGGGGGGGTGCAGGCAGATACAGGAGCACTACTTGTGAGGACACTATTCAAAAAGGGAAGAAGAGGATGAGATGCTTATTCTATCCCAGTTTAGTAATTCCTGCCCATTTTGGTTCTGGATCAGAGGACCATCAGCACTTTCATCACAAACTCAGAGAGGGTGAAGGGTAGTGTTGGTAGAGGGATGAGGAGAGGCAAGGATAAACTTAAGAGTTCTCATACACAGGCTCCACTTGAGATCTACCTCATCCCATTCCCCACCCCAAGAGGAGCTGACTGCAGTGAGGAGGGTGCTAAGGTGGGGGCCTGAAGCTTTCTTCTTAGAATTTTATTGTAATGACTTCCCTTCAGTCATTGAGCTGGTGATGAAGCTCTAGCTTAATTAGATGTTTCTGGATTTTCCTGGAGGAAGTAGATGTTCTATCCCCAACCTACAGAACCACACAGCACTGGTGATATCATAGCCAGAGTAATGAAAAAACTACTCTGAGATTTCTGCTCCAGTTACCCCTAAACCAGATCAAACTGTTCACGGGTAAGAGATTCTACCTCTGGTTGATCTGGGGTCAAAGTTAGAAGCATTAGGTCTGATCTGCTGAGCCATTCTTGTCCATTGTTCCTGCCTGGAAAGTCACATGGCCTAGCTCACTAGACTGAGGAGACACCCCCATTCCGGACATCCTTCACCCCTGCTCAATAGGACCTCTCTGGAAGCAAAGGAGACAGTAAATGCACTGGCCCCAAATGCACTAGCCCAAATGACTTTTAAAATTTTGTTTTGTTTGTTTGAGGCAGGATCTCCCTGTACCCCCAGCTGGCCCAGAACCTGATATGTAGATCAGTCTGGCCTCCATCTCACATAGATCCACCTGCTTCTACCTCCCAAATGCTGGTATTAAAGGCATGTACCACCACACCTGGCTCCAAATGCCTTTTTTAGAAAAACAAAACAAATTTAGAGTAGGGGGCTGGCCAGTCAACTCAGAGAGTGGGAGAGAAAAATTTGACTAGATCCAGACATCTCTCCCTAAGAATAGCATTTCTTACATTGCCATGGTTTATTTTAAATCCATAATGACAAGAAAATCACTCATGGGCGTTAGTATTGATGACCCTCTCCCTGAGCACATATGCATCCATGTGCCTTAAAATGAGAAATATAAAACCCTTTCAACTGCGTCATTAGTTTATACCTCCCATTCTCACATTTATCTTTAATTTCTTGCCTGAATTTGGGACCCCAGGTAGGGATGGGTTATGAGCATGCAGTTAGAACCTGGGAGGCCTGCAATGTAGGTCTGTAGGATGAAGTTTACCTTTTGCATCCAATGGTCCCCAGCCTGGTGTCTTTCTAGCATAGAAACTTGGGTCGCTGAGTCTCTCTCTGGTTCCTCCACTTGAAAGCATTTACCCAAGGCGGTGGGGCCAGAAAGCTAGTCCTAGGGGGTTGGCCACACAGCTGCCTGTGGGGAGGGGCTGTGGCACTTGGACCTTTGGTGGCTTTTAAGGCAGTCTAGTTAATCCCTCACTCTAGTGTCTCTTTGGCCACAGGGGATGCAGGAGGTACCCAAAGAGAATGCGCACCCTAGAATTCTTACTCGGGCCCTGTCAGGAGACACTAGGGGAAGTCTTTCCTCTCAGAAACCTCCTTTCTTTCTTTCTAATTTTTTTTGCTTTATTTTTATTTTATTTTATGTGTATTCGAGTATTGCCTGCATGTATGCAAATGCACCCCTGTCCTGCAATGCCGGTGAAGGACCGAAGAGGGGTGTGGATTCCTTGGAACTGGAGTTATAGACCATTGTTAACCGCCATGTGGGTGCTGGGATTTGAACCTGGGTCTTCTGCAAGAGCTGCCAGTTCTCTTAACTGCTAAGCAGTCTCTCCAGCTCAGGGGCCTTATTTCTTAACCCTTAGGAAGACTGGCTTGTGGCGGGGCAGGTCAGGCCCTGGGCAAGGTGGCCCTTCATCCTGCTCACGGCCCCACCTCGGGGTTATCACTGCCAGTCGGTGGGCTGGGCTATCAAGAAATCGGATTTGCCTGAGAATCAGGATTACTGTATCTCGATAATTTATTCCAACGTCTAGAGAAATTTCTAAGAGACGTCAATATCCACGATGTACGTCAGCAGGAAGAGCTGTCGGGTTATTCGCGGTGAAAAATGTAAAAAGTTGCCTGGTGGTGGCTGACATCAGTTTTCTGCTCCTTGTTCCCTATCAACCCGAAAGAATTTTCTCCTCAAGGGAAACTCAGTTTGTTAGAAACACATTTCTTGGGTCTGGTTCTATGGGCTGGAGATAAGTTATCTCGGACTGCTTTTCTGAAACGATTGAAAACAATAACAAAAGCAATCCGGGCAGGCCCCAGGAGTTCACGCACTACGTGTGACTCCGACCTCTGGACATAACCGACTCCAAGCACCTGAGCAACCTGGGGTCACAGATAGCCCCGCCAAGCCTCAGTGCTCCCCACGGTTGCTCAGTAAGCCCAGAGGACCCTGTTCAGGGTCCCCCAGACGGGCTCCCACTAAATCTCTGCATGTGCGCAGGCGAGGCCGCAGCACCGAGCAAAATCTGGGGTTTCTTAGGGATTCCGCAGCCGTGGCGAGGGCAAGATCGGGTTTGTCCCACGACCTTGGCGCCAGCAAACTGTAGAATGAGACAGACCCCAATTTTCTCCCTTTGGAGCTGAAACAAAACCTGAAAGCCGGAGGTTGTCCGCACCGCCAGAGGTGGCGCCTTGACGGCGGGGGCGGCCAGAGCCCGGTGCCGGCGTGGTTCCCAGGCCTGGGTTCAGTGTCCCTCCTAGTTGAGTTAGTTAGCTGGTTAGCCAATAGTTAACTCATAGGCTACATTTATGTAAACGCAGAGCCAGATCCTACGAGCCTCTGCGGCTACCAGACAGAGAAGTGCTGGGCTGGGCTCCCAGAGGAGGGTCGCAGGGAAATTCCTGGTAATTAGAGGGGAGGTTTTCCTAGGGCGCCCCTCTGTGAAGTGGCCGCGGCTTCAGTGGAGGAACAAAGGGTTTAGGTGCCTGAGCTCCGCGCGCCCTCCGGGCCCGCGCGCCCTGCACTCACGCCCCCTCTCGGAGCTGCGGGCTTTGTGCGCTGGGGCAGCGCTGCATGCACCTGCCCGGCTTTAAGTACCTTGGCTGGGCTGCGCGGGCGTCTGTTCTAATCGCCATCTCCAAAGTACCTGCTCATGAATAAACACCAGCCCCATTTATCAGGTACTTAGCGCTCATTGTGAAGGGGAAATTGGCCCTTTTCTGAAAGTGTCTATCCTCAACCCATCTGCATAGTCCTGGTTGCAGAAATTTCCCCACCCTACACACACACACACACACACACACACACACACACACACACACACACACACACACACACACACACACCACGAGGCTCCTCCAGGCTAAGATAAACTCGCTTTTCTTTGGGTAAGTGCGTGATTGAGCTGCGACAATAGGCCGAGAGGAGGAGGCCGCTGGGTCAATAGCCTGCGTCTCTCCGGTTGATAGGAAAAGTCAGCACGGAGAATGTAGGGCCTTTGGAAAACCTTGTCCTGCGTCTGTCACGAGGCCTGTAAATGCGTTACACAACCTGCAGACACGCTGCCTCGTGGATTCCCAGAACACTGGCACAATATTGAAGCGCAGTGGTCTGAGGTGTCCGTGGTGCCTGCCGACCTTAGTGCCCCAAGTGTACCGTCATATCCTCACTTTCGCCACTTGGCCGTCATCGGCCGTCATAGTTTGATCTGGATATAGTCTTAAGTCTTGGACATTTAGGAAGGCAAATATAAGGATCTGGAGAGCACAATTTGCAAACACTGAGACCAGTGCAAGAAAAGTGAAGCTTCCAGGAACCCGGGTGGACCGAATAACTAGCATTGCAGCTAAGATTTCAGACTGCAAAGAGGCGGGAAGAGAAAGCTACCACACAGGCATGGTAGCCTCACTGGGGGATTGTAAAAGCTGAGGAGAACAAGTACACATTTTTACATCCACACAAAAGCAGGATAGTAAACCCCAATTAGCCCGTTTGGGTCCCGAGGGCACACTTCTTTTCCATCCATCCATTCCTCCCAACACATGTCCTTTCTGTGTACCGGGGCACCGATCTCTTCCTAGGATGGAATTCGCCCTGAAGCACAGTCGTTTTTTTCCAGACCCGCATACAGCCACAAGCAGCTCTGAAAATGAAAGTGTTTACTAAGTGATTTCCCCTAACGAACGGATGAAAACGGCTCAGTCTTCATTCAGTTCTCCCGATTTCGTTCTGTGTTTACAAAGAGCAGCCCAGAGCCATTGCCCCAGCCCAGCTCTGCCGCCCAGCCCCTTGCGTGGCTCACGCTGGTGACCACGCGGGATTCGGGGAACCGAATGTTCAGATACGCAGGACGTGCCTGCACATCGGGGTTTCCTGGAGCGGTTCCCTTACACTGAACACGGGGCCTTTTGCGCGTCCAGCCCCCAGACACTTGGGAACGACTCTTGGGGTCCGACAGTTCGGCTGTACGGGCAGATGCGTGGGACCCAGTTCCGGGAAGACCTGCGAGAGGACTAGGTTCTCTTAGCCAGGCGCCAAGTGGGAGCCGGAGAACCTAAGACTGCTTCGGGTCCGCCAGGAACTCCCGGCTGCGGTGGGCCGCAGAACCGAGGGTGTCCCGGAGTCCCTGGCGGGTCCTAGACTCCCACCCGAGTGCGGGCACCAGACCACCCAGGTCCTTCTCAGTCCTGGCAGCTCCATCACACCAATGAAGCAAGGTCGACGCCACTGAAATTCGTCTCAAACACAGCTACTTAGTTCGGGAATAGTCTAGAAAAAAGAAGCAACAAGATTTTGTTTTTCTTTGTGATTAGCAGGAGACAGTTGATAGGACGGGCCTTTGGCCTCAGGACAAACTCGGAAGTGATAAATGTGACTTCAGGAGGTAGATTTTTTAAAACCTCTTGCCTCCCGCTTTCCTTACTACAGATTGGACCCCATCGGCTTCAGAATTGGGAGAACCCAGACTTTTCTGCTTCCAGGCTCCTAGACCTCTCTATCCCACGCTGCGCCCCCCACCGCCTTTTTTTTTTTTTTTTTTTTGGACAGGCTGAGTCAACGCGCTAAGGTAGCCCAGTGAAGGAGTCACGCCCCCGTCTTCAGGCTGCTCTGGGAGGGAGCAGTGAAGGGCCCCTCCAGCTCCGCAGGTTATCCCTACAGGCTCCAATCTCCTTTCCACCACCTTTCCACCTTGGCTCTGAGAACTGAGTCTGCCCCACGTGAATCTTTGTTTATTTGGATTCTGGAATTAGAAATCGTTGACCTTACACGTTTGCCCTGTAATATCTTAATGGCGCGGTGTGTGCGCTTCCTTACAAATCTATGGCAGCTGATTGCTGCGGGTCCGGAGTGGCTTCCCTCTTGAGGCAATGGACGGACATTGGACCACAATAAGGACTTTAAGTCCCCACTGTCTCTTTAGCGCCCAAATTTTCACTCTTTCTGGGCCAAGCCCTAGGTGCACATACTTCCTGTCCCGGGAGGAGCCAATCCTAGTCTTCCCAAAGGCCACGGAGGTACAGAATCTAGCCAGGTCAGCGTCCTGGGACAGCTGTTTGGGAAACTTGGGCCAGGTGTGGAGATGTCTCTGCTTAGGGAGAGGGCAGGAACTGGGTCCTTTCAGGATGCCAAAGCTTGTGCTCAAACTACCACTCTCCCCAAATCTCCATTAAAAGCGCCCCCCCCCATCTTGGTAGCTATGGGAATTTCTCCATTTGCTAACAGAAGAGCAGGGTGCACCCTGGCCTGAAGCTGGGAAGCTTTGGGGAAGAAGGCTTATGGGATTTCAGCCTAGATATACCTAGAAAAAAGCTCAAGAACCAAAGTTGGCCTGGAACTGGGGAGGTAGCCAAGAATGGGGATTTCAGGCTAGATATACCTAGAAAAAAGCTCAAGAACCAAAGTTGGCCTGGAACTGGGGAGGTAGCTGTGGCTCCTGGACAGTTATGTCATCTTGTTCTGACCCTTGACCTCTAAGAGGGGTTGAAGAGGGACCCATCAGATTGCCTTACTGAAGCCCCTAGTTTCTTTGGAAGGACTCAGCCTATATCTGATGTCTTCATCTTTAAGCCATTTTTCTTTTGTTGCCCAGACCTCTGCTCATTGTACATGTTGTCCAGTCACCACTTGGTGCAACTGGGGTCCTAGGCCAGGAGAATAGCTGTTGCATCACTTTCACCTGCAGTGAAGGACGATGCCTTCATTTTCCACAACCAGCTCAGCCTTTCGGGGAGAGAGAGCTGGCTGTGAGCTCTCTAGACCCTGGTTCACCTGAGGGCCATCTTCTGTGAACTTGTGGACCTTGGTCTTCTCTGCCTGTGGGTAAAAAGTGAGGTCTTCCTTTTTTTCTGGGACTTTTCACATGCTTTATTTGGCTGCCTGGGGCATTTTTGCACACATCAGGGAGCAGCAGCTAGGGCGGACTCCCTTTGCGCCTGTCCTTGCCCAGGAGCCCTGCATACACCCTCACCGGTTGGCAATCTGGGGGGTAGAGGGAGCAGGGTGTTTCTAGAGGTCGTTAGGGGAAAGGGGAGGCGGTTCTCACGCCCCTGCTACAGCTTATTTCATCGTCTAGGTTCCACTCTGGCGGTGCAGTTCCCTGGCTCCTCCCACCGCGGAGCTGCGAGCCTCCGCTGCATAGATTTCACTGTTGGGTCTCTCGGGGTCAGGTCCTCGCCACGTGCATGCTGCGGCCTCCTCCAGGCGCTTCTGTTCCAGGTTTGCCCGGCAGAGGGCGCCCGGAGAGAGAAAGGAGCACGTCTGAACGCCTTTCCTGGGTCCCTGGCGCCACACTGTGGGCCTGGTGATTCACAGCCACGCTTGTTAGCCCTGTAGCTCAAGCTGGCAGTTTTATGGACAAAGCCACAGAAGCGAGGCTGGAAGGATGTGGGCCGCTGCTCCAGCGGATCTTATGGTCGTGTGAACACTGAGGGAAGTCATTGTTAGGCGCACTTTGGACGTGTGCATATCGGTGGCAGTGTGGGTGCATGTATTCACATATAAGTGTTTGGAAGCAGGAGAGGGGCAGAAGGCATGGTCTCAGACTATTTCTAAGTCTGAGTTGGGAGAATTTTTCTAGAGCATTTAGTGCAAGCAGTCACTCCCCTTTGGGAGTGGGCAGAGTCTCCCTATGTAATCTAAGCAGGCCTTGAACTAGTGGTCCTCGTACCTCAGCCTCTCTAACACTGGGATTGCAGGAATGTACCCCACAATTAACTCAAGCATTCCCTTTAGTGGCAGGAAACTGAGGCCCAGAGATCAGGACAGACTTCTCCAAGATCCTGCAGTAGCTACAGACATTACAGAGCTGACTCAACCAAGGCTGGGAAAGGGCCGCATCTTAATGGTCATCTGAGCTTCAACCTCCTCTGATGTTAAACATTGAAATTGTACCAGGTCCTTGCTTTTGGGATCGGGTCTTGAGAGGCGTGTGTATGTGTGTATGTGTAAGCTGTGTATTTGTCCATGATAGGGTGCATGTGTCTACAAATTTTATGAAGATGTTTTTGTGCCAATGAATGTGTGCATTTTTGGAGGGTGACGTGCATTTGTGCGAAGTGTAGAAGAGCGAAGGGTATTTGTGTCTGGATAATGTGCCTGTGTGTAAAGGAGTACCTGTGAATTGTGATTAATTACTTCTTCAGAAGAGGTATATGGCACCTCATGCCCCTGGTCCTCAACCACCCAGTGATCCTACTGCCAGCTTTCCCTGCTCCTTCAAATGAGCCCTGATGCCAACTCATCCCTGGTCGCTAGAGAAGGGGGAATCAGAAGGTGGGAGGGTTGAAGGATGCTGGCTCCAGGGTGTGGCCATGCCCCAAAGCCCAGCAGGCACCAAGGGCTGCAATTAGGCAAAGCTTCTGGCCTGCAGAGGGAGGAGGAGGAGGATTATGGCAAATTCATTTCTGTTTTCCAGCCCAGTAAGCCTGCAGCATGTCCTTGGTGTTAGCATGAGAATGAGCTGGGGCTCTGTGAGCCCCCCACCCCGACCTGCTGACCTCTCTCCCCCCACGTGAATAGCAGGACTCACAGCCTCGCCATCCTCTCCAACCAGTGCCTGCAAAGCCATGGCTCCTACTCAGGGTAATTTAATATATTTTAAGCCCCCGGCGGCTTTATTTTCCCTCCTTTTGGAGTTTGTTTTAGGCATTCACAGCTCTCACCCCGTCATTAGACAGCCTTATTTGACGGATGGAAGGAGCTGCTATGAGACCACAGCCCTTTGTGTCCCCCACATAAGCTGGGCTTCCCCGTAATTAGAATGGTATTCCCAGCCATTGAGGCCTTTCATGAGGTGGAACAAAAACTCCCTGAGATGAATATCCTCCAACTCCTAGCCCCCTGGATGGAAAGGGGACTGTGAGTTAAAGGGACTCCTTGGGGAAGGTAGTCTCTGACCAGGGACGGCTGAGGTCCTGCCAGGGCCAAGAATTTAGAGGTCACAGGGAGTGGGCACCAGACAAGGGCTAGTGAAGTTTACTAATCATATACTCATACTTGCCCTGGTGCTTAGCCAACCTCAGACCTGCCTGGCTTGGCAGAAGACCTGTATATACCCATGGAACTAGAGGATATGGCAGGAAGCTGGAGTATACATGTAAACATGCAGTCATCCAGACCGCAATAGAAACAACTCTGCCTCTAAACATACAGCCATACACACACCACATAGTGACTCTTGTGCAGGCTTGGAATTACACTTGTAAGTACACATGTGTGCATGCAATACGTGGACACACACATGCTCAACACAGGACCATGGTGTTATAGAACCAGACTGGAAAACAGTTATAAATATACACAAATGACACACACACAGTCATCCAAACATAGAACCACATTGCAGTTTGCCTTATCTGAGTACATACACACACACACACACACACACACACACACACACACAGAGACCACCTTGAATAGGGTTTGCTTATGAACACACATGTGCTCCTGCATACTAATATAGATGCACATACCTTTAGGGTGATACACACCCCCAGCTCTTCTGTGGCCATAGAACATTCATCAGCTTGGATTCACTCAAGTGATCCCATCCTTCCTTCCCTAGGATACAGATTTGCTTCTCACTTCCTTCTGGGTCTGTGCTTAGTTAGTGTTCAAATACAGACTGACATGCATACAATGGACTCATGCACATTATCTGCTCATAATGACACATGAAAACTCAGGAAAATACTATTTTTGCTGTTGTTGTTTTCTTGGATAGGGTCTCACTCTGTAAGCCTGGAACTTGTTTATGTATTCCAATCTGGCCTCCAGAGATCCACCTGTTTCTCCTTTCCAAGTGCTAGGATTAAAGGTTATATACAACCACACCAGTGGAAAATACTGTGGCATGCTATGGCCTCAATACACTGTTATATTTCCAGGGCAGACTCTCATGACCAGACATGCAAGCAGACCTCAAAGATAAGCCCTTGGCCAGATACATATTTTGTGACTCCAAGTAGGCCAGACTCCTCTAGGCCTCAGTTAATTTCCCATGTTTTTTTCCCCAAAATCCTTTTTCAGACTTTCCACTGGGGCTGGGCTCCAAGAATGAAAGGCAGGCATGTGGCCATCTGGTCCAGTCAGGAGCCTTTCTTGGGACTCAGGAAAAACCCATGGGTGTTGTGCAACCTAGCAGTCTGCAAAAGGCAAACCCAGGCTTCTGACACCCAAGGGAAGCAGCTCCAGAGAAAAGCAGTGAATGCATCATTTCTGTGAGGGTTCAAAAAGAGATGGGATGGTTACCCAGCCAGGGATGCTGTGGGGAATGTATTTATCAATTCAGCTACTACTCTGCATAAGGCTTGGAAAACAGTGATGAATAATATACAAGCCTACCTTCCAAAGAACTTAGAGTCACATAATTAATATATAGACGTGGTGCAAGGTACCAGAAGAGGATACAGGTAAGAGAAAAGTCACATAATGAACCTCTAGTTTTCACACTGGAATATTGGTATGAGTGGTCCACTGGAGTGGACCATTTAACATCCTATGTCCAAGCCACAGTTATGGCACCTGGGAAGTCCCCTTGTCAGATAAGATCAGCTGTTCTCCAGCCTTCTCTGCACACTAAGATTTTTGGATTCCTGTTGTGAGTCCATGGCTTTCTCATGGTGGCACCCTTTTCTAACTTACTCAGCACAGGGGACTCATACCTCAGCACTTTTCACCCAAACCAGAGCTGTAGGCAGGCCTAGTGAGAGCAGTTTCTGGGCCCATTCAGATCCCAGGAACAAAGGTGAGCCTGATGATTCCCCTTTGGTAGAGTGTGTCAAAGAGAAGTGGGTCTGCCCTCAAATGGAATCATTTGCATGCTATTTCTTTAATTAATTTTTTAATTTTATGTGTATGAGTATATTGCCTGCATGTAATTAAGTACATCATAAAAGGGTGTCGGATTCTCCTGGAACTGGAGTTATGGACAGTTGTTAGCTGCCATGTGGGTTCTGAGAATCAAACCTGGGTCTTCTGCAAGAGCAGCCAGTGCTCTTAACCATGAGCCAATTCTCCAGTCTTTATTTTTGTTTTATATGTATGAATGTTTTGTCTGCATGTTTAAGTGCACCACGTGCCTGAAATGATCATGGAGGCCAGAAGAGGGCATCAGATCCCCTGGAACAGGAGTTAAGGATGGTGTTAATGTCTATGTAAGTGCTGAGAGATTTTTAGCCACTATGTAGATGCTGGAAACTAAATCTGGATCTTCTGCAAGAGCAGTCATTGCTCTTAACCACTGAGCCATCTTTGTAGCCCTATTTTTAAATTTTTTAAATTATGTATATGTGTGTGGGTATGTGCACATGAGTGCCGGTACCAGCGGAGGCTGAAAGAGGGCATTGAATTCCCTGAAGCTGGAGTTACATGAGGTTCTGAACTACCTATGTGGGTGCTGGGAATTGAATGACGGTCTGCTACAAGAACAGTATGCACCCTTAACTGCTGATTCTGAGCCATCACTCCAATCCCCATTTGCAAGTTTTTTTAAAGACAAGATCTTACTATGTAGCCCCAGCCTGACATAGAATTCATGACATAGACCATGCCAGGCTGGCCTCCATCTCACAGAGATCTGCCTGCTTCTGCCTCCTGAGTGCTGGGATTAAATACCCATACCATCATGCCTGGCTTCATTTGCATGTTTTTAGAATCTTATCTTCCTTTGGAAATATGACAGTCATTCATGTTTATAGCTGCTGGTACTACCAACAAACACACACCAGGAAATTCTCAGGGAAACCCCAGAATCTCTAGATAAAACACTAACTGGAGAATAGTGGACTATTTTGAACCTACTTCTGATGTGTATTTCATTATTTAAGTCAATTTAATTTAGTTTTATACCATGTAGCCCTAGGTGGCCTGGAACTTGCTATGTAGATCAGGCTGGTCTTGAACTTGCAATGATCCTCCTGCCTCTGCCTCCTAACTGCTGGGATTACAGTCATGCACCACCATACCCAGCTCTTGTTTTTGTTTTGCCACAGTGTTCTTTGGTGCAAAATAGTGATTGGGACCTGGGTTCTGGAAATAAACCAAGTTAAAAAAATATTACAGTTTTTTGTGACCTTGAATACTGACTTTTTGGGTGTGGGTGTCTTCAGCTTTAATTTTTTTAAAAAATATTTTATTATTTTTATTTTATGTGTATGAGTGTATTGCCTGCATGTATGTGAGTGCACCCCTGTTGTGCAATGCCACAGAGGTCAGAAGAGGGCTTCCGATTCCCCTGGAACTGGAGTTAAGGATAGTTCGTAACTGTCATGTGGGTGCTGGGAATCGAACCCAGGTCCTCTGCAAGAGCAGTTAGTGCTCTTAACCACTGAGCTGTCTCTCCAGCTCCTATTTATTTATTTATTTATTTATTTATTTATTATTTTATGTATATGAGTATACTACCTGTATATAAGTGAACCACGGTGCATGCGATATCTGTAGAAGCCAGAAAGAGGGTGCCAGGTCCTCTGGAATGGTAGCCACCATGTGCATGCTGGAAACTGAACCCAGGTCCTCTGTAAGAACAACCAGTGCTCCTGACTGCTGAACCATCTCTCCAGCCTGTCTTCAGCTTTAAAGTGTGTGTGTGTGTGTGTGTGTGTGTGTGTGTGTGTGTGTGTGCGCGTGCATATGTGGAGGGGATAATAGTCCTATCTGCTGTGATAATGCGAGGGTTAAATGTGCTGGTATACATTAAGGAGCACAACAATGTTTTGTATGCAGTAAGTGCTCAATCAGTGCTAGCCATGGTATTAGAGTGCTCAGTAAGTATTTATTGGGCAAGTCAGAACACTTCACTTTCTTTGCATTTGGGATAAAGTTGTGGATAAAAAAGGATTTTGTCAGCCCTTGGTGGGTTGCTTTGTCAGAAGGCATGGATGAGGTAGGAGAGCAAAGGTTGGGCAGAGTCCCTTGAAGTTAAAACATTAAGATTTTAGGGATGGGGATGTAGCTCTGTGGTAGAGCACTTGCTTGATCTTGCCTTGACTTCCTTCCATGAATGGACTGTGCTGTAAAATAATAATAATAATAATAACAACAATAATAATAATAAAATAAATACATGAGTAAACAAGCTTTGTAACCCAATACGGGTTCAGATTGTTACAGCAGGCGCCAGCAGAGGGATCTCAAGTTCCCGGAGCACGCAGGCTCCAGGAAGCGAGAATTACACGTGACCCAGAGCCTACTGTACCGCTAGGGCACCTGGAGGAGGGCGGGGAAGTTGAGGGTGCAAGTGGGGGAGTGAAGTCTCCTGGAATAAATTCAGATGTAGAGGCCAGACTTCCCGAGCGTGAGGGCCCTTTCGCTGCAGCCCGGCCTGGATTTGGGTCCTGCAGGGGTCTGAGCTGGAGTCGGTGGTGACCTGCTCCTGGAGGAGAGCGCAGCCCCTTCGCGGTTCCCCCGCGAAGAGCAGGCACCCAGGGCTACACCCCCGGGCGGGAAGTGTAGATACAGCTGGCCCCACTCGTGGCAGTGCAGAGGTGAAAAACGTACCTTTTCCCTCCCTTACCCATTCCTGCGCAGGCCCCAACCTGGGATGTGGGGGGTTGCCACGTGGGATGTGGCATTGACTGTGACATTCCCGATTCCATTTTTAGCCACTCCAGGTTTTCTTGTCCACTACCTTCAAAGGCAGGTGGACAGAGAGAGAAGAGCTAATCCAGGGGCCCCCGGTATGTACATCTGCGCGAATACATGCAGCTATGTATGCATTTAATAGTTGCTTTCACAGATATTTTTAAATGCCAGAGCTTCTGACAGTCCCTCATTGCAGCTAATTAAATATTGGTTGCCCCTCGGCGTTTAGAAATGCCAGAATTAGAAAGACGTGGAAGAGCAAAAGATTCTCGACATTCTCACTAGCTCTAGAAGTGAGGGTGTGGTCTGCTTCTGGGTGTGGGAGGGAGATATTTACAGGTGACTCCCCTGCTTGGTTCCCTGCCCTCAAGGTTCAAGGGCTCCAGGGACACACATCCACAGCCCCAAGGGAGACCTCGCGGAGGCCTCTTCACCCCCACCCCTCCTGATTTTGTCCCAGCAGATTCCTGCCCTCTCAGATGCTCGGGCATAGCTGGGTGGGAGTCCTCAATGGATCATTTAACTTCTTGAATCCATTGAGTGACTATACTGTGCATAAGGGCATGCAGGCTCCTTGTATGTGACTGCCAGGACCCGTGATGGAAACAGGGCTAGAGTTTGTCTCATTTAATCATCCCTCACCTGAGAAGTCTCATTCTCCTTGTATACAGGTGAGAGAACCAATGTTTGATGAAGGAGAGATGGATACTCTTGTACCTGGGGCAGCCAACTCACAGTTCTCTTGTACCCTAAGCCTCTTTAGAAGTAGAATTCTGAAACAAGCCTATTTCATTTGCGAGGCTGAGGCAGGACAATCATGAGTTTGAGGCCAGCCTGGGTTACACAATGAGACCTTGTCTTAAAAAATAAAATAATAGCTGGTCATGGTGGTGCATGCCTTTAATCCCAGCACCCTGGAGGCAGAGGCAGGTGGATCTCTGTGAGTTCAAGGCCAGCCTGGTCTACATAGTGAGTTCCAGAACAGCTGGGGCTACAGGGAGACCCTGTCTCAAAAAGACCAAAAATAAAATAAAATAAAATAATTATGTCCCTAGGAGAGATAAGGGAACCCTAGGGTGACTGGCTGAGGACTAAGGTCCCCTTCATCGGAGATCTTCGTCTGAGGAGCTGGAGTGGGACTCTGGACAGGGCAGTTGACTTCCAGCCCTGACTTTTCCCAACTGTAAAATGGAATTTCCCATATTACAGGTGAGAAATGTTTCCTTAGGGCTCAGCAGAAGCCATTAGGGTCTAGAAAGATCTGGTAAATGGCCTGGCTAGGATTGGAGGAAGTCTTCTGTGGGATAGCCCATTCCCAAGAGAACCACTTCTCTGGGGCTATGATCAGAGTTGACTTTGTTTCTCTCCTGGGAAGAACCAGTTTTTCCTTATTTCAAAGGTGGAGAAACTAAGATTGTGACCATCAAAGTGAAAAGTGATTGAGGCAAGAGAAAAAGTTTGAATAGAGGCTGGCTGTCTTCACAATCACACCAGAAGGCAGCCCTGAGCATTCTTATTTGTGTATTCACTCACTGTTCCTTGAGGGTGGGATGGTTCCAAAGCTGGAGCTTGACCCCTTTCAGGACTTTCCATTGCATAGTAAGCTAAGCACCACTACCCAGTCCAGTGCAGAAGGCATCTGAGAAAGGGAAGGAGAAGGTAGTCTGCTGGCCTGGTGGCCAAGTGCACCACCAGGATGCTGGCCAAGAAAGCTAACAGCAGGTTTGCTGGCACTGTGGCACAGGTGCTGATCCAGGGTGGGCTCCCTTGGTGGTTTGAGGGGAAGATGACTAAACTCAGAGTCCCACTCTTGTTCCCTTCTCGCTCTTCACAGGGAAACAGAGAAAAAGCATTTTTTTGGAGTCTGGAAACCTGGAGTCCTTCAGGTCTTAAATCCCTGCTCCCTGTGTCTTTAGGAGCTGGAGTGGGCACTCCAGGTCCCTCCAGGTCTAAATCCTCAGTGACATCACCCAATCTTGGAAAACGAATCTTGCTGATTCCTAGAGAAGGAATCTTAGCAGAAGAACTAGACTGCATGCAGGGCAGGCCAGGAGCAGAGTGAAACTCCCCAACCCCATCCCACAGAAATGCGACCGCCTTGGAGGGAGGATATGGGCACTGGGGTCAGACTGCCCAGAGAAGCAGCTCGGTTCTTCAGTGAGTAGTCAGCAGAGAAACACCACCACAGCCGTGCAGGAGGTGGAAAGGGCTGTAGTTAGACTGCACCCGCAATCCGCTGCAGACTTGGCTTCGTTTTTAATTCTCCAGCTTCTAACAAAGGATCTGAAGGTGTCTGGCTCCTCAGTGCTCACAGTGGATTTTTGAGGCTGTGCAGCAGCAGTTTTCCTCACTTTAGAAGGTAGCAAACAGTTTTCAAGGGAGATACATTTCCAAAGAGAGGCAGCCAGGGCTGCCTGGCTCTGTAGGACGCTGAGCACAAGAGGGCTGTGAAGTTGGTTCAGGTGCACAGAGGCAAGTCAAGAACTGGAAGTAGTGCTGAACTCAGGCCAACACAACACGTTTGCTCTATGGGCCCTCTCTAGTTCAGGCATCGCCCTCCTTCCTGTTTAAAGATACAGGCTAAATGGTCCAGACCACCATTGGCAGTAAATCTTCATAGCCATCTAATTAGTCTCATTGCTTCCAGTCATGCCCTCCACCCTTGACTCTCTCTCCAGATGCTGAGGATTGAATCCAGGGCCTAGCACACACTAGGTAAGTACTCTACTAAGCTATATCCCCAGCACTAAAATGATTCCTCCTCCTCCTTCTCCTCCTCTTCTGCCTCCTTTCTTATCCTTCTTTCCTTTTTGAGTCAGTCTCAGTTTGTAGCCCAAGATGGCTTGGCACTTCCTATGTAGCCTGGACTGGCCTAGAATCTGCAGTCCTGCTTCTGTCCTCCCAAGTTTTGGGATTAAAGGTGTGTACCATCACCCCAGCCTAAAACTGAAAGTTTACCACAGTCAAGAGATTGTCTCTTTCTGCTAATAATCTAGTCTCTGCATGCTTACCTGTCAGAGTGGAGCCATGGGGTGAGAACTGGATTATTTCTGATGTATTTTGAGAATAGAGCTGTTAAGATTTGCCAAAGGGGGCTGGAGAAATAGCTTAGCAGTTAAGATCATGGCTGCTCTTGCAGAGGACCTGAGTTTGGCTCCCAGCACCTACATGATGCCTACCAACCATCTCTAACTCCAGTTCTAGGAGATCCAATGCGTTCTTCTGGCCTTTCTGGGCATTGCACGATATGGGTACATTTACATACATGCAAGCAAAACATACACATAAAATTTAAAAAATAAACTTGGAGGCTGGAGAGATGGCTCAGTGGTTAAGAGCACTGACTGCTCTTGCAGAGGACCCGGGTTTGATTCCCAGCACCCACATGGTAGTTACAAACCATCCTTAACTCCAATTCCAGGGGAATCCAAAGCTCTCTTCTGACCTCCATGGCATTTCATGACAGGGGTGCACTCACATACATGCAGGCGATACACTCATATACATAAAATAAAAATAATAAAGAAAATATTTAAAAAATAAACTTAAAAAACTTAAAAAAAAGATTTGCCAAGGGATTGGAGATGGGTGTGAGAGGAGTGATGGAGTCAGAGTTGTCTGTAGGGGTATTAATTATCTAGACTTTCATGCTATCTTGTTCTGGTGGTACTGAGGATTAGTGAACAGAAAATGGATGAAGCTGATCCGTCCTTCTCCAACACCCTGGCAAACTTTACTGTTTCTGTTCCAGTTGAGGAACCGGGGTCAGAGACATGAAGTGAGTGGCCCAAGGTTCCAGCTGGAAAGTTCCAGCAGTGGCATTATGGTATTGACCCTAGGACTGGACTGCCTGGGATTAATCTCACCTCTGCCAATTACTGACTTAGTCTCTCTGTACCTCAGTTTCCTTATCTGGAAAAGACAATGGTTAATAATAATGCATCAACCCTAGCATCACTGTGAGGACTGAAGGAGATAATGCATACAAAGTGATTAGCATTGTGTTACTGTTAATGCTGCTATTCTTATTGCCATAAGTCTGAGTCTGTCCCCTGGCCATAGCAGGCAAGTCCAGTGGGTGGAAAGAAAAGCCAGGCTGAGAATTTCTTGCCCCATCATCCGTGCTGTGCAGGAGCACAGAGGGCAGAGGACAGAGGAGGGGCTGCGTGACTGCCTGGGCTGTTGAGCAATTTACTGGAGGAGCTCATTTGGCAACTCTGATTCCAAGTTAATTAAAGATGGCCACTAGGGGTCATTGCCATGGTGACAATTAGGCCAGAAAGGAGTCTCATTAAGGTGCAGTTTTAACTAGGCCAGTCGTTTTTAACCTAAGATCTATGGGAAAGGGAGTTAGCTTGCTTCCCTTCTCTTGTCTCTGTTCGGATCCATTACTAGACAGTTCCTGCCGAGGAAGGAGGCAGAGAAGGAGTCTTGGGCTAAGTCCCTCTGAGCCTCAGCACAGCAACAGGTTTCTCCATGACATTCTATCTTTGAAAAGAGGAGGAGGGCAGATGTCCAGAGAAGGATGGATGGAGGCCATGAGGTCAGAGTAGGACGAGAGCAAGCGGGTTTTGTTCAGAAAGGTACAGGAGACCTTGTCTGTGATTCAGAAATACCATCTATCACCCAGTCTGCTTCCCACCCTGAGTGGGGCGAGGGGTGGTGTGGATGGGAATGGGGAGCACATGACACTTCTTTCTTCTATATCAAGTGAGAAAAGGTTGAAGTTAAAGCCTGACACAATTCAGAGCACTGTGAAATCTGGAAGTTACAGCCAGGCATAGGATGTTCATGGTATTCCAGCACTGAGAGAAGGATAGTTACACCCAGGGTAGCCTGGGCTATATAGTGAGACACTGTCAAAGAAAAAAAATAATCAAGCATTTGTGGAGATGGCTTAATCAATAAAAGTGCTTGCCATGCGAGCGTAAGGAGCTGAGTTTGGATCTGCAGCACCTATGTAATCCCAGTGCTGGGGAGGTAGAGGCAGGAGGATCCCTGGAACTCACTGACCAACAAACCTAGCTGAATCCATGAGCTCCAGGTCAGTGAGAAACCCCATCTCAAAAAATACAGTGGAGAGTGGGGAGGACAACAGCCAGTATCGCCCTCGGTCTCCACTTGCATGTGTACAGCATGCATTTATATGCACACATGCATACACAAACATGTATATATCACACATAGAAATAAAAATAAAATCTGCATTTTCTTTTCACCATAGCAATATAACTTTATTGAGAAAATTAGAAGTCTCAGAAAAGCACAAAAAGAGACTCTGCCCTCTCACCTCCCAGACATGTCTGTTGACATTTTCCAAGTGATAAGCTGAACATGGGCTACAGGGAGCTGGATCCAAAAAAGGGGAAAAGGGGACTTAGATTTCATCGTCTGTGCCCATTTCTGTTTTTTTATCAGAAAAATGTCAAATAAATTGCAGTGAAAATAACAACTAATGCAAAATTTATATTGAGATGTATTACACATTTGTCTCTACGAAAAGAGGGGTCCCATTGTACCTGCTATTTTGAAACCTGAAGTTATCATGTCAAGGTAATGAGATACCTTTTTTATATTTTATTTATTATTTTTTTTATTTTATGTGTATGAGTGTATTGCCTGCATGAATGTGAGTGCACCCGTGTCGTGCAATGCCATGGAGGTCAGAAGAGGGCTTCGGATTCCCCTGGAACTGGAGTTAAGGATGGTTAGTAGCCGCCATGTGGGTACTGGGAATTGAACTCGGGTCCTCTGCAGAGCAGTCAGTGCTCTTAACCACTGAGCCATCTCTCCAGCCCCAAGGTAATGAGATATCTTGAATGCCTTTCCAAGATGTTGCAATTTCTTCCTGACTCTTTTTTTTAAAACCACATTGTAAACTATTCAAACTGCAAAGGTAAGAGAGGAAAACCAAGTGTCCTACCCCCCACACCCTTTCCTCTCTGCAAAAGCAACCTTGAATAGCTTTCTTTTCCCTCCTTCCCTCCCTCCTTTCTTTCCTCCCTCCCTCCCTTCCTTTCTGACATGTAACCCAGGCTGATCTCAAACTCACTATATAGCTGAAGATGTCCTTGAACTTTTGATCCCCCTGCTTCCACCTCCCAAATGCTGATATTACAAGCATCCTCCACCATGCTTCGCTTTATGCTGTGTTAAGGGTCAAATCCAGGGCTCTGTGCCTGCTAGGCCAGCACTCTGCCAACTGAGTTACATCCCCAGCCCCTTTAATATTAGTTTCTCTTGAAGAGATGTTCTATGTGGGTACAAGACTATATGTTTCCCCATATATCCATTTTGCAATAAAGTTAGTGTACAATTTACCCTGTTCTGTATTTTTAAAAAAATTCATGGCATGCCTTGAAGTTGGTTTCATATTTGTATGTATAGAGCTATGGTATTCTTTTCCTAATGCCTGGCAGACTGCAGCAGCTGGGAATCTTGGGTATGAAGAAGACATGAAGGCCCCCAGAGCTATGTAGCCTTTTGTGTCTAGTATTCAAAACATGGTGATCAGCACATAGCAGTGCCTTGGAAATGCTTATGGGTGAATAAGTGGAGAAAACAAGGAGGGGAGTTAGAGAAGAGATCAGGGACCACCGTGGATGGCCCAATCCACGGATGGCTCAATGGCCTTGCTAACAGTTCGAATGTCCTCTACTCTGGGATAGGATTTCCTAAAGAATCTTTCATAACAGCTGCCTGCCCCATTGGCACCCTTATTTTACAGGCCTGGAGGTCCAGTGTCAGGACATCCTTAGGTGCCATATCATGCATCAAAGTTTAGTGAGGTTACCAAAGGCTTGGCTCCTTTGCACTGGCTTTATCTTCAAGACTATTCTTCTCAGGATCACAGAATGGCTTCCAGTAGCCATCAAGGACACTGAAGCTATGTGGTTGTCTGCAGAGAGTGAAGATGACAGAAAATGTCCCACCCAATCCAATCCACAGAGCCAATCACCCACAGGAGAATGCCATCCACTGACTGATTCACATCAGCCATCTTTTCTTTTTAAATATTTTTATTAACGTTTTGAGAATTAATGTAATATATTTTAAACATATTCACCCCTAAACTTCTATCCTTTAAAAAAAAAAGTATTCCTGGGTGTAGGCCATCCATTGGAACATTAAAGAGAACTGACTCTCCCAGAAACCATCAACTGTCCATAGCTCCTCAGTTAGGGATGGGGGCCCAGAAAACTTTCCCACTCTGTGCTAGAATGTTGACTGGTTCACTCTTGTTCAGGTCTCCTGCAGGCAACCATAGCTGTTGTGAGTTCATGAGTACAGCAGTTTTTTTTTTTAATTATTATTTTTTTGGGGGGGTGGCGGAGCTGGCTTTGTCTGTGAGTCCTGTACAGACTTTTAAAAACAAATTAGTATTTTTATTTTATGTGTATGAGCATATTACCTGCATTAGTGTAAGTGCACCCATGTCCTGCAATGCCCATGGAAGTCAGAAGAGGGCATCAGGTTCCCTGGAACTGGAATTAGGATGGTTGTTTGCCGCCATGTGGGTACTGGAAACTGAACTTGGGTCTTCTGGAAGAGCAGCCAATGCTCTTAACTGATGAGTCATCTCTCCAGTCACCATAATCAGCCATTCTTAATCCTGTCAGTTCAGAGTCTCCTTTCCATAACAAGACTTACTATCCTAATGAAAGCTGTAGAAACTTAATTGAAAAAAAAAAATAACACAATGTCCTAACTATAGGAAAAAAAAAGTCAGTCATGATGGCATAAGTCTTTACTCCAAGCTATTTTGGGGGCTGAGGAGAGATCATGAGTCCAGGAGTTTGTGGCCAGTTTGGGCAACATAATCAGATCCTGTCCATGCTAAGCATAAGCACTACAATGGCAGGTACTGTGATACAAATTTAGTCCATGCCACAGCCTTGCAACAAGCCTTTCCTTTAATATGTTAAGCAAAGGGCTGGAGAGATGGTTCAGTGGTTTCAGAGGATCTGGGTTCTGTTCCCAACACCCACATGACTGTTCACAACTGCCTGTAATTTCAGTTCCAGGGGATCTGATGCCCTCTTCTGGCCTTCAAGGGTACTGTACACATGTGGTGCACTTATATGCAGGCAAACATTCATACACATAAAATTAAAAAATAAAATATTTTAGTCAGGCATGGTGGCATACGCCTTTAATCTCAGCACTTGGGAGGCAGAGGCAAGTGGATCTTTGTGAGTTCAAGGCCATCCTGGTCTACATAGTGAGTTCAGGTCAGCTGGGGCTACAGCGAGACCCTGTCTCAAAAAGACAAAAAAAAATTTTTTTTTTAAATATGTCAAACACAATTCAATTCTAAGATCAGATTTTTCATGTATATCTTTGCCCAGTGTAACATTTGAAAGTGTTGTAGGGTTTAGGTCAAACTTTTATTATGGATGGGGGTTGGTATTATACAGAAGGGGATCTAAACACCATTAAGCTATATTGTATGAAAATCAGAAAAAATTCGATGAAAAAAAGTCAAATAAAAATAAAATTAAATATAAGCTGGGTGTGGCGGTATACACCTTTAATCCCAGCACTCGGGAGGCAGAGGCCAGTGGATCTCTTTGAGTTCAAGGCCAACCTGGTCTACATATGAGTTCCAGGCCAGCTGGGGCTACAGGGAGACACTGTTTCAAAGAGACAAAAAAACTAAACTAATACAATTAAATTTAAAAAAATTTAAAAAAGAGATCTTGGGGCTGGAGAGTTGGCTCAGTAGTTAAGAGCACTGACTATTCTTGCAGAGGACCTGGGTTTAATTCCCAGTACCCTCATAGTGGCTAAAAACCGTTTGTAACTCCAGTTCCAGTGGATCTGACACCTTCCTCTGATCTCTTTGGGCATGGGTGCACTTACACGCATGCAAGCAATATAATCATACACATAAAAATAATAAATAAAATATTTTAAAAAGAGAGAGCTGGCTGGGGTGACTGCTGAGCCCAGTTGGGGTTCTATGAGGGAGGGAGAAGAGGCACTATTGCCAACAGTGCTGGATAGCTTTAGTGTCAACTTGTCACACCTGGGTTGAGGGAGTCTCAATTGGGGAACTGCTTTCTTTGGACTGGCCTGTGGCCATGTCCATAGAGCACCTTCTTGATTGTTGAGTGATGTGAGAGGGCCCAGCTTACTGTGGGTGGTACCACCCCTGGGTGGGTGGGCCTGTGTTGCATAAGAAAGCAGTCTGAGTAGGGGCCAGGGGAGCAAGCCAGTAAGCAGTGTTCCTCCATGGCCTGTGCTCTAGCTCCTGCCTCCAGGTTCCTGCCCTGAGTTCCTACCTTGGGCTCCCTGATGAACTGTAACCTGGGAGATGTAAACTGAATAAACCTTTTCCTCCCCAAGTTGGTATTGGTCAGACTGTTTTGTCACAGCAATGAAGAAACAGACTAGGACAGTGCTTGAGCCAGACCTCAAGCTCATCCCTTTTCCAGAGGATTCGTGGCCATACCTAGACTCCCTTCTGGGACTGGAATTCAACTGGGCTCACAGAAGAGTTTCTGATTGTGAGGATGTGTGTGTGTGTGTGTGTGTGTGTGTGTGTGTGTGTGTGTGATCATTGACATAGTGCTCCTGCCCCTCTTAAGGAAAGAGGAAGCAGAAATGGGGCAGGCTGTCTTTCTAACACATGAACCCCTTTTCTGGTACTGCGTCTGGCTCTGCCTCCTATGAGGCTACTTGTCTTTCTTCTAATTCATTTGCAGGAAGTCTTTACGATGTATAGATATTCATCTTTTATTGATGTTATAGGCATTTTCTCCCACCTATCCCTTTTCTTTAAGCTCAGTAGAATGCATTTGTGCTCTGTGACCTTGGGGTAGTCCTTGCCTCTCTCTGGGCTCAGTTTCTTCATCTGTCCAGTGAGGGGTTAGCCATCACGGTGGCAGGTTTTCCTTCACTGCTGTGTTCCACCACTGACTCTCCACATCTCCTTTCCATGGGAGAACTCTGGTACTCACAGTGGCTCTATGTCTGCCCTTCATAGACTGGTCATCTGGGACAGGAAACACTTGGCTATGAGGATGCCTGGGAGTATCTCAAGTCCCAGAAACTTGTTCCTGGTAGGGATGTGATTCCGAACTCTCTAGTGGCTAGCCCTGTCCTGGAAGTACAGTAGCTCTGTTCCTCCCCTCCATTGCTCTGCTGCTAATACATCACACAGGTTGTTATCAAGAGCATATGCTCATATTGCATATTCCTTACTTTATGAGTTATGGAGGATGAGTTCCATTCTGTCCACGTTTAAGTAAACATTTGTTAATTTGAATTTTTCAGTTTTCTTCTAGAAATATGGAAGCCATACTTTTTTTCAGAAAAGTGATTTGGTTGTTCAAGTAACTCAAAATTAAAAACAAAACCTCCCCTCCTTCAATCCTGTACCCCACCCCCTTTTGTCTTTTTGATACAGGGTCTCCCTGGAGCCCCAGCTGGCCTGGAACTCGCTATGTAGATCAGGCTGACCTTGAACTCATAGAGATCTTCCTGCCTCTGCCTCCCAAGTGCTGGGACTAAAGGTATGTGCCACCACACCCAGCAAGTCCCCTTTTTTGGGTATCTTCCATACATATATCCTATGAAACTCATGAATGTATGCACACAAATTCTTTTTTTAATATTTTATTTATAGCTGGCCTGGAACTCGCTATGTAGATCAGGCTGACCTTGAACTCATAGAGATCTTCCTGCCTCTGCCTCCCAAGTGCTGGGACTAAAGGTATGTGCCACCACACCCAGCAAGTCCCCTTTTTTGGGTATCTTCCATACATATATCCTATGAAACTCATGAATGTATGCACACAAATTCTTTTTTTAATATTTTATTTATGCTGGGCATGGTGGCGCACGCCTTTA
>NW_008355474.1:1815409-1818651 GCF_000622305.1 Nannospalax galili | reverse complement strand
TGAGTGTATTGCCTGCATGTATGTGAGTGCACCCATGTCATGCAATGCCTGTGGAGGACGGATCCCCTGGAACTGGAGTTACAGACAGTTGTTAGCTGCCATGTGGGTGCTGGGATTCAAACCTGGGTCTTCTGCAAGAACAACCAGTGTTCTTAATCGCTAAGCCATCTCTCCAGCCCCTAAACAGCTCCTTCGCTGCTCCCATAGGAAAACCTAAGGTCTTTAGCCTGGGACTGACGGTCCTTATGACCCTACCCCCTCATGACTTTTCCCCAGAGTCCGACTGTCCTCTAGGTTGCACATTCCCGAGCCTTCTGGTAGAGTTCCAGGCGTGCTGCCCTGCTCAGAGAGCAAACAGAGCCAAGGGTTCTGAAGGGCCCTGGGGCCCGCATCGATTTGCCACAGCGACACGTCGTGGAGGACCTCAGTAGTGCAGCAGGGATGGGACACTGGGGCGAGGGGCCCGGAGACACCGGGGTCTGGACGTCTCCTAGAGACCAAATCACCATCACACAGGCACTCTCTTCCTCCTCCCCATCTACCCGACTCCGACTCCACCTTATCTGCTGGTGCCCAAGCCTTGTCCAGCAGTAACCCACCTTTCCATCACTGAAACTGCGGTCTGCTGAGGTGACCTGCCCCACCACTCTTGGTTCTGAAGCAGTTTTTGTTATTTCCTTCTTAGCACCGCTCTTCCTTTATAAGACAAAATTACAGACAGTAATAATTGTAGCTGAATAACAATAAATGGCAAGCAGCCAAAATATCCTTTGATTGAATATAAACTCATGACGTATTTTACATATAAACTCATGACATCTCAAAAATTAACATACTAAGAAATAATCATTACAGTACAAAAATGGACAAGTACTTTTAAATTTAATTCTTTAAAAAAGGAGGAGGTGGGGCTGGAGAGATGGCTCAGTGGCTAAGAGCACTGACTGCTCTTGCAGAGAACCCAGGTTCGATTTCCAGCACCCACGTGGTGGCTATGAACTGTCCTTAACTCCAATTCCAGGGGAATCCAACACCCTCTTCTGACCTCCTCTTCTGACATTCTGACCACATGACATGGGTACACTCACATACATTCAGGCAATACACTCATAAAATAAAAATAATAAAGAAAATATGTTTTTTTTTAAAAAGGAGGAGGCATGTACTCAGATCTTGATCTGTCCCAGTATTGAATAGCATTGCATTGGAATTTAATAAGAAAATAAAAGACTAACAATTTCAAATTTTTAAATTTATTTTTCTTTTATGTGTATGTGTGTTTGCCTGCATGTATGTAAGTGAACCATATGCATGCAATGTCTGTGGAGGCCAGAAAAGGGCATTGGATCCCCTGGAACTGATATTACAGATAGTTGTTATCCATCATGTGGTTATTGGGAACTAAACTTGGATTTTCTGGAAGAGCAGTCAGTGCTCTTAACTGCTAAGTAATCTCTCAAGCCCCAAGACTAACAATTTGAAAAGAAAAGACTTCCGTTTTAAACATATTTTTCAAATTCATTAAAATATTCCTAAAATTTGACCTTAAATTTGCACTTTCCAAACAATTAGAGCCTCTCTGTTCCTGGTTTAAACTTTTTGGGGTGCTGGGCTTGAACCCGGGGCTTCCCATGCCCTCTGTCACTGAGCTGTGCTTCAAGCCCTCGTTTAATTTTTTTTTTAAATTAATGTAATGTGGTTCTGGGGGTTGAACCCAGGTCCTTGGGCATGCTAAGCATGTGGCATATCACTGAGCTGCACCCCAACTCCGTTTTAAAGTTTAATCACAAATAAACCGAAATGATTAAGTTGTTTCTACACTCTCACTGTCGCTGAGCTAGAGCCTGGAGACACAGGCTACACCACAAGTGACGCAGTAAATGCCAGTCATCAGACCCCACATGGGAGCCAGTGATGGAGTCAATAGTTCTTAGAATTACTTCTTTTATTGAGACAGGGTCTCAGGTAGCCCTGACTGGCTTCAAACTTGCTGTGTAGCTGAGGCTGGTTTTGAATTCCTGATCTTCCTGTCTCTACTTCTCTATTTGAAGCTTATATATTTATTATTAAAATTTAACAAGTTATGGCCAATGAGATGGCTCAGTGGGTAGGAGCCCTTGCTATGAAGCCTGACAACCTGAGTTTAATACCTGGAAGCCACATAAAGGTGGAAGGAGAGAGAAGAGACTCCACTAAGTTTTCTTCTGACCTCCACATGTGTGCTGTGATACATGCATGCCCTCCATCAAACCCGTCAAACTTAATAACAAGTTCATGCAAAGGACAGATGTTTCTATTGTATATTTCACTTGAATGAGATACCTTGAACAGGCAAAATCCTATGGATGGGAAAGGAGAATACAGGTTACCAGGGCTAAGTGCAGGGGTGTGGAGAGTTAGTGTTTAATAGGTTGAGAGTTTTTGTTGGAATGATTTAAAAAAAAAAAATGTCACCCAGCGTGGTGGCACATGTTTTCAATCCCTACACTCGGGAGGCAGAGGCAGGCAGATCTCTGTGAGATTGAGGCCAACACGGTCTACATAGGGAGTTCTAGGTTAACTGGGCTACAGGGAGATCCTGTCTCAAAACAAAAACATAACAAAACAAAACCTCAAACAAAGCAAAACACAACAAAACCCAAACCTACCAAACAAAAATAGTCCTATGAGCATGTAAGTGGTGACAGTAACACAACACTGAGCGGATTTAATGTTACTGAATTTGAATTATATGTTTAATTTTTTCTCTTTTATACAGTCCAGGGGATCAAATCTAGGACATTCCAGGTACTCAGTAAATGCTATACCACTGAGTCACATCCGCAGGCCTGCATTATACACTTTAAAATGATTAAAACATGGGCTGAGGGCATAGCTCAGAGGTACAGTATATTTTTAGCATATGTGAAGCCCTAAATTCAATTCCTAGCAACATACACACATTCACACACAAACCACATACACACACACGTTAATGTATCAAAATAAGAAAGGAAAATATTTAGCTGGGTGTGGTGGTGTATGCCTTTAATCCCAGCACTTGGGAGGCAGAAGCATGTGAATCTCTGTGAGTTCAAGGCCAGCCTGGTCTACAGGGCAAGTTCCAAGCTGGCTGGGGAGACCCTGTCTCAAAAAAACCAAAAAAATATTGCTATATCATATATATATATATATATATATATATATATATATATATATATATATATCCCACAAATATAAACACATAAAAAACTCAAAAAGTT
>NW_008355474.1:1806918-1815279 GCF_000622305.1 Nannospalax galili | reverse complement strand
TATATCCCACAACTTTAAACACCTAAAAACCTCAATAAGTTAGAATTCTCAGAAGAATTTGGGAAGGGAGAGCATCTTTTCATGGTTAAAGAACTGTCATTGCAAGGTGATAATAAAAGCAAACTAAAACCAGGAATAGGTTTGTTATCCATGTACTCAGAAGGTAGAAGCAGAAGGATCAGAAGTTCAAGGTCATCGTTGGCTGTATAGCAAGTTTTAGGCCAGCCTGGGATAGATGAGACCATGATTCAAAACACAAAAAAATTAAACTGAAAAATAAAAAGACTAGGAGACAGCTAGCTCAGTGGCTGAAGGTGCCTGCCCCCAAGCATGACAACTCGAATTCAATTTCTAGGACATGCATGATACAAAGAGAGAACCATCTCTTGAGAGTTGTCCTCTGGCCTCCATTATGTACATCAAGGATGTGTCTCATCTCCACACCTGACAAAATAAATAAAATTTAAAAATAAATAAAGCTGAAGTGAGTGTTGTTGTTATTGGTGAGTGATAAGACAGCGTCTCTCTATATAACCCATGCTGGCCTAGAGTTAGAGATCCTTCTGCTCCAGCCTCCTGAGTTTATAAGTACGGGACTCCTCTCCTAACTTTTTATTATTGCTTTAAAATGTTCTGTATCTGTCTGTTCCCAGGCCAAGTCTGCCCTGCTTCCTGGCCTTCAGGACACACTACTATATTTATCTTAGTAGCTCAGGTTGCCGGTCCCTTTTTCTTTGGGTGTCTGGGTGTGTGGAGGTGTGGCATGTCATATTGTCTTGGGCTTTCTACTGTGTGTCTGTCTCTCTATATTTTTTGTGTGTATATTCCTGTGTCTGCTTGCAGCATGGGGATTAACTGAGATCACCAGTGTTAGGCACCCATTACAGAGTACATGATAAGGTATCATGTGTTTATCAATTGTGTTTTCACCTTGGGTCTCCACTAGTAGGTGTGTGTGTGTGTGTGTGTGTGTGTGTGTGTGTGTGTGTGTGGAGGGTATCTTGGAGTTTTTTCTGTGCTTGTCTGTAGAATGTGAGTTTGGCTCATGGTGGCCATCTCCACCAGGTTCCTTCTCTGGCCTGAAGGGTGAGTAGATGGGGCATCACTATCCTCTGTTTTCAGGTTGGGGTTCTCTCAGGGATGGCATGATAGGAAAGGGCACCCCCAAGCTTGGTTTATCCAGCAGCCACACCAAAATGACTCTGACGTTGTCTCCTGGTGGTGCCCAGTCCTTCTGCAAGTCCTAGATGGGCTTGCACTTGGTCATCCACAGGTCCTCAAATTGGACTGACAATGGGTGGCAAATGACCCTGCCAGTGACCAAGGCTTCTTGAAAACACTTGGGTCAGTACACAGAAATAGGAGCTTGAATCCTTACAGTTAATGGAACCATATTTGAAAAATCTTAAACTGGCGTCTGGAGACCCCTAGCCCATGTCTCTCTCACTAGCTGGTTAGTCATCACCTCTGGGGCTTAGTTTTGCTTCCTTCAAAGGGGACACGGACTGTGTTGGACTCCTGTGTCCCTTCCTCCTGCCACAGTGTGAAGCAGACTTCAATGTAAGCCCCTTTCAAGGCCAACAGTAGAAGGTCTTTCGCATTCAAAGCCAGAGATGGGGGTGGGGTGGGGTGGGCAGGTGGGAGGCCGGCAGTCTGAGTCTGTGGGAGCTGCCTGGCTCACATAAGGAAGAGAGACCTTTAGATACTCTTTCCTTCCAGCTTGGAAGTTCCCAAGCAGAGGAGGGTGATGGCCGTCAGGAAATTTCTGTTTCCTGAACAAGGGTCAGCCCGACTTGCCTCTGATGATCTTTTGGGAGTCTTGAATTTGGCCAACAGGGAAGAATGGCCCTTTCTCTCCTTGGGTAGGGGCGGGTGTTGGCACAGGCTGTCTGGACACAGACTCCAGTGTCTGTCTCAGGGGCATTCAGATGCCCAGGGCTTGGCGGGCTCTGCCAGCTGCCTGGAGAATGGGGTATTGTCCTGGCCTCACCAGTGCCAGTGGGGACATCCCTCTACCACTTTTGGGGGCCTGGCTAATTCTTTGCTCCCAAAAGTGGACTGGGACCCAGAAGTATTCACAGCCAGACATCAGTACCCAGTTCTGAATGAAGAATGGCTGGCGTGAGTATGGAGGATGGGCTGACCTGCTTCACTCTCTCACGTGTTTGGGGGCAGGGAATAGAATTCTGGATTCAGAGCCACCCTCTGAGCTGCAGGAAATCCCCCCATGGGACTATGTGTATAGCATATGCAGTACTGGGTACTGTTTTCCCAGTAGGAGAGGCAAAGGACCTCAGATGCTTTGGGATCCCAGTTCCCATCTGTGTAGTCCAACAGACTTCCAAGAGAGCAAGAGGGCACAGAAACCCTTTCTTGACTCAGATCCCTTCGAAGGGACTTCGTGTGTGCTGATGAGTTTGGCAAACGTGCCTCCTGATGAGGGAGACTAAAGAACAGGCAGGACGGTTGTCAATCCTGGTCCCATCGTGGAAATGAGCTTTGCTGAGTGCCCTGCCTTTTAGGAGTAAGTGGAGCTGATGGAGAATGCCATTCCTGTTCTTACATCCATTAAGAACCAGGGCACTGGACTGGGCATGCATGTGGCTCAGTTGGAAGAGTGCTTGCCTAATACACATGAAGCCTTGGTGTGATAATTAATGTCAATTGTCAACCTGACAGGATCTAGAAATTACCTAGTAGGCAAGTTTCAGGGGCATCCCTGGGAGGGATTATCTAGATTAGGTTAATTGAGGTGGGAAGACCCATTTTAACTGTAGGCAGCACCATTCCATAGGCTCGGGTCTTGGACTGAATAAAAGGCAAATCTGGCTGAGCGCCAGCCTTTATCACTGTCTGCTTCCTGACTGAAAGCAACATGGCCAGCCAGTTCAAATTGCCATGATGAACTGTAGTCTTGATCTGTAAACCAGAATAAACCCTTTCTCTATTGGATTGCTTTTTTTAAAAAAATATTTTAGTATTTTTATTTTATGTGTATGAGTGTGTTGCCTGCATGTATGTGAGTGCACCTGTGTCGTGCAATGCCGCGGAAGTCAGAAGAGGGCTTCGGATTCCCCTGGAACTGGAGTTAAGGACAGTTTGTAGCCACCATGTGGGTGCTGGGAATTGAACTTGGGTCCGCTGCAAGAGTAGTCAGTGCTCTTAACCGCTGAGCCATCTCTCCAACCCTTGGATTGCTTTTGACAGAGTATTTTATCACAGAAACAGGAAACATAACGAATACACCTGGGTTGGATTCCCAGCACCAGATTTCTTCAACGCCAACACATACAGTTCATTATTAAGATTGTTGGAAGCATTAGACAAAGATTGCTGTTGGACACAATTAACTTAGAATGAATGATTCTTACCACTGAGAAGGCATATCACAATGCATCAGGGGCTCGTCTTCATTCTCTCCTAAGCCAAGTACACCCCATCCTACAAACTCATTTTGTTTGAGACAGTCTCACTATGTTGACCAGACTGGTTTTGAACACCCCTGGCTCAAGCAGTCCTCTAACTTCAGTCTCCTGTGGGGAGAAGCAGTTTCCTGAGTTAACTCTGAGCTGAGGAACTTTGAAGCACTTTCTGTATTTCCATATCCCTAGAGTGAGACTGCTATTTGGCCAGCCAGCTAGCCAAAGACACGGGTCCTTGGATGCATGGTGGAATGGTGGTGGTGCTGGGCGCGCTCTCAGGCTGTGCATACTGTTTGTAAACCAGTGGCTTCCTGGGGGTTGGGGAGCAAAGAGGGCTAAAGTAGAGCTATCCTTCACCCAGGCCTGGAGGCCTTTGAGCCCACTCTGTCAGTCAAAAGTTCTACTGCTGTCCTGGAGAGTGGGAAAGCAGCACCCCCAGCTGGGGCTCTTCTGGAACTCCTTGGGGCCCCTGCACAGAGGGTTGGGGGTGTTACCTCAGCTTTCACCAACTCCGGGCCCAGCTGCCTGGGCTGCCTGTGGCTGGGGCCCAGCCGGCCCCCCGGGATGGCAGTGGGGGGTGTTGGGAGGATGCCTGGGTGGGCGGCTGGGAGCTCTGGCTTCCTGGGGCCTCCCCGGGTGCTGAGCAGCGTGGCCACTTCCGAACGCCCCTTTGTTCGCTCCTTTATCCAGAAGAGCGGCTGCAATTGTGCAGGGTACAAAGCCCCCTCGGGCCCTGACTTCCCACCCTTGCCTGTGGCCTGGCTGGGAGAGGGTTTCCCAGGCTCCTGGACCGCAGCCTCCTGCCCCCTCCTAGGCAGCTGGGGACCCACACCCTCTCTTTCTGTGCCCAACATTATTCATCTAGCCTCCCCCCACACCCAGGGTCTGGCCATTCACACAGGCCACAGGCTCACTGTTCCTCTGGCTCCCATCCCTGGATACACAGGGAGCAGTTCCCAGGCTTAATATTAGGAAGCCCCTCAGAATATGTTACAGAGCACTTTTGGGGGTCCTTGTTATGCAAGGAGATTTGGGTGCTGGTCTGAGTGGGTGTCCAGAGTGGATGGAAAGAGATGCAAAAGGCTGGGGGTGGCCAGAGGGCATGTCTGAAGGATCCTTGTACTTGGCATTGAGTGAGTGCAGCTGCCCTGTGTCAAGAGAAAATGAGGAAGGAAGAGGGTTACAGAAGACAAACACCCCTCCACACTCCACACCCCGCCCCCGTTTTTTTTCCCCTTCCTTCTCCCTTTTAAAAAATACTCTAGTAGCATTGCTTTCTTTAAGAAATAACGCCATTACATTGAAAAACTATATGGGTTGGAGAATTTGGAAAAGGAGTGAATGGCAAACTCACATTATAGCAATAGTGACAAATTTCACATTATTGTTGAAGCTTGGTAGTACAGTTTTGTCAGTAAATAATATTTAAAAATTATAGTAGACATAGAATTGTTAATTTGCCTTTTAAAATATAATTAAAAATTTTTGTTTGAGAATTATATTGGTTTAGTTATTACAGTACTTTTCTATTTCTTTCTTGTTTTTTAAACTTTAACTTTTTTTTTAACAGATTGTGATTTTTATCTTTAAAAGTTCACGGGAGGGGACCACAGCTCGAGTTCACAAGAGGGGACCACAGCTCTGACTCACAGGAGCAGACTACCACTCCAACTCTTAAACAGGACCAAACTCCAGCTCATGAGAGGAGACCACAACTCCAGTATACAGGAGGGGACCACTGCTCCAGCTCACCATGGGGTAGAGAGGCTCAGCTCTAGCTCACAAGGAGCCCCTAGCTCCAGGTTCACAGGAGGGGACCACAGCTCAGACTTACCGAAGGGGTGGGGGTAAAGGCCTCAAGCTGGGTGGGGGTAAAGGCCTCAAGCTCGCAGGTTCACATGATGGGTCAGCACCTTGGGAGGCAACCACAGTCCCAGGCTCACAGGAAGGGACCACAGTTCACCTTCACAAGAGACATGAACAACTCTAGTTCACAGGGGATGACCGCAGCTCAAGCTCACAAGAGGGGACCGTAGCTCCAGGCTCATGAGAGACAACCACAGTTCCAGGTTCTCAGGACAGGATGACAGCTTTAGGTTCATGGGAGGTGAACACAGTTCCAGTCTCATGAAAGAGGGTCATAGTTTCAATTTTGCTGTTTCCTACTATTTTTCTGTCTCCATTGCTCTGCCCACATGATTATACTTGTGTTTAAGATAAAGCATCATTTTGGCTTCTCTGCAGCAAATTGAGGCAACAGTTACTTGCTGGCTTGAATTTCTTGCTAGAGGGACATCAATATTGGGAAAAACCACCTTTTACTTTGCTCCAGGAGACAGATGAATCAAGTGGGTTTTTTATTGTTGCTCTTGTTTGTTGTGTGTGTGTGTGTGTGTGTGTGTGTGTGTGTGTTTGTATATATGCTTGTGTGTATGTGTGTGTGTGTGTGTGTGTGTGTGTGTGTGTTGTTTTGTTTTTCATGATCCAGGTTCTAATTGGCTTTTTTAAAAAATATTTATTTAAAAAAAAATATTTTATTATTTTTATGTGTATGAGTGTATTCATGTATGTGAGTGCACCCGTGTCATGCAATGCTGCAGAGGTCAGAAGAGGGCATTGGATTCCCCTGGAACTGGAGTTAAGGACAGTTCGTAGCCACCATGTAGGTGCTGGGAATCAAACCCAGGTCCTCTGCAAGAGCAGTCAGTGCTCTTAACTGCTGAGCCATCTCTCCAGCCCCTTATTTATTTATTTTTATGTGTATGTGTGTATTGCCTGCATGTAGGTAAATGCACCGGTGTTGTGCAGTGCCCAAGGAGGGCAAGAGAGGCTGTCAGATCCCCTAGAACTGGAGTTACAGACAGTTGTTAGCTTCTATGTGGGTGCTGGGATTCGAACCTGGGTCTTCTGCAAGAACAGTCAGTGTTCTTAACCACTGAGCCATGTCTCCAGCCCCCTTTTTCTTGGTATTTTTAAGACAGGGTCTCCCTGAAATCCCAGCTGCCCTGGAACTCACTAGGTAGGCCAGGCTGGCCCTAAACTCGCAAACATCTGCCAAACTCTTCCTCCCCAGTACTGGAATTAAAGGCGTGCACCACCGTGTCCGGCTTCTGGTTGTTGTTGTTTTTTTTTTTTTTGGCGGGGGCGGGGGGTGGGCAGGTAACTACAGCATTTACATCTTCCTCCCTGGCCAGGGAGAACCAATGATGAGGCATTTTCTTACCCAGAGTTGAGTTTGGGAGAGAGCTTCCATGGCTGCCATCTTGACTCTTATTTTCTTTCTTAATTGCCAAGTACTTTCTTGACTATACCAGGCTTGTTACGGGATAATAATGGCCTGCCAACCATGGGTTCTTGACTCAGTGGTCACCCACAAGCCCAAGCCCTGCATCTAGCAAGAGAGGTACACTGTGCTAGGGGCAGTGTGTGCTAGTGCTCACAACCATTGCAGCTAGGGGGCCTCTCTGCCCCCCCCCCACCTTTTTTTGAGACACGGTCTCATGTAGCCCAGACAGGCTTCAAACTTCAGATTCCTTGTGTAGCCAGTACTGGTCTTGAACTTCTGATCCTCCTTCCTCCACCTCCCAATTGCTAGGAGTACAGCCATGCACCACCACATCTGGATTTGTAAGGTTCTGGGGATGGAACCCAGGGCTTTGTGCATGCTAGGCAAGTACTCTACCAACCCACCTACAACCCCAGCCCCTTTCTATTCCTTTAGGCACTAGTGGGCAAACCAAGGCCCATACTGCTGCACACAGTCCTCCTGGCAGCACCTTCTATGCAAACAGCCAAGGCCAAAAGAAGCCTCGTGGCTTCCTCAAGGTCATTCAGCTCTGAAGTGGAATTGAAGATGCTTTGGGGTCTTTGGCCTTAAGCCTTTGTTATTACCAAGTTTGTAAGGAAGAGGTCAGAGAATGCCAAGCAGAGGGCATACTGTATGGCCAAGATTGAAGATGTTTGCCCCATGTTTGTCCGGACTCCCCAGGTGGGCCAGACACCAGGAACCCTACTCTGCTGGTCCCCTGGAATAACTATCCTTGCAAAGTGAGGGCATTCTTGTTCTCTTGTCTGTCTGGGAAAGGGCTGGGAAAGTTTTTTGCTCTGCATTGACCTCTTGCCTCTCTGCCCACTCCTCTTTCCCATAATGGACTGAGGAGGGCCCTCCTGAGCTTGTTCACACCTCTGGGAGCACTCTCAGATGTCAGGCTCCCTATCCTCTAGTGCTTCTCACCTCCCCTGCTTTCCTCAGGATCAGAGAGGCTGTGAGTCAAGGTCTGAGTCCTTTCCTGCATTCCAGAAACATGTCCTCAGCCCTCTAAGGAAAGCTAGGCTTTCCCTACCCCAACAAGTCAGGTCCTCTCCAGCTGTCCCCATGAAAATGGAAGCTCACTGGTTGGATGGAAGCAGCCTAGTTGATGGTTCCTCCTTGTTCTGGGTGCTTTCTCTGCTCTCTCTCTCCTTCCTTCCCTGACACTCCCTCTCCTCTACTTCCTACCCTTCTCCTTCTTGCTCTCCTCCCTGTCTCTCTTCTTCCTCCCTCTTCTCCCTCCCTCCCTTTTCTTTCCTTCTTTTCCTTTCCCTTCCTCTGCCTTTCTTTCTACTACCCTCCCCTTCTTTTTTTCCTTCTGCTTCTCGTCACCTTCTTCCTCAGCACTTGTCCCTCTCCGTTCCTGCTCTCTCTCCTCCTCCTTTTCCTCCCATCGCAGCAAATACAATGTTTTTCTTTTTCTTTTTTTTTTTTTTGAAACAGGGTCTCCCTGTAGCCCCAGCTGTCCTGGAACTCACTATGTAGACCAGGCTGGCTTTGAGCTCACAGAGATCCTCCTGCCTCTGCCTCCCAAGTGCTGGGATTAAAGGTGTGCACCACCACCCCTGGCTAACGTTTTTTGTTTTGTTTTGTTTTGTTTTTTAACCAACTTATTTTATTTTCAAGTTT
>NW_008355474.1:1805711-1806203 GCF_000622305.1 Nannospalax galili | reverse complement strand
ATAGTTACCATCCTTTAAACAATCCCAGAACCTCAACTCTATCCCATTATCAACTTCTTCCAATAGTATTACTTGTTGGATCCATCTGTCTACTCATTAAAATAACACTATAGATGGTATCACCTGTGTGACATTGTTGCTTGTTATGTAGCTTTTAGTTATATATGTATGCTCTTATGAAATTATATCGGCCCCTTTAATCTCTGGTTATACTTCCCTTTTGGGTGTTTAAGGCCATACAGTTGGTCCAGATAAACCGATTTATTTTTACTCTTAAGGTCGTCAGAGGATCTGTTCCTCAAGGGTCACATGGGCTTGGGAGGAGCCCCTGGCTCCTTTCTTTCACCAGTTCTGCCTATGTGAAAATAAGTCAAAGGTCCTGCTCAACCATGGCTGGCTTAGCTTGGAAGCATGAATGAGATGTTTCCTCTGTGTTGACCCTCCTCTTTGTAGACTGGACACTGGTTCAAGTCCATCTGGTGGGATCTCCAT
>NW_008355474.1:1803932-1804174 GCF_000622305.1 Nannospalax galili | reverse complement strand
TAGAAAGGCTATAGACTTTTGTAGGTTAATTTTGTAACCTGCCACTTTACTGAATGTGTTAATAATTTCTAGGAGTTTGCGCATGGATTTTTTGGTGTCTCTTAGATATAATATCAAATCATCTGCAAAAAGGGATAATTTGAGCTCTTCTTTTCCAATTATTACTCCTTTAATTTCCTTCTCTTGTCTTACTGCTCTTGCAAGAGTTTCATGCACTGTGTTAAAAAAGAGTAAGAGCACAT
>NW_008355474.1:1792682-1800703 GCF_000622305.1 Nannospalax galili | reverse complement strand
CCAGGGAGTGGACTGAGTAGCTGGGTTGTACTGGATGCAAAGGATCAGGGAGCGGAAAGGTAAGCCTCGGAGCCCCAGAAAGAGGCTAGCGGGTGTTGCAGGATCAGTGAAGTAAAGGGGGGTGAGGGTGGGGCCAGGTCCAGAAGCAGTGCTCCTAGGGCCCAGGGAAGGCACTAAGGTGGTCTGGGTGAAAAAGATCAGGAAGCAGTATTGGTTCCCCAGGTGTCTGGGGCCCCAAGACTAGGAATGGCGCAGGGCCCAAACTAGGAGTAGAGAACAGCGAGGGAGATGGAAGGGTGAATGTGGCTTGGGGAGTCAAAGCACGGAGGGCTGTGCTATAGACTTACCCCAAGAGGTCTGAGGATGGAAGTGCAGGCTAGTGTTTTGTTTTTTTAAGCCAAGCACTGGATAGCTTTAGTGTCAACTTGACACACCTGGGTAGAGGGAGCCTCAATTGGGGAATTGCCTCCATTGGACTGGCCTGTAGCCATGTCTGTGGGGCATCTTGTGTATCAAAGCACGGAGGGCTGCGCTATAGACTTACCCCAAGAGGTCTGAGGATGGAAGTGCAGGCTAGTGTTTTGTTTTTTTAAGCCAAGCACTGGATAGCTTTAGTGTCAACTTGACACACCTGGGTAGAGGGAGCCTCAATTGGGGAATTGCCTCCATTGGACTGGCCTGTAGCCATGTCTGTGGGGCATCTTGATTATTGAGTGTTCAGCCCGCTGTGGGTGGTGCCACCCCTGAGCAGATAGGCCTGTGTTGCATGGGAAGGAGTGGGCCAGTGTGGCAAGGAGTCATCTGTGAACTCAATAAATATTTATTGACACACAGTTCCAAACACAGGCTGGTGGAAGAGACAGTCATAAGCAATAGATAGGCTGGGGTTGTAGCTAACTGGAAGACTGCTTGCCTAGCATGCACTAGCTTTGGGTTCCATTCCCAGCATCACATAAAGGACTATGCCTGAGAAGACCATGTCACAGCTCTTCAGGTTTTTGCAAGATCTGTGGCACTGGGATACTCAGAGGGGAGGGCAAACAGACTGTAGTGGCCTGGTCCTTCCCATAAGCTTCTTGAACCAGGGTAGGAGAGAAGTGCTCTGTGTGGGTTGGGGCAGGGCTCTGGGTTCTTATTGCTTCCCATAATTCCCCAAGTGTCACACTAGGCAGGCTGTGTTCAGGGGCTGGGCTGTCTGGGAGTCACTTGCTCCTTATGATTGGGTTCTGTGAGGTGATTTATGGCCTGTTGGGTGTTTCTCCTTGGGAGATGTAGGTCATTGTGTTCTAAAGTTTGGGGGGACCATAGAAACACCAGCATTAGTGTCTCCATGGGTAAGGTAACCACTTGTTTTTCAGGGGTCATCATGCAGACTAAGGGAAGGAGGGACGTGGCAGTACCTCCACAGGGCAGCTGAGGGCAAAGAAGGGTTAAAATCCCACCCATATCTGACAGGAGCTAAGTGTCTGCAAAGGCTACATCTACCTCGAGAGGGCGCTCTTTCCTAATTTTCACAAAAGACCCCCAGGGCTGGCAGCTAATGGGACAGAAGCCTGTCCAGAGGCCTCACTGACAACTGAAAACCCTCCAGGACTCCCTGAGGTCAAAGCACTTTCCTGGACTTACCACTCTGGCAGTTCTCAGAGGCAGGCAGGACAGGACAAGTATCCCCAGAGGGTCATAAACCTCTGCCCACTGGGGGTCTGTGACCTCTGCCCACTGGGAGCCCTATGCAGAGGTTCTGTGAAGGCTTGAGCCTGACTTCACCATGTGCTCACCTGCAGAGCTGGCATCCAGCAGAGGTCAGGCCCTCCTGCCTTCCTCCAGTTCCCGTTTCTGCCCACAGGGACCCTCTCCAGTTTTTTTTTTTTTGACTAGTGACACAGATAAGAAAGTTCTTCTTTCCATCACATTTGCTGTTTCCTGGTCTAAGTAAAGAGTGTCAAGAGAATGACAAGCTAAAAGCTGCTGATTATTGTAGCTTCAAGGCAAAGACCAGTGAAAAAAGAGCCAGCATCAGAAATAATGTGGCCCGCCTGTTTTGGGTGCCTAACCCAGCAATTAATCAGTATGGAGGGGGGAAGATGGAGGGAGATCTGTGCATCTCCTTCCCTAGGAGGTGGGAACCTGACAATTAAAGGGACCAACACTGTACCCAATCAGGGGGTTTGTGGGTGGGTCTGAAGATGGTAAACATGGGGAACAAGACAGGATCACCAAGAAATCAGTTTGGTTACTTTGAATTCAAACCCATATTGTAGGACTGTGGCTGGGGTCTCTTTTCCCCATCCCCCCAAACTCCTAGGATTATCATTGAATCCAATTTAGCAGCCTGCCCTCTGGGGGCCAGTATGTTAGAACAGATGAGGCTGATGGAAACTCCCACCTTGCTCACACACATGCTCAGAGGCATTTAATCAGTCTGGCAGGAGTGGCTGTTTATGGGCTTGATTCCATTAATTTTACTCCCAGTCTCAAGCAGGCTTGGTGAGGAATAAGCCTTTTCTCCACATAGGCTGGTAAATGTCACAACTTGTTTGCAAGCTTGTTTGAAAGCTAAACCACCTTAGGAAGAAGAGTGTGAAGCCTGGTTCCAGCTCATATGTCACACTTTTGACTTCCTAAGTTAATGGTTTTGATGGTGCTGGGAGCATCTGGTGGGTTGCAGTTCAGATGGGACTTCTGGCATTCCCTCATCTGGGTCTGTCCCCCTTTGTTGCCTGGCATGTCTTCTGAACTAAAGGTTTTGTTGACCGCATGGAATACAGAGCCAGACCTCCTGACCTGGGCATCACTGTCCTCCCCAGGGGTAGAGGTATGTCCAGTGTGAAGGGTGCTGAGGTCACAGAAGACCTTGATTTCCCCCATGGGTAAATCAACCCACTAAAGGAACTTGGTTGTTTTTATCTGACACTCAGTGCTGTCCTCCCAACCCCCAAATCCCCTTTATACACACACCCTAGGGGCTGGGAGTTCAGACCAGACTAAAACCCACATCAAGGTCAGAAGGGGAAGGCCAGGCAATTAACCTAACATCTAAGTGGGGTAGAGTCAGGGGTCAGTGGGGGTTGGGGAGGAGCAGACCCTCAGCCAGGGCCTGAGGAGGTCTCCAGGGGCAACCACAGGTGGAATTTCAGGCTCTGCCAAGCCAGCCACCCCCAGGTCTCTGCTCTTTCCACTTCCACACAGGGCAGGGCCTGCCCCTGGCCAGGCGTCTTGCCCGGGTGGGACCCCTCTGCCCCCGCCCCCCCATCCAAAGCAGCAGCTGATTCCCTCCCCCGCTGTCCCTCCCCGCTCCACTCTACTTTCGGAGGAGAATAACCTGTGATAATTTTTTCTTCTTTCTGGCAACTAATGGACTCCTTAAATAGCAAAAATTGCGGCCTGTAATTAAGATCTTGCTTTTTAAATGATTAATCATTGTAACCCCTTTGAGCAGCATCCTACTTTCCACTCTTCTCACATTGAAATGCAGATCGCTGGCAAGGGAGGGAGGTGCTCCCAAGCCACTGAGGAGCAATTAAACCTTCCCAGCTGTCACTCGTGCCTCGTCTGCCTCCTCGGGCCTGTCCAGACGCAGAGGAAAGAGTGCGCAGGGCCCCGGCACCCCGGCGGTGGCGCCAGACTCGCCAGAGGCCTGGCTGGGGGCATCGAGCCAGTCTGCCTCCACTCCTGACCCCTGCCCCAGCGTGGCAGCCGGGAGCTGACTCCTGGGAACTCCCAGGAAAGCTTCAACCCTGCCGAGCACTTCCTAAGCGCGTGGCGCTTGAGGAGTCAGACCACATCCACAACAGCCAAGAGGAGGCGCCTCCTCTGCTGGGGGAGACCTCGCGTGCTTATTCACACAGCTGGTGAGCGGCCATCGCAGGACCTTAAACAAACACTGACGGATCCAAAACCTGAGGTTTTACCCTTTTATGTTATCAGGGGCTCAAGGGCACACTTCGCTGAACACGTGTGTATGTGTGGGAGCAGGCAAGCCTATGCAGGTCCTCACCAATTTGCTAACCGGCTTTCTGAACTGATTTCTTCTCAGTCAACCTTGCAAAGGGCCATCATGCCTGAGCCCAGAGCTGATGACAGATTTGGGGGTGGCAGATCAGTAATGCCGGAAGAGAACTTGGGATCCCCTGAGTTCTATACTCATTTTACTCCAGAAGACACTAGGGCCTGTGAGAGTTAGTCAAGATAACACATGGCCTTTCAGCACTCAGCAGGGTGCCAAGCACATAGCTGGGACTCCTGGATTCGTTGGGTGGATGAACCTGGGTGGAGTCAATACAAAACACAGTTTTTACTTCAAAAAGAACACAGTTCTTCTGGAACAAAGTTTATTCTGGAACAAAGAAGAATGACCCTGCCCTGGGACATGGATGCTGCTTGTTCAGGCTAATGTGCTCCATTGTGGAAGAGGTTGCATGAATTTTTTATAATCACAGTAGAAAAGAAAGTCACATAAATCAATGTTTGCCAAATTCATTGATTGAGACAGTAGGCGGATTAATGGGCTACATCAGAGTGGGGGAAACTCTTGTATAGGATTCTGGGGCTTTTTTGACAGGGTCTTGTGTATCCCATATTGATCTCCAGTTCCATATGTAGTTGGGAATGACCTTGAACCTCTAATCCTCCCACCTCTACCTCTAGAGTGCTCCATTCACCACGCCTAGTTTTTGCAATTGTCAATGAAAAAAAAATCTCTTATCTCAAAGGGAATAAGAGGTAGATTATTCTGGAGCCAATTACAAATGACCATGGCCCAGAAAAGCAATTTCAGGTAGCCCCAAATTCCGTGTTTCAACATGGTAACAGTTTCATGAAGTTTTAATAATACCAGAACAAAGAAAATAATAAATCAAGACACTTTTTCTTTGAGACAGGGTCTCCTTGAAACTCCAGCTAGCCTGGAACTCACTATGTAGACCAGGCTGGCCTTGAACTCACTGAGGTCCATCTGCCTCTGCCTCCCAAGTGCTGGGACTAAAGGCATACACCACTATGCCCAGCTGCTCAAGATGCATTTTAAATACAGTGGTGGAAACATGAGGTCAGCAGGTCATAGCAAAGCAGGAAATCTCCATTTTAGGCCACAGATGCTCTCTGATAACATTCTTAGCCTTTGGGTTGATGGAAACTATGGGTCTGATTGTATATCCACAAAGGATTTACCTAATAATCACATGCAAACACAGGCAGGCTGCAAATGTCTATTTAGGGCTAAAATAGCTCAAGATAATTTAGCTCTGGACCAGCAACATTCCAACTCTTACAAATCATTGAAGTTATAATCAGTCTTGTAGAATGTTTGTTTGTTAAGTGTATGCGTGTATTGCCTGCGTGTAGGTAAGTGCACCTGTGTCGTGCAATGCCCGAGGAGGACAGAAGAGGCTGTGGGATCCCCTGGAACTGGAGTTATGGACAGTTGTTAGCTGCCATGTGGGTGCTGGGATTCAAACCCAGGTCTTCTGCAAGACAACCAGTGTTCTTAACTGCTGAGCCATCTCTCCAGCCCGTTTGTTTGTTTTTCATTTATGTGTAAGTAGGGAATGGTAGTCCAAGCCTTTAATCCCAGTACTCAGAAGGCAGAGGCAGGTGGATTTCTGTGAGTTCAAGGCCACCCTGGTCTACATAGTGAGTTCTGTGCCAGCTGGGGCTATAGGGAATCCCTGTTTCAAACAAACAAAAGAACAAATTTATGTGTACATTTTCCCTGCATGTATGTTAGTGCACCTGTGCATGCAATGCTCATGGAGGCCAGAAGAGGGCGTTGGAGCCCCTGGAACTGGAGTTACAGATGGATATTAGCCTCTGTGTAGGTGCTCGGAACCAAACCTGGGTTCTGTGCAAGAGCAGCCAGTGCTCTTAACCACTGAGCCATCTCTCCAGCCCCCCCCGCCCCCCACCATTCTTGTAGAATGTTTGACATCAATGAAGATTTTTTATTTTATTTTATTTCTTTCTGGGAACCTCAGTTCACACAGTGCTGGAGATCAAAGCCAAGCTTTGTGCATGCTAGTCAAGCTCTCTACAACTGAGCTGCAGACCTGGATTCTGATGCTATCCGTTAACACTCTTAAGCTTCAGGGTTGGTACAGGCTGGAGGTCTGTTAAGTTTAGCAATGTACTCCAAAAGTTTTATGCAATCATCACAAGGCTATGAGGTCAAAGGTTGGACACAGTGGTGCACACCTGAAATTCTAGCACTCAAGAGGCAAGAGTACATATCACAAGTTTAAGGCCAGGCCGAGCCACATGTTGAGATCTTGTCTCAAAAGTAAATAAAAAAATAATTTTAGGTCAGATGCAGAGGTTGACAGTAAATGACTATTAAAAAGGACTAAAGAAAGCTCAAGATAAGTTTGACTCTCCATCTGCAGCATCCCAGCCTCCATAATTAGGACGTCCCTGTCAGTCATCAATCTATAAGACAGGTATGACTTCTTTGGAGAACTTCAGTTCACAGTAGACACACTTCTTCCTTTAGACTCTGCTGATACATTTTCAAGAAATGCTGTGTGTGTGTGTGTGTGTGTGTGTGTGTGTGTAAGAGATGCATCCTTGGAAATGACTGCAGAGGAAGAGGCAGGAGAGAACTAGAGAACAGACTCTCATGAATGTGGCTGCCATGACTGCTTGTGCATTCTCCTCAGATGTGCTAGGCCAGAGGCCTGCAAGACCCATGCCCTGTAGACTAAACTAAGATGCATGCAGAGATTAGCATGGACCCTGGGTTGGGGCAGGGGTACAGGACCAGTCAGCATGCTGCCAAAGAGTCCTCTTTTGATCCACAGTAAGATTCCAATGGTGTTACATACAGACCTAAATAGTCAAGAACCATCCTTATTAGCCTCCACAGATGTTGGTGGAAGGTAGCACCTGCCCCAAGGAGTACAATTTGGCAAGATAGGGAAAAACTGTAAATGCATGTAAGTTTTGGCCAGCCGACCTCCTTTGGGGAAATTTATCCTACACTTACACTCAAGTAAACTATGTGCAAAACTATTTGTTGCTGCAATATTTGTGAAAGCAAAACCCAAATGAACTTCAAGAGAAAAAGACCAATGCCCAATCATGAAGCTGAGTCAAAGAAAGAGCAAGTTCCCTCTGCTTGGCAGGCAAGAGTTCCAAGGAGTCCTGCGATGCTTGAGTCAAGAAGAAGAGGAAGGAGGAGGAGGAGGAAGTGGAGGAGGAAGAGAAAGAGAAGGAGAAAAAGAAGGAAAAAGAAGAGGAGGGGGGAAGAGGAAGAAGAGTAGTATAAAATGATATCCCACCTTTTATATGCAAATAAAGGATAAATATTTATGTTTGAGCTGGGTTGGTGGTGCATGCCTATAATTCCAGCACTCAGGAAGCTGAAGTAAAAGGATTGCCGTGAGTTTGAGTCCAGCCTGGACTACATAGCAAGATCTTGTCTCAATAAACAATGGTAATGCCAGGCATAGTGGTGCATGCCTTTAATCCCAGCTCTTGAGAGGCAGAGGCAGGTAGATCTCTGTGAGATTGAGGCCAGCCTGGTCTACTTAGTAGGTTCCAGGCCAGCTGGAGTACAGGGAGACCCTGTCTCAAAAAAACCATCCAACCAACCAAACAACAAAAAACAAACAAACAAACAAAAAATACCCACAAAAAAACAAAGCAAAAAACAAATGAAACAAAAAAACCCCAATGCCAACAAATTAAATATAAATTATTTTATGTGTCATCTTTGATCTTGTATATACTTACAAGTTCCCATATATGCTGGATAGCTTTAGTGTCAACTTGACACACCTGGGTTGAGGGAGCCTTAATTGGGGAATTTTCTCTATTGGACTGGGAGCCTTAATTGGGGAATTTTCTCTATGGCAATGTCTGAGGAGCATCTTCTTGATGAGTGATGTGGGAGGGCCCAGCCCACTGTGGGTGGTGCCACCCCTGAGAAGGTGGGCCCATGTGGCATAAGAAAGCAGGCTGAGCAGGGGCCAGAGGAGCAAGCCAGTAAGCAGCATTCCTCCATGGCCTGTGCTCCAGCTCCTGCTCCC
>NW_008355474.1:1788255-1791933 GCF_000622305.1 Nannospalax galili | reverse complement strand
GCTTTGCACCCCAAGAGGCAAGAAGAGGCCATTGGTGAAGGTGTAGCCTCAGTTTCAGTGGCGACCCCAGCTTTTTGGAGATGCTGGGACCATGGGACGACCACCAAGGACAGCGGCAGGTGTGGAATAGAACTGGCCTGGGTCTGCGAGACGAACTGAGTGTTTCAGAGCAGTGGAGCTGCCAGTAACCTTTGGAGCCCAGAAGATCGTAATGAATCCCAGATGTCCAGCCTCGAGCTACTTTGCTGGACTTTCATTTTGCTTAGGTGTGCCTGATTCTTCCTTTTGAAATAAGACAGTACTTGTTTTGGATTTTATAGAAGCCCACCCACAGTTAAGAGACTATTAAGAGACTATGGACTTTTAAGTGTTTGGATTTTTTAAGGACTGTGGGATTTTTAAGGTTGTACTGTCTTATGTTGTGAAATTAATGTTAACATCATGTCTTGGGGACAAAAAATTGGAAAGTTTATGGTTTAATAGTGATGTTTGTGTGTCAAGTTGACAAGGGGTCAATTGTTCTGGGTTCTGGATAGCTTTAGTGTCAACTTAACACACCTGGGTCGAGGGAACCTTAATTGGGTAATTTCCTCTATTGGACTGGCCTATGGCCATGTCTGAGGGGCATCTTCTTGATGAGTGATGTGGGAGGGCCCAGCCCACTGTGGGTAGTACCACCCTTGGGAAGGTGGGCCCGTGTGGCATAAGAAAGCAGGCTGAGCAGGGGCCAGAGGAGCAAGCCAGTAAGCAGCATTCCTCCATGGCCTGTGCTCCAGCTCCTGCTTCTAGGTTCCTGCCCTGAGTTCCTACCTTGGGCTCCCTGATGAACTGCGACCTGGGAGATGAAAGCTGAATAAACCCTTTCCTCCCCAAGTTGGTATTGGTCAGAGTGTTTTGTCACAGCAATGAAGAACAAACTAGAACACCATAAATGTCACGACCCCCAGCTAATGATCCCCCCCATCTCAGGTTGCACACACCCACCCCAGCGGGTACACACTGATATGAAAAAGTGTTCTTCAGGTAGGAACAAGTGTGGTCTGGCTGTGCTGAGTGTCCCTGGCTGAATACCAGCTGGCCTGCTGTCCCCTTGTCTTCTGCAGAAGTGTCCCACTTTCCTTGGTCTCATATACTCTCATGTTAGGACTCCCTCAAGTCAGGTGTCAGCCCCTGACTGTTGTCTTGCACCTTCAGAGTGTCAGGCAAGTTCAAGATCTCTCCTCCAGCCATACATTATTATGGTACGTGCACATGTATAGCCACACACACCAGTGCACACATGTTCATGTACAAGATGTACAGTACACACACGCATATGCACATGATCACAGGCTTTGCCTGGGCTATTCCATCCATCATAGATGTTTCAGTCACAGTTGAGAAAAGGGACCTGCGAGTGGTGAGTGGGTCCTTGGGAGAAAGGGAGTTGGTGGAAAGCAGAGCACTGGGCTATGGCCTCTCATGTCCTAGTTTCTGGCAGGCAATTAGGCTCCACATTTCTAAAGGCTTAGTGAGCTCAGGAGGTAGGCCACCTGCACTGGTCCCCAGCCTTGCCTAGCTCCCAATGAGCCAGGTATGTTCCAAGATGTATCCTTTTCTTCATCGGCAAGTCTAGAAACAAAGGCACAGAGAGGTAGATTGGCTTGGCACAGTCCACAGCTGGTTAGTGGCAGAGTCAGAGCCATAGCAGGCAGACCAGCCGCCACTACGTCCTATGCTTGGAGAAGATTCTCTCAGCACTCAGCGGCCTTCCGAGGTATTTGCTCATGAACCCCTCATCAGAGGTGGATGCATGATAGGTGCTTAGGAAGCATGGGGTCATTATTAGGACTACCTCTCCCCATCCCCAGAGGTGTTGCACTAGATTTAACTTAACATGACATAATGGTCAAAGAGTTGGTGGTCAGATCCTGCTGGGCAGCCTAAAAGATGAAGTCCACAGAAAGTGACTTAGCTGGTCAACAGACCCTGGAGATGAGTCTCCTGGGACAGAGGACCTGAGGGGTAGGGTTTAGGAAAAGGTAGCCCGTCTCACTGTGTCCTGTCTCAGGGCCTCCTGCCCATCATGGCTGCATCACCTTCTCCCATTAGCTCCAAATGAGTGGCCCAATCCTTTACTCCACAAGCAGAATGCTAGGAACATCCCACTGTTAAGTCATAGTGTTTGGGCTGTGACTAACCAATGGACAGGGACTTACACAACACTACTGAATTCTCCTAGCATCCAGAGGCAGGTGACCCAGGGTTGGTTGTGGCTGTGACGTCAGGTAATAAGTTCAGCTTTTGGTAGCACTGGGATACAAGCTTTAGACTCTCTTAATGCCGATCTCATCAAACATCACACTAGCCCATCAGGAAAAAGGGCTAGGGATGCTCACCCATCATAGATGGTAGCTATTAAGGACACAGGGCCACTTTGGCCTTATCAACAACCTGGGAGGGAGCCTGGATGATACAGGGATTCTTGTGACTCTCAGATTGCACTGCCCTGCTCCAAGACATCTCCTGGAGGTATACTGTGGCCAGTCCTACCAGTTCCCATCCTCCCTTGGCCAGACAAATGCCAGAGCCACTTATAGGAGTCAGAAATTAGGCTGCCAAAGGCATCCCCAGGCTGGCCTGGAAACCCTTCTGAGCTAAAGGGACTTGTGTCTGGCGTGAGCAGATGTCTTTATTCAGCTGTAACTGATGTTTCATGAATGTCTGTAACTCCATCTGGAGGGACACAAAACACCCCCATGCCTGGGCTGGGCAAGCCTCTTTATGTTGCCCCCTTGCAGACACTAGTGTTGGAGCTGACTGCCTAGTCCTGCTGGGTCCCAGAGCTGGAAGAAAGGCAGAGCTGCACTCAAACGATGCCTGGTGGACTTACCTCCCAGGGTGCTTTTGCTAATCCAGTGCCAATGCAGACCCCCTTCTGTATGTCTGTAGAATGGGCAGTCAGGATGGCCACTGGAGGAGAAAGGATGACACTGGGAAAGTGAGTCTGAGCAGGACTCAGTAAACAGAGATGGGGAGCCAGCAGGGATTCATAGCCTGGGGTCCTCAGGCCCCAGCAGGAAGGAGATATGGACCCTAGATATCATGAGCAAATCTACACCTAGGGCCTTTGCTCTAGGAAGGAGGTCCTTATCTTTCATCAGATGTTGGAAAAAGCATATACTTCTGGGTGCAGTCAACTTCCCGTTCCACAGATGGGAAAGCTGAGGCCCACAGAGCAGGCATGTCTTATCTAGTCACACGGGGCCTCTAGATTACTCACAGAATCTCTCTGCTCTAGTAGAGGTCACACTGTTGTGAATTTACAGGGTTCAGGCAAGTTTCTATAAGGGGAAATTCAGTTTCTCCAAAGAGGGCCCTGGAGAGACAGGGGACAATGTAATACCTTCAGGGGGCTAAGTGGGACAGCTAGCTGCAACCTAGTGTTACTAGGTTTGGGGATAAAAGAAGCTTTTTAAAAATTATTATTTTATGTATAGGCATGTATTGCCTGCATGTAGGTAAGTGCACCCGTGTCATGCAATGCTTGCAGAGGACAGAAGAGGCTGTCAGATTTCCTGGGACTGGAGTTTCGGACAGTTGTTAGCTGCTATGTGGGTGCTGGGATTCAAATCCAGGTCTTCTGCAAGAACAGTCAGTGTTCTTAACTGCTAAGCCATCTCTCCAGCCCCAAGAAGC
>NW_008355474.1:1732258-1788120 GCF_000622305.1 Nannospalax galili | reverse complement strand
TTTTTATTTTATGTGTATGAGTGTATTGCTTGCATATAGGTAAGTGCACCCATGTCATGCAATGTCCTCGGAGGACAGAAGGGGTTGTTGGATCTCCTGGAACTGGAGTTACGGACAGTTGTTAGCTGCCATGTGGGTGCTGGGATTCAAACCTGGGTCTTCTGCAAGAACAACCAGTGTTCTTAACCGCCGAGCCATCTCTCCAGCCCCCAAGAAGCTTTTTTAAAATGTGAAATTCACAGGGTTTGAAATGCTATTTCACATTTTGAAGCCCTGGGCTTGGGAACACACTCAACTATGTACTGCTATGTTCAGACTTTTGTCATGTATCAAGTAAGGTCCCAATCCCTGTCACATAGGCAAAGGAAACTTAACTGTCAGCACACACACACACACACACACACACACACACACACACGCTTCTTCTGCCCAGAAGTCAGAAGAGAGCAGGAACCCAGATCCCATGCCTTCTCTCCTTGGTGCTCTGGCACAGATCTGCCTGCAGCCCACTGACTGGCCTTTGCTGACACATGTCACACCAGAGCTGTCCCATCTCCAGAGACTGCAATTCCTGCTTTCCTGAGCCCTCTGTTTTTCCAGCTGGAGGCAGAAGTGACAGGTTAATGGCAGTCTGTGCTGGTGCCCGCAGGGTACTTTGACCTTCCCTCTGGGCTTGGCATGCTCCCACAGCACCCGTTAGAGAAGGCCAGTGGGAGGGCAGGAAAGCAAGGAGAGAGGCAGAAAATGAGAGAGAAAGAGAAGAAACAACCAGAGAATCATTCACAGTGACATTTATTGTCTGTGCCTTTAACTAAAATGCATGTAATGATTTACTCTCAAAATGTTTTAAAATTAGGAGCTGGGAGATAGTTCAGTGCTTAAGAGCACTTACTACTTTTGCAGAGGACCTGGGATTGGTTCTCAGCACCCACATGGTGGCTTACAACTGTATGTAACTCCAGTCCCAGGGGATCCAACACCCTCTTCTGGCCTCCATGGGAACTGAATGCACATGGTGCACTTACATGAAGGCAAAACATTCATATACATTAAAAATAATCTTTAAAAAATGCTTTAAGCTAGGTGTGGTGGCGCACGCCTTTAATCCCAGCGCACAGGAGGCAGAGGCAGGCGGATCTTTGTGAGTTCAAGGCCAGCTTGGTCTACATAGTGAATTCCAGGACAGCTGGGGCTATAGGAAGACCCTGTCTCAAAAAGACCAAAAAAAAAAAAAACAATGCTTTAAGGGGCTGGAGAGATGGTTCAGTGGTTAAGAACACTTGCTGTTCCAGGGTACCTGGGTTTGTTTCCTAGCACTCACATGTAACTCCAGTTTCAGGGGATCTGACACTCTATTCTGGCCTCTTCAGGGCATTGCATGCACGTGATGCACTTACATGCAGCAAAATACCCATACACATAAAAAAATACATTTTAAAATTTTTTTTTAAATTTTAAAATTTATTTTATTTTATTATTTTTTTTATGTGTATGAGTGTTATGCCTGCATGTGAGTAAGTGCACCCGTGTCGCGCAAAGCCTGCAGAGGAGAGACGAGGCTATTGGATCCTCCGGAACTGGAGTTACGGACAGTTGTTGGCTGCCATATGGGTGCTGGGATTCGAACCCAGGTCTTCTGCAAGAACAGCCAATGTTCTTAACTGCTGAGCCATCTCTCCAGTCCTTTTAAATGTTTTAAAATTAAAAATTCTGTACAGGGGTTGGGGATATAGTTCTGTTGGTAGAGTTCTTGCCTAACGTGCATAAAGCTCTGGGTTTGATACACAGCACCACATAAACTGACCAGGCAATCCAGCACTTAGGAGATAGAGGCAAAAGAATCAGAAATTCAACTACATACCGATTTTGAGACTAGCTTGGAGTACATGAGACTCTGCCTTAGAAGAACTAATGAAGGACTGATGAGATGGCTCAATGGGTAAAAGCTGCAAGCCTGATGACCCGAGTTCAATACTCTTTTATGTATACTGCATAGTACATCTATTATCTATTTACATATGTATTACTTTTGAGACTTTATGTATAAATCATGTATCCTACTTTGCTGGGCAATTTTAAACCCCAGCAATGTTAATTTTGCCTATATAGTTGTCCCTTGGTATCCATGAGGGATTAGAACCCTCTACAGATACCTCAATCTGTGGAAAGTTTGATACCTCCTATAGAATGGTGTCATATCTGCACAGAACTTACTCATGTCCTCTTGTATATTTAAATGATCTCTTATGATGTGTAATAGCAAATACAATATAAATGCTATAGGAACAGTTACATTATTTATGGAATAATGACAAGAAACAAAAATTCTGTATGTGTTCAGGACCAGGCAAGCTTTGGGGAAGGGAGATGCTGGAACAAGCTCTCAAAGTAGGAGGAAGAGTGGTTATGTGCAGAAGCCATTTCCTCTTTGCTCCTGCTGGCTGAGGGTAGTCTAGCCTCAAAGTCTGGCCTACCACATTCTGGATGAGTGACCTTGGGCCACTTGCTTCACCCCATGGAACTGACATCCTTCATAGATGCTGCAGAAGACCCACAGCAGCTGCTCCTCTGTTCTCCTTGATGGCAGTCTGCTTATTTAATCATTTTTATTTTATGTGTATGAGTGTTACACCTGCATACATGTAAGTGCACCATGTCATGCAGTGCCCATGGAGGACAAAGGTTTGGATCCCTTGGAACTGGAGTTACCTACTGTTGTTAGCTGCCATGTGGGTTCTGGGATTCAAACCCAGGTCTTCTGCAAGAGCAGTCAGTGCTCTAACAACTGAGCCATGTTTGCACATTCTATGCATCAGGTGGCCACCTCACTCAGATTCAAAGAAGCCATCAATTTCACTGCTCAAAGGGAGAAATGTTAAGGAATTTGGGGGTCTTAGTTTAAATGTTTCACAGTCAATGAAACACAGGGAAAGTGTGTTTGGGAGATCCTTGGGAAAAACTTCTTTGCTCTCGAAGTAAGTCATAAACTTAACTGAATCATGACTGTGAGGCCAGTAGAAAAGACAAGTTAATCCCAGGAGGAAAACTAAGTCCCTTCATGATGATGTTCTCAGTTTCACAAAATCCAGGGAAGAAGGAGCCCATGATGTGATCTCCTACAACTGTTATAGTTAAGGCTGTAACATGCCTTTAATCCCCAGCACCTGGGAGGCAGAGGCAGAGGCAGGCAGATCTCTGTGAGTTTGATGCCAACCTGGACTACCTAGTGAGTTCCAGGACAGCTGGAGCTACAGGGAGACCCTGTCTCAAAAAAGACAAAACAAACAAAACAAAAACTGTTATAGTTAGGATCACACCTAAGTGTACCTGAATTGCTGATAGTTATGTGGCATACTTAAAATTTTGCAGGATTTTGGGGCTGGAGAGATGGCTCAGCACTTGAGTGCACTTCCAGAGAATCTCATGTGATTCCCAGCATTCATGTCAGGGGGCTCACAAGTGCCTGTAACTCCAGCTGCAGGGCATCCAATGCCCTCTTCTGGCCTCCTCAGGCACCTGCCCTCACACACACATATCCACATACAGACACACACATACACATAATTAGAAATAAAATAAATACTTAAAATTTTTATAGGGTTTATTTCAATATTTGATGAGAAAACTAAGATGTCAATCCTTCCCACATTAAAACATATATTCAAATTCAATGCAATACCTCTGAGATTGGGACTTAAAGGCAGATGGTAATGTTTGTATGGAAGTCAGTATAAGATCTGGAAGTGTGACTCAGTAAGAAAGAACTGGCCTACCTAGTATGTGTGAAGCTCTAGGTTCCATCCACCAGGAGGGAGAAGGGATTGGGGAGGGAGAGAAAAAGCATCAATGTGAAAAAAATCTTAGGAGAAAAATGTTCTTCTAGTATGTAAAACCACATAGAAAGGGACATATTATAGTGGAAGAAATTGGAAGCAACTCAAATGCCCATTAAAGGAGAATGGTCTAAGTAAATTAGAGCAACAGTATTCAACTTGGCATACATCAGGATCAGTGGCAGGCTGGTTAAATTCAAATTGTCAGTCTCCATTCCCAAATTTTTAATTTTGCAGGTTGTGGAAGCAAAAGTCATATTTTCCTTGGGGTTTTCTGTTATTTAAAATAAAAACCATCTAACTGATATGCTTGGGAGGTAGAGGCAAGAGGACCAGAAATTTTAAGTCATCCCCAGCTACATAGAGAGTTTGAGGCCAGCTTAGGCTACATGAGGCTCTGTCTCAAATAGACAGATAAATTGAATAAGATCCTGTAGGTGATGGGGCTGGAGAGATGGCTCAGCAGTTAAGAGCACTGGTTGGTCTGGCAGAAGACCCAGATTCAAATCCTAGCATCCACATGGCAGTTAACAACCACCCATAACTCCAGTTCCGGGGGGTCTAACACCTTCTTCTGTCCTCTGAAAGCACTGCATGACACAGGCACACTTACATACATGCAGGTAATACACTCATACACATAAAAATATAAATAAATAAATAAATAAATAATTATAAAAGGATCCTATGGGTGAATGTTCTTTCAGGCACTTCATGTACACATAGTAAGGTTTTTCTATCCAGCTACCGAATACTATACTTAATTCTGGAAAAACCATCTGAGCTGGGTTAAAAAGATAATATTGTAAACCAACTGTGGTGGCACGTGCCTTTAATCCCAGCACTTGGGAGGGAGAGGCCAGTGGATCTCTGTGAGTTCGAGGCCAATCTGGTCTACATAGTGAGTTCCAGGTCAGCTGGGACTACAACTGGGAGACCCTGTCTCAAAAGTACCCCCCCAAATAATAATATTATAAAGAAGGTGGCAGATGTCCTGACCTCCAGGAGTTCAGATCCTACAAGAAAGCCAAGAAAAGTAAAAGCAGGAATTTAATGGCTCACACAACTGTGAAATCTAGGAACAGGCTGAAATCAGTCTAGGGGCCTATGACTCAAAACATGTCAATTAGCTTCCTTTTCAATGCATCTGGGCTCTTCTCTTTTGTGACTCAGTGGCATTGCTTTCTCCATGCATAGATTTTTTTTTTTCAACCATAAAGCTCACATTGTAGAACCAGAGCAAGCCTCGAGGAAAGAGGAGGCTCTGTTTCCCTCTGCCTCCATCTACAAAGTCTCGGAAAAGGAGCAGGATTGGATTAGCTGTGTCATGTGCCCTTATCTACTCCAATCATGTGGTCAAGGGGATGGGATGCCAAACTTGGTCAAACATGGGTGTGGTGTGTGGATATCCCTCTGTACCATTTATAATATAGAAGCAGATGATAAGTAGATGATTGATGAACATAGATCCATACAAACTCAGCAAGATAAGGCACACATATTATCTCACAGCCTCTGTCCTAAAATGGCTTAGTTGGGGCCCCTGCAAGCCTGCCATATACCTCATGACTTTTGTTTCATTATATTGATTGGTAGCCAGTCCCAGATTCTGTCAAAAGAAGCAAACAGGAGATGGGATTATATAAAGGCATGAATACCAGGAAGTGTGTGTGTGTGTGTGTGTGTGTGTGTGTGTGCATGCGCTTTGAAGGATAACTCAGATATCCCATCAATTATTGATGTGTGTATTCATATTATATATGAATACACACATCTTGATTTAGAGCTACATCCTGAGAGACCAACTGTATATTGAAAATATTGTAAGTCAGAAGTGCATTTAGGAGGCCAGGTGTGATGGTGCATGCCTTTAATCCCAGCATTTGTAAGGTAGAGGCAGGCAGATCTCTGTGAGTTCAAGATCAGCTTGGTCTACTTAGCAAGTTCCAGACCAGCCAGGGCTACATAGTGAGACCCTGTCTCAAAAAAAGTGCATTTACAGCTGGGCGTGGTGGCGCACACCTGTAGTCCCAGCACTTGGGAGGCAGAGGCAGGTGGATCTCTGTGAGTTCAAGGCCAGAATGGTCTACATAGTGAGTTCCAGGACAGCTGGGGCTACAGGGAGACCCTGCTTCAAAAAGACCAAAAAAAATTTTTTTTAAAGTGCATTTAGGGCTGAATGGGTAAAGTGCTTGCTGCACAAACATGAGGACCTGATTTCAGATTCCTAGAACCCACAAAAAATTGGGGTACTGTGTCATATAACCTATACCCCTAGCCCTAAGGGGTGAGATAGAAATTTCCCAGGGGTTTACCGGTCAACTAGTCTAGCCAAAACAGTGTGAGCTCCAGGTTCGGTAAGAGACTCTGTCTCCCATAAAATTAGGTGGAGAAATGATTAAAGAAATATACCCTGGTGCCAAATGCAGACCTCCATACTCATTGGGTGAGTGTACACACACGCACACACACACACACACACACACACACACACACCCCACATACACACAAACGCACACACACAGTACATTTAAAAACTGGGCATAGTGTCACATACTGGCACTTGGGAGATGGGGGAAGGAGGATCAGGAGTTCAAGATCATCCTCAGTTATGTAGTGAGTAACTGCTATAGGTGAGCCTATGCTATATGAGACCCTGTCTCAATAAAACAAAACATGCGGGCTGGAGAGATGCCCCAGCAGTTAGGCTGCTCTTGCAGAGGACTTAGGTTTGGATCCCAGCATGCACATGGCAGCTAACAACCATGAAACTCCAGTTCCAGGGGCATCTGATGTCCTCTTCCGGCCTTTACCCTCACTTCATGACATGGATGCACTTACATAGCTACAGGCAAAATACTTATACACATAAAATAAAAGTAAGTTAATTACCAAAAAAATTAAGGCAAAAAAAGGTAAATTTAAAAACTGGGCTTACCTATCATTTGGACACATGGAAGCCAGCCTAGGCTATATAGTGAGTTCTAGGCTGACGTGGGTTATATGTGAGACCTTCTGTCCTAGTTAGTTTTTATTGTCAACTTGACATAACCAAGAGTCACCTGGGAAGAGGAAGTCTCAAGTGAGGCATTTCCCAGAGCAGACTGGCCTGTGGCCATGTCTGTAGGGAATTGTCTTGATTGCTAATTAATGTGGGAGGCCCAGCCCACTGTGGGTAGCGCTACTTCTGGGCAGGTGGTCATGGGCTGTATAAGAAAGCTGGTTGAGCACAAGCCCAGAGAACAAGTTAGCAAGTGGTGTTCCTCCATGGTTTCTGCTTCAGTTCCAGCTTGAGTTCCTGACTTCCCTCACTGATGGATTGTGACCTAGAAGTGTAAGCTGAAATAAACTCTTTCCTTCCCAAATTGTTTTTGGTCATGATGTCTGTTACAACAGCAGAAAAGTAAACTAGAACATCCTGTCTCAAAAACAAACAAAATAATAAATAAGGCCGGGCGTAGTAGTGCACGCCTTTAGTCCCAGCACTTGGGAGGCAGAGGCAAGCGGATCTCTGTGAGTTCAAGGCTAGTGTCTGAGGTATATAGTGAGACTCTGTCTCAAAAAACAAAAACATCTGGAGAGATAGCTCAGTCCATAAAGTGCTTACCTTGCAAGTATGGGGAGCTGAGTTTAATCCCTAGAACCCATGTGAAAATGCTGGACATGGTGGTGTGGTGTTTGTAATTCTGGTGCTGGGGAAGGGGAGACAGGTGGGATTTGCTTACCAGCTAGCCTAGCCTCATTGACGAGGTCCAGGCCAATGAGAGACCCTGTCTCAAAGGAGGTGCACAATGTTCCTGAGGATGACACACAAGGTTGTCCTCAGGCCTCCACATGTATGCACATATGCGCATACATATCACACACACACACACACACACACACACACACACACACACACAAACAACAGAGCATCCAGCATTTTAAGCTGCTGACCATTACAGCACAGCAACACTGTGGAGGACCTATGTTTTCTTTCATGGTTGCATGGCTGACTAGGAGTTCATCCATCACTCATTGTCACTGCCCAGCATCCAAAGGGCATATTGTATAAGGGGCTGAAGAGATGGCTCAATGTTTAAGAGCACTCACTGCTCTTGAAGAGGACCCAGGGTTTGGTTCCTAGCACCCACGTGGCAGTTAACAACCTTTGGTTCCAAGGGATCTGACACCCTCTTCTGGCCTCTTCAGGCATTGCACATTAGCACACAGACAAAACACTCATACACATTAAATAAATAAATTAATTAATTAATTAAATAATAATCAAGGCCAGGCGTGGTGGCGCATGCCTTTAATCCCAGCACTCGGGAGGCAGAGGCAGGCAGATCTCTATGAGTTCAAGGCCAGCCTGATCTCCATAGTGAATCCAGGACAGCTGGGGCTACAGGGAGACCCTGTCTTGAAAAGACCATAAAAATAAAAATAAAAATAAATAAATAATAAATAAAATAAACAAAATTAAAAGGTGAAAAATGTAACATTTACTAAAAAATAATTCAAAATACAGTTTCTACTTAATGTTTTTCACTTTCATACCATCTAAAAGTCAAAATCTTAAGCCAGGTATGATGGTGCATGCATTTTATTCCAGTCCTTGGGAGGCAGAGGGAGGTGGACCTCTGTGAGTTCAAGGCCAGCTTGGTCTACAGAGTGTGTTCCGGGTCAGCTGGGGCTACATAATGAGGCCCTGTCTCAAGAAAAAAAAGTTAAAAAAATCTAAGACCATCTGTATATAAATATATGTTTATTACGTAGTCACAGAACATAAAATTTTTTAATATTTATTTTATTTTGGAGGGAGACAGTGTCTCTCTAGGTAGCCCTGTCTGGTCTGGAACTCACTATATAGACCAGGCTGGCCTTGAACTCACAGAGAACCACCTGCCTCTGATTCTCGAGTGCTCAGATTAAAGGCATGCGCCACCACGCCCGGCCACCATTAAGCCCAGCTTTTTAAAAAGGTTTATTTTAAATTATGTGTATTTGTGTGTGGGTATGGGAAATATGTACACATGTGTGCAGGTGCCCTTGGAGACCAGAAAAGAGCATTCGATCCCCTAGAGCTGGAGCTGGAGCTATAAGTGGTTGTGAGCTCCCTGAATAGGTGCTGGGAACTGAACTCTGATCCTCTGGAAGAAAGTAAGCACTCTTAACTGCTGAGCCATCTCTAAGCCCCCATATATAACCTTGGTGTTCTACACAAATAGTAGTGTGCCACTGATGTACTGTCCCTCAGTGATGTTAACATTGTTGGTTAGCTACCCCATGCTAATTATCCCTTTAATGCTCATGGCTGAATCTGTGGTAGACTTCCACATTTACTACCTAAGGACGTGAAAGCTCAAGGAAATGAAATGACACTCACAAGGTCAAAACTGTATCAGAAAAAAATGGATTTGAAGCCATGTCTATCTGACTGATACATCTACTCTTTTCCCTACATCAAAATGTAGAATACACAAGCCTGGAATCATATCTTAGATGTAGTCCAGTGATGCCAGCTGTCTCTGGGTTTATTGTTGTGGTACTGGGGATTGAACCCAGTGTCTCCTGTATGCTAGGCAGGCACTTTACCTCTGAGCTATGTCCCCAGCTGCTGTCTCTGGGTTTGGACAAAACTGCACCTTCTTCTTTACTTGGTGTCCTGCATCCACCATTCTGGGCCATTCCCCATGACGCTTGTGCTGTTGACTCCAAGTAAACAAGTATCTGTTCCTGTCCAATTTTGTTCCCATTTACAGGGGCGTCTGCTCTGCCTACTGCCATCCTGGTCTGATGGTCTGTCTGGGAAGCAGAAGGAAAGTACCTATCTTCTTGGCTTCTTCTCCCAAAGCCTAGGCCTCCATGATAGTACAGCATGTTTGAGAGCAACGGTATGATGTCTTGGAGAGCTGAGTAGGAAGGAGGTGTTCTCTTTTCCCCACCACCCTTGGAATAGAGCGACATTCTTTTGAGGGAGGAGAGAAGAAAGGCATGACAGAATCACTGTCTTATACACTTGAATTTATAGACCAAGATTCATAAATGCTCACAACTTCAGACTGTGCTTCTAATCCACAACCCCCTTTTTAAAGCTCTTCCAATCACCCACATCAGAAGTTGTATATCTGTCAGGATATCAGCTTAGGTGCTGAAAAAAAAAAGATCCGAAGGAATAGGGCATAAACAATTAAAGTTTTTTCTTACATAAAAATCTGGGTAGATGACCTAGTGATGGAATGATAGCCCCAATGGCTGCAGGCACCCAGACTCTTTCCATCTTGTTGCTCTGCAATGAAACATCAATTTTATATGTATGTCAGCTAGCAGGAAGATGGAAAGGTCTTCCTTCCTGAAGCCTGACAGGTTGTGCTTGCTTCTCATTGGCCAGAACTTGGCAATGTGATTGCAAGATAGCTTCAGAGAAAGTTGGGAAATGTAGTTTTAGACTAGGAGGCCATGTACCCATGTGATAGGACAACCAATGATCTTTCTGTTACTTGGACAAGGCAACAATGTCATTCTTTTTATCTTATGTGTATGAGTGTTTTGCCTGCATGTATGTAAGTGCACTACATGTGTGCACTATCCATAGAGGCAAAAAAACAAAAAACAAAAACAAAAAAAAACAGCCAGGCATGGTGGTGCACACCTATAGTCCCAGCACTTGGGAAGCAGAGGCAGGCGGATCTCTGTGAATTCAGGGCCTGCCTGATATACACAGTGAGTTCCAGGCCAGCTGGGGCTACAGGGAGACCCTGTCTCAAAAAAGACCAAAAATAAAATTCAACAATGTGTCTCTTAAGTGGTTCAGCCTTAGCTCTGTATCTTTGTTTTAGAGATTTGAGTGGCTCTTTACTACATCTAGTTGTAATTGCACATATGGTGGCTTTGCTTCTGTTGGCACCTTCAAGGAACAGATAAGAGGTGTTCCAAGGCAAAGAAAAAAAAATTCAGGGCCAAGTGCATGAGCAAGTGAGGCAAGAAGGATAAGCAGATGTGGGTCTACCAGGTGTCCTGTGCCCCAAAGCAAGTTCAAGGATGCCAGCTTTACCCTCTCTTATTTCATTTAAGATTTTTTTACTTCTATTTATGTGTAGAACTGCACCTGCTTGTGCATTATGCACACATGCATGCAGGTGTCCACAGAGCCCAGAAGAGGGGGTCAGATCTCTTGAGGGTGGAGTTACAGGCAGTTGTGAGCTGCCCAACATGGGTGTGGGGGTCCAAACTCTTGTCCTCTGGAAGAGCAGGAAGTGCTCTTAACCACCAAGTCATCTCACTAGCCCCTGCCCTCTCATATTTACTGTCTGTCACCCTTATTACTGACACTGTGGTTATTTCCTTCCTCAACTTGAAGCATGGTTATTCATTTATTATTTGGAATGTAAAGTGGCAAAGGTTTCTAGGTTGAAGAAAAGACTTGTAGGTTGTACCTGGGGCCTCTGCTTTTCTAGCCCATGATTCTACCTCAAATCAAGGAGAAATACTAAAGGCAGTTCAAATCCTTTAAGTCTTTCCTTATAATCATGAAGGTACTCAACACATCCATTGCCTTCACTGATAGTCAGCCATCCATGTTCATAGTCCACATGGTGCTGACTTGAATTGGTCCTTGGCAGAGCATCATACATTAACATCTCTGTTATTTTCAGCCTCATTCTCCCAGTGTAGCTGAAGTGCATCTATCTACTCATCCATCCATGCATCCATCCATCCATCCATCCATCCATCCATCCATATCCTCCATCATCTCTCCATTCATCCATATCCTCCATCATCTATCCATTCATCCATATCCTCCATCATCTATCCATTCATCCATCATTCTTTCATTTCATAAGTACTGATCAAGCTCTATAATATGTCAGGAGCATCCTTGGCAGACAGGATGCCTGTCCTGGTAGAACACATGGGGAGTTAACAGCTAACCACTCAAAGAAAAACACTACTACAGACTTAATAAACACTATGAAGAAAAGGCACTGGGTAAGTAGAGCAGGAGTAGGAATGAATGAAGTCAATGGAATGGGTCATGTATTGCCCCGACCCGCGGAGCAACAGCGTAGGGCACCGAGACTGAACCTGGAGGAATGAATAGACAGGGGGCACGAAGAAATGGAGACAAGACAGTATTCTGATCAAGTCTCTTTTATTGAGCAATCACACAGTGTTAATATAGTAAAGCAGAGGGTGGGGGAAGGTAAAGGGCGGAGAGAAGGCGGGGGGGGGGGGTAGTGGAAGGGGGCAAGGCCCTGCTGGGGAATTTCTACTATAGTCATAAGCCCTGGTGGTTTCACAAGATAAGGAAGTAAAATGTAGAAAAAAATCAGGGCAAGAAAAACATGTTTTTACAAGGCCACCTGGTTGTTTCAAACTGGGGCAGGGGTACACTTAAGGCTTGGCCTCCAACAATGTATGGAGAACAGCCTAGGCAATGGGCACAAGGTAAGGAAAGATTCTGAGGCAGAACTGAGAGTAGCTAATTTCTAAAAGTTAACAGAGCCCTGAGATACCCTTCAGCAAGGAGGGAGAAGGCTGTTCCCCATCATGTCACCTTTGCTGCTCAAAAGATCATTTCTTCCCATTAGCTATAGTGTAAGATCCAAATTTACCCTTGAATAGGAGGTTCCTGCCTTCATCTCTGCCCTCATAATGACTGATTTAGATAATCTGCTACCTCCCAGGAGCTAGTTCCCTCAACCCCTATCCTTCGTCTCAAAAATTTCCACTGGTCCTTCAGGACACAGTTTAGATATGATCTCTAGAGAGGCTGGATGTTGAGCAGACATTCTCCTGTTTGTGTATTCAGATCCATGAACTCTCTGTGGCTTTGCCAGGAGGGAGGGGCATGAGATCAAGGTGTGCCACTCAGTTAGCTTTGGCACCTCGGGCCATTTATTCAACCTCTCTGTGCTTCATTTTCATATAAGATGAAAAGGGGAATAACTCTCCTCCTTAGAGGGTAGTTGTGAAAATGTCAAATTAATATACAGCAGTGCACAAAATAGTGCTTCTGTGTTGACTGTTGGAAGTTGTTAGTCTTCTCTTATCCTGAGAAGGTACTATATTCTGGGTTTTACCTCCCTGGATGAGAGCTGGGGAGGCTGGTGATCAGAGTGTCTGAGCATCATAGCACCTGGCCCAGCTGAGTCCTGTGGTAACTGCCTCAACATTCAGATCTGCTCTGAAAAGACAGAACTTCTGGTCATTACCCCATACAATAACAAACACCGTCTCTGGTCATCTCCCCAGTCCTAAGGAGCACTTTCCTGTGGTTGTTCATTCTCCTGAGGTCTCTTTCCCACCCTAACCCGCTCCTTGCACTTAGCCTCAGGCCATTTTCCAGCAGGGCAGATCCTAACAGCCCTGGAAGGGACAGAGAAGCAGCCATGGAGTAGGGGTGCCTGGCAGTGGTGCTGGGATGCCAGATGGGAAGATGGGAAGGGTCCTCACATGCTGAAGGGGATTCTGGGAACCCAGAAGGCAGAGAAAGGCAGGTGGTACATGTTGTATCTGGACTGATGACATCACTTCATAATGAGCACTGGTCCTAAGTGCCATGTCTAATGCTTGGCCTTTCTGTGTGCTCACAACCCCATGCTGAGTAATGCAACACAGGGCATGATATGCCCATGCTCAGGGTCCCAGTGATCATTCCCTTCCTGGCTCAGCTTAGTCTTCCATAGTCTCAGTGCCCCATACAGGAGAGGGGACAAGCACATAGTCAATTCCTGTTTGCTAACTGAAGGAAGGAATAAATTCATGTAGTGGGGTGGGGCAGAGGGACAGAGAGGGTTCAAATTTCTGTTGCTCACCTACAAGCTGTGTGGCTTTGGGCAAGTCATGAAGCTTTCCTAAGCCTCTAGGTCCTTCTGTTTTGTTTGGTCTTCTTGAGACAGGGTTTCCCTGTAGCCCCAGTTGGCCTGGAACTTGCTATGTAGACCAGGCTGTCCTCGAACTCACAGAGATGCGCCTGCGTCTGCCTCCCGAGGGCTGGGACTAAAGGCATGTGCCACACCTGACTGAGCCTCTGTATTCTTGTTTGTAAATTAGAATACCCAGTAACTGTGGCACAGAGACAGCTGCAGGCATAAATGCTCAATAAGCCGGGAAGAACTTTCTCCAAGTCCCTGCACATCCCTGAATATATGCACAACTCCATCAAGGGTGTGACTCACCTCTCAGAACTCGATCTCTCTGGCACCTCTTAGGTCTCATGTCACTTCCAAATTGCTCAAGTCTGAGCATGTCCCACAGAGCCAGACAGATAGCTGCCCACTTTCATGGAGGGATCTTGGGTAAGCCTCTCCTGTTCAACCCTCTGTCTGGGCCCCTTGGCTCCCTCCCTATCCTCCATCTTACTCTTTAGCTTAGTCTGCCCCAGTGCTGTCCCAGTGGACAAGCTATGTTGGAAGTTTCTGGAATTTGTGAAATAAAGGCCCAACACTAAGGGCTGTAGCTCAGTTGATTCTTTAGTGTACACAACACAAGGTCCTGGGGTCCATACTTAGCACTAGGAAGGTGGGAGGAAAGCCCACCAGAGGCCTTTACACCCCGTTGCCCCTTCCTTGCCTGCTCCCTGGAGAAGGGTCCCAGTTCCTCCTATTTTCCCAGCCGGGAGTCCTGCTGGTTCCCACATTACCACATGAATGGGGCACATGCCCCCCTGTCCACTTGAGCAAACAATTTGGCTAGCAAATTGACATAATTACCAAAGACAGAGAGGGAAGAAAGAAGCCCCCACCCCTTGGCCCCCCAGAGGGTGTCTCCTGCAGAGTTCCTCCCACAGCTTTGTAGGCTGGGGCGCTCAAGGCTGATTAGGAACCTTGTGGCCTTTTCAAGAGCCCTAAGTGATTGGTCCCCTTAATCTGATTACAATTTGCAGAGCCCCTCCAGCAGCCTCTGAAGGGCTGCTCTCGAGCACCCTGCTCGATCAGCCCTCAAGTGCGTGCGAGACACACACACACACACACACACACACACACACACACACACACACCCTAATACATTGGGCTGCCCATCTTTAAGACATCCTACATACCATGAGCAGGCTAGGGCAGCTGTGCAGACCCCTTCAGGTATAACTGCTCATGACCCACCCATTCCTCCTCTGGGTGACCACCTCAGCACCCAGGACAGCCTGACCCTGTCAAGGGCAGGCTGTCTCCCCCAGCAGCTTTGTCTGGGCTCCTGGGCCTGGCTCCCAGGGGATTAGGCCCAGCAGGCAGTCTGGACAAGAGTAGACACCGGCTGCTCCAGCCTCTGCCTGGGAACTCAGCTCATAGGGGTGGCAGTCAATGGTTCCAGCCTTCCACATCCAATTTGGAGTTCTTAATCCCCTCGGCCCAGCGACAATGGTGCCTTATCCCATTCTTGCTACTTATTGGCTTTCCCCAGTCTCAGCTTGACCTTCCACCCCAATACCCCCCTATAGCAGCTAAGCATCCCCTTCCTAGGGCACAGGACCTGGGGACATATGTGAGGTCCTCTGGAGTGACCTCTAGCTTGCTGTATACCATCCTTGGGGCAATGTAGTCTGGGAGTCCAGAAAGAATAGTAGGTCCATGTAGTAACCTCACACTGCTCAGACTATCCTGTGGACTGATGAATGGGCCTGGAGTCAAAGGGCAGGGAACAGGAACCCAGGGGCAGACATGGGAGTCAGAGGCCCATGTCTCACCCTAGGCTGTCTTTAAGAACATTCATAATTGGAGATAGAGGCAGGAGGATTTCAAGTTCGAAGCCAGCCTGGATGGATTATGGAATTCCAGGCCAATCTGGGCATATAATGAAACACTGTTTCAACACCCCCCCCCCAAATAAAAAAAAAAAACAACACACAGTGACCTTGGATACAGGGTATTATGGTCTCTGAGCCTCAGTTTCCTCACCAGTAAACTTGGAAGACAACAACCTCTCTCAGGGTTGCTGGGAAGTTAAATGATAGGGTGAATGAAGTCCTGAGGATAGCGTGCAGTCAGCATTCAATACACAATTGTTCAGGGGTGGGGTGGGGGACCTGAAGCACAGTCATAGGACAGGGATGGGCAGGGTCTCGTGGTCCTTGGCCCTGGTGGAGAGAAGAAGCTCTGTAGGCTCCCTAGGAACCTACAGTCCAATTTTGTGGGACAATCCCCAAGCTCCCTCCCAGCTGAGTGAAACTTGCTGCTTACTCATGCAGATTATGTTACTAGGGCCCAGCTCGCTCCCTGGAAAGGGCTGGACTCACTTGCGTGGCAACCTCGAAGCTACCTGAGGGCAGAGGCCTGCTAGCTGCTATCCTCAGCATCCAGGTCCTGTGATCAGGGAGGAGCATCATACTTCAGTGATCTCAAAGCCCGGTCCTCAGTTAGTTCTAGCAATTTGGGAGAGCGTTCCCGAGACCTGAGGTGTGGCCCTGTGGAGAACCCTGCTCCCTGCACTCCACCAAGGGCACCCTGCCCCTTGGACCCCTTGCATCCCAGATCCTGCCGCTGCACCCTTCCCTCGACCCTCCCGCATCCCGCCACCTGCGCCCCTCCTAGGTCCCGCCCCCTGCACTCCTCCCTACACCCTTCTCAGGCCCCGCCCCTGCACCCGGCCCGGCCCCGACGGGCGGGCAGGGCGGGGCGGAGGGGGGAGGGGCCGGGCTGATCAGCTGGAATCAAAGCCGCCGCCCCCCCTGCCAGGCTGCCGCGCACCTCCTCCTTTGTCACAATGTTTTTCAATCCGGTGAAGCAAACTGTCCAATTAGAGCCGGGGCCTCCGGCTTCCATCTTTGCCGACGTTTAATTAACATGCTCCTCTTGGCAGCTGCTGACAAGTTCCAGAAACAGGTTGTAAAGGGTTTTTGTCTTTACCCAGCATGGAAAATGAGGGGTGTTACATCGCGGAACATGAATAGGTGGCACTTCAGCTCCCTCCTTTCCTCCTCCCCCTCCCGCTGCTCTGCAAAGGGGAACACAGCCGAGGGGGCGGGAGGGGGGGAGCGCGCTGGGAGGGGGGCGGGGAGGGCGGAGTCGGAGGCCGGGGAGACCATCCCTTTCCTCTCTTCCTCTCTTTACCCTTCTTCCCAGGAGCCTTTGCTCTGCAAAAGATCTGAATTCTATTGCTCTCCAACCTGCACTCTTCCCTCCCATCTCTGTTAGCCATAGGGAATCATCATGTCGGTTCCTGTTCTTTAGTTTGGCCCAAGGCTATCCCTTTGTTACTCTACTAGTAAACTCCTATTCACCTCCACAGCCTAGTTCTGGTGGGCCCACCCGGACACCACCTGGTCACAGATTGCTACTCCAGGAACTCCTATCACATTCTACCTTTCCATTCTATCCACACGTGGTAATCTGAAACTTCCCCACTGTATAGGGTTGGGCAGGGTTGTCAGAGGAAGAAGCAAAGGATGGGGAAAGGAATCTGCCAGGTTGGGGGTGTGTGTGCTCCCTCTCTACTTAGCAATCTGCTGGAATATGCCCCCAGAGCAAGCCCTTGTGGATGGAGGACTTTCTCAAGGGTGTGGTCTAGTAAACAGGAGGAGACAGGGGCTTGGGAAAAGGTCCCAGACCTGGGCTGAGCCCTGTGGGGCTTGTTCATGCTGGGATGAGCTTTCTTGTAGGAAGAGTGGCCCTTCAGGGTGAGAGTCAGGGTAGGGCAAGAGGCCAGGTCTCCTGGGTCCATGTATCCTTCACAGGGCCCCTATGGTAGCAGTCACACCCATTCTACAAAGAACATCAACATTTATTCACTACACAGCACAGAGTGGTCTGGAGTCCCAGGAAGCATGGAAAGTGCTGTTCTGGAGACAGGCAGGTGCTGGGAGTCCAGAAGATTATACTTCCTGGAGGGCCAGGGAGTATCCCTGGGCCCCAGCCCTACTCCATGCCTGCTTTGCTCAGCTTATGGCATCATGACCCAGGCAGGGGCAGACCTTCTGCATTGGACACTGGCTTGGTGCCCACTTTGTCTGAATCTCCTCCTTTCTCAGACAAGACCCCTGGGATGAAGGAAGGGTGTGGGAAGTGCTAGGGCCAGGCCAGCCAGCCTTTCAGCAGCCTTGCTCCTGAGTCCCCAGCTAGGTCAGCCCCACCTCTTCCAGAGCTCTGATAGCCAGTGGAACCTGAAGGGAGAAGGAGAGCAGCTGGTCAGTCACTGTTGGACCTGCTGCAGCCCCCAAGGAACCTTTTCCTTTTTTTGGATGGGGTAGACACTAGCAGCAATGCACAGGCTGGCTTTTCTCCCCCCTCCACAACATTCTCTCCTGATATGTCACTTGGCCATTTTTACCCTAGACCCAGCTACTTCCAAGCTCTGGTCTCCAGGGAGATCAAAAGCTACAGAGATCTAGAAAGACCCCCATTCCCTAACTTGTCAACTGTGTGGCCTTGAAGAGCCCGAATTTCTCTCAGCCTTATTTTCTCTTCTATTCAAAAGAGGGGAAGAGCAAGCTGGGTGTGGTGGTGCACGCTTTTAATCTGGCGGATCTCTGTGAGTTCAAGGCTAGCCTGGTCTACATAATGAGTTCCAGGACAGCTGGGGCTACAGAGAGACCCGGTTTCAAAAAGACCAAAAAAAAAAAAAGAGGGGAAGAGGATGCTAGGGATGTGGCTCAGTTGGTAGGGCTTGCCATGCAAGCATGAAGTTCTGGGTTTGATGCCCAGCACTGTATAAAGTGGGCATAGCAGCACAGGCCTGTAATTCTAGCACTTTGGAGACAGAGGCAGGGTGATCAAGATTTCGAGGTCATCCTTGGCTACATAGTGAGTTCAAGGTCAGCCTGAGATACATCAGTGTCATGTCACCTCCAGTGGAGGTTGCGTGAGGTACTCTCCGTAGGGCAAGGCTGAGAAAACTTTAAAGGAAGAATGCCTCCTGGAGATGGCTGTGTTAAAAGAGCATGCCGTGTCTTTGGCTGTTCTACTTTAGTTCCTTTCTTTATTGATGCAATATTATTTTTATTCTTTCTTCATAGAGAGATTATTTTGTACCTACTCGGATCGTTAGGCCCACCTAAAGAGAAATTAGATATGGATGATTTTTGGGAACTTAGTCATTTAATATTATATATTTTTAGGTGTCTTTGTTTAGTCATTAAGAAGCCAAGACAGAAAAAGTCTTGGTCCAGTCAATTTTTTTTGGGTCCCTCCCCTAGACAAGTCTAGGCCTGGATGTTTGAGTTGGCCTAAAAATGTGAGGCTGTTTTGTCCTCTTTATGGGATAGACCCCTGATAATCACATGTATGACTAATTTCAATGACGGGTAAGACCTTCCCAGACTGATGAACCCAAGACAGGGGCCATGAGGGCAATCATGGTTACCCAAGGACGGGCAACTTTAAAACCTGAGGAGAGGCAACCTAAGACAGGGAGGTCATAATAAAATAAAAAAAGGGGACGGTGACTCCCATTTTTGGGGCTATCCCTAAAAAGCCTCACTTAAAATAATAAAAAAAATGTAGGGACCTGAGGCTTGAGACCTGAGACCTAAACATATAATAATCAAAGCAGCTAAAAACAGACAACCTTAAAAACTCTTAGATAAGTTACAGTAAAAATTAAGAGTTTATGTAAAAAATAATAAATGAGTGATTATTTAAGAAAGGAAAGTTTCATGATATTTATTACAGTTTATGGATAGACTTGCCAGATTTAGGCCACCTTGGTGCCTGCTTAGTTAAAAAAAAAACATACAGAGACAATGTTTATTTTATAAAAAGTAAAATAAAGTAGTTATGTTTATAAGTCCCATACTTAAAAGGATTTCATGAGAGCTACAGGTTTAAAATGGGATACTGATGTAATGGGGTTTAAAACATATTAATAAACAGAAAAAAAAGACAAATATAAAGCAACATTATTGTGATTCACCTGAAATTCAAATAAAATTATTAATGACTATAAAGCTAGTATTAAAAGCATATAGTGGTTTAAGGTCAGCTCATTGTGTAACCACAAAATATAAATTTTAAAAGTCTCTAATGTAACTCACCAAAATAAAAAACAAAAACTTTGTTTAGCACTAGTTAATGTTTGACAATGTATTTTGATTCACCTGTGTTTCACTTTTGTCTCTAAAATCAAAACTCTTAAAAAATGGTTAAACCACAAAACAATGGCTTATTAATGTAATCATGTAACTTTGTAATTTATAATCTGAGCTCTACAGCTACAAAATTACACTCAGACTTTCACCAACTCCTGTGTGTTTGTCTGTTTGTCATTCGCCAAATCCTTGTCCACCCTTTGGGGACCCTGCTCCCGTCGGACTAAACTGCTCCGGTCTGGGCTGGTCCGTCGCACATCAGACCCTGCCTTTAAAAAGGTGTGTGTGGGGTGTGGGGTGGCTGGACATGGTAGCACACACCTGTAATCCCAGCACTTAAGAGGGCTGAGGTAGGAGGATTCTTAGTTCCAGGCCAGCCTAGGCTAGGAATAAAAGGGAAGTAATTAACTCTGCCACATGGAAATTTCATAAGGGCTAGATAGCTATAACAGCACCCCATCAGCACAGCTGTGCTCCATAGGGGAGAAAAAGGAGGTGGGAATGTCTAGTCTGATCTAACCACTTGAGTAAGGCCAGACCTATGAATTCTTCTTTTATAGAGGAGGAAACAGAGGCTCAATTTCTAGGCTGAAGAGACTCTTCAAGTGACACAGCAGCAAGCAGTCACAAAGACAAGGTCCCCAGGTCTCTAGTCTTCCACTCCAGCCTGCCTATCCCACCTCAGGGGTAGGGGAACGCACCCTCATTTCTTCATGTCTACTTCTTTGCCCACTTGCTGTGGCATCTGACTTTGAAACCTGGGCCCCCACTTGGAGAACCAGGCCCTCATCCCCGACAGATAAGGTTCACCTGCTTCTCACCTACCCTGGGAGCTTAGGGTACTAAGGATGCTGAAGGTGCTGGAGATGCCAAGGATACTGGGGGTGTTGGAGGTACGGAATATCTCAAGGATGCTGAAGGTGCCAAGGGTATTGAGGGTACCAGAGGAGCTGGAGGTTTGAGGGAGGGGTCCTCAGGAATGTAGACAGGATGTGCTTCTTCATGAATCTGTGAAGAGAGGAAGCAAGAGGTGAGATCTGGTGTCCCTACTGGAACTAGAATTGTCTGGGTGAGCCAAAGGCTGCAAATCTTGCGCGGCGAGCGCCACCTTGTGATTACTCTGAAGATCGCATGACCGGAACATCACTTCGTAGCTTGCTCTTCATGGTTGGCATTGTCTTGAGTGCTGGGGCACAGCAAGGACCAAATAGGGTCTTTGCCCCACAAGGACAATAGCAGGGGGAATGCAGGGTTACATAAGAGTTTAAATTGCATGCTAGAGGGATTCTGGGAGGTTTCACTGACCCCATTTTTTGAAAGACGAGGAGTGTGGAATGTTAGAACAGGTCCAAAAGTAGAATGAGGAAATGCAAAGGCTGGAAGTGGATCTGAAAGGTGGAGTATGGGTGGCCCCTGCCTTCTCCTCATGAGGAACCCCTCTCTGTGGTCCTGGGGAACAACTATCTCACCCCTTACTCTGGGAAGCCCCTCAGTTCCCAGATAGACAATTCAGGGATGCAGGCTATACCTTTCACTTCTAATGATTTGGAATTTTGTTTCTCCTAACCTAGTACTTCTGAAAATATATAGCTGAGAGAAGATATGAACTTCGAATAAATTACAAAGGTAGAAAGAAATCAAGAGAGGCTGGAGAGATGTGCAATCATGAGGACCAGAGTTCAGACCCCAGCACCCATGTAACAAGTCAGGCATCTGGTACATGCCTGTAACCTCAGCTCCAAGGGGGCAGGTGAAGACAGGAGGATCACTGAGACTGGCTGGCTTCTGGCCAAGCTGAGAAAACGTGAGCCCCAGGTTCATGGAAAGACCCTGTTTCAAAAGAATAGGCAGATGATGACATTCTCAAATGTGGTTTCTATCAGAATTACCCAGGGGGAATGTTAACAGTTCTGGGTGGGATGACAGAATTTGTTTTCTCATGTATCATGCCAGGCTGACCTTGAACTTGCGGTGTATCTTAGGATGACCTTGAATTTCTGATCCTCCTGTCTTCACCTCTAGTGTATTACAGGTGTATATCACCTGTATTATGTGGTACTGGGGATCTAACCCAGGACTTCATGCATGCTAGCCAAGCACTTTACCAACTGAGCTACCTCCATAGCCTTGGCTATTTTGTTTATTGAAATAGCCTCACTCTACCTCAGGCTTCCCTCAAACTTGTGGCAATCCTTTTGCCTCAGCTTCCTGCTCTGGGGGGGGGTGATACAGCTGTTGCTGGGGCAGGGGAACAGTCCTTGGGATCACTAGAATATAGCTGGCTGACACTCTGGCTGCAGGCCTGACACTAGGCTGCTCCTGTAACCCCCACTCTCGGAGTATGTAGACAGGCCCACATGACCCCCTCCAAGCCCTAGGGTCCAGAAGGAAAGGAAGAAGAGAAAAGGATAGGAAAAGAGTCTTCAGTGTACTGCATAGATGTCACAGCATAGATGCAGGTGTCCTGCATAGATGTCACAGCAGGTGCAGACAGAGAGAGGGGATGATACTGTCCTTGTGCCTCTAGAGAGATGAATCTCTAGGACTCACCTTCCAGTAGACAGTGTCCTCGAAGCAGTTCTCATCAGCTGCTTGGCCCCAGAATGGTAATTTCAAAATGAGCCCTAAAGAGATTGGAGGACACAGAAGGTCAGAAAACATTCTTTACTGAATCCAGCCCTTTCCCTCAGCTGGGACCCCACCTTCCCAGTTTCCCAACTGACAGTACAAAGGATTTGGGAAAACCCAAGCTCATCCCTAAGACATGCTTTTGGGATTCCCACTCAGGCAGTCCCCCACCAGGACTTTTCAGGTCTAGCCACTCTCACTCACCCACGATGGTGCCGCCCACCAGGGCCATGGCCAAGGTCAGGAGGAGGCCATATATCTGGACCCTGCCCTGCATTTTCTTGGTCGAGTCCACCCTATATCCTTCAAAGCTGAAAGAATGAATAAGCCTGAGACAGACACATGAAGGCAAGGAGAGGATAGGGAATCATTTTGTTGCCACTCTGGGTTTCAGCCTCCCCAATTCAAAATTGGGGCCACTGTATGGAATAGTCTTCTCACATGCCTATGGAGGGTCTGAGGTTGGGGAGAGTTAGTAAAGAGTGGGGAAGGAAGGGGAGAAAGACACTTGCTTCTGCAGGAAGGAGGGAAGGAGAAGGAAGGAGGAAGGCCCACTTTCACACTTCCTCCACATTTACCCTGGCTCTCCATATACATCAGGGGAGGAGTAGGCTGCTGTCACAGCACCCACGATGCCACCTATGATGCCAGGGATGCCATGCAGGTTATGAATGCCACATGTGTCCTGGATGCGCAGGCGGGACTCCAGGAATGGCTAAGTGGGGAAGGAGGCACTGCTTAGGCTGGGGCTGTGGCAGGGGCATGGGGAGGCCCTCAAAAACAAAGGGACCCAGGATTCCCCAAGCCTCAGCCCCCTCCCTCTCTCTTCCCTGTCAGGAACATAAAAACCCACAGCACTCCCAGCCAGGGCCCTCACCGTCAGGTATGCAAATCCTAGGGCGGAGAAGGTGCCGCAGAAGAAGCCCACGATGAGAGCACCGTAAGGTGTGAGCATCATCTCTGCAGCCGTGCCCACACCCACCCCGCCTGCCAGTGTGGCATTTTGAATGTGCACCTGGGCAGGGTGGGCAGAGTGGGAAAGAGCTCAGTCCTGTCCCTTTGGTGTTATCTGTGCTCATACAATGTGCAAGTCTGCCCTGGGAACCAGGGAAAGCTCAGAGTCTGCCTCAGAAAGCCAGGAGCATGCAGTGGGGGCTAACCTTGGCCCCAGTTTAGTACAGCTGCCCCCTGTGTGCCCTGCAAGCATGCCACCCACAACCCCCAGTAGGTCTGGATGTGTTCTGTGCTCCATGAGGCAGTGTACTCCTGATATATTAATGGGCCCTGAGAGTCCGTACGCATATTCCCTTTCTCTATATCTACCTGTGTGCCACCCTGCAGATATAGTGCATGTATGTCCACCAGGTGTCCATGGGCCCTATGCATACCCATCCATCATTGATGCTCTCTGTCAGCCTGTGCCAGGTGCTGTGCTGCTGCTGGGGGGTTAGTTCATTCTATCTCCACAGCAAGCCCATAGGATTGGCAGTTATCTTTCCATATTTGCTGACTGATTAAAGTGCAAATATAAGAGTACAGAGCCAGCAAGGGGCAGAAAGATGTCTCTTCCTTCCCTTCCCTTCCTTTCTTACTTCCATCCTTCCTTTCTTCTTCCTTCCTTCCCTCCTCCCTTCCTCCCTCTGTTCCCCCTCCCTTCCTCTCCTCCCTCTCTCTTTTTGAGACAAGGTCTTTCTACATAGCCCAGGCTGGCCTCAAACTCAGCAATTCTCTTCCCTCAGTGCTGGCATTACAAATGTACCACCACACCCGACTCAAGAAAGATATCTTGATGCAGCCCTATGTGGAGCCAGAGCCTCTGTCCCGGAGCCCATTCCATGTCCCTGTGTGTGGGTTTGGGTGCATCTTCCTATGTTCCCTGTAGTGTCCAGTTGCCACCTGTGTCCAGTATATCTGGGGACCCATGGCAGGGATCCCATGATAGAATTCCTGACAATGTCTCTGCACACATATGTGCATGTCAAGAAGCTTGTGTCCAAATAAGATAGAGTTCATGTCTCTAGTTTTGTTTTTGTTAAAAAAAAAAAGTCACCCATCACCCATGAGGCTTGGCTCCTCCTCACTGACAAAATAACTGTCCCAGTGGTGTGGCACCAAGGACACTATACCACACCACACCCTTCAGACTTCCACAGTAGAGTGCACAAAGCATGAGGGGATGGCTCCTCAGAGGTGGGCTGGAGCAGCTTTAAGAAGATTGAGAGGCCAGTAGTGTCAGGAGGATGAGGGCCTGCCAGAGGGACCACCCTCAGAAACTCTGCTTAGGAGTATGGGCAGTCCAGGCAGCAACCCCCCCCCCCCCGGCAGAGGCCCCCTGCTCACCATGTCCAGCTTGCCCTTCTTATGTACGACACTGGACATTGCCACTGAGGTGAGGACACTGGCAGTCAAGGAGAGGTAGGTGTTGAGAACTGCTCGATGTTGGGTGTCTCCATGGAAGGAAATGGCTGAATTGAAGCTAGGCCAGTACATCCACAGGAAGAGGGTTCCTGAGCAGACCATATGCAGGTCCAGGGCCCGAGAGAGGAGGTATTAGATGGAGCCCCCAGAGTCCAGACATAAGTACTGCCTTTCAGCTCCAGAGATGTTCAGTGACCACAACCCCAGCTGCTTCCCACCTCTGAGTTCACTCTTGCCCCAGAGCTCCTCCTGGAAGGCCCTCCTGGTCTCACTCACCTCCTAGTTCCCACTTGGCTTCCCACACTACTTTAAAGAGCCTCCTCTATCTCCACTGATCCCCGGAACTGATTAAATGTTTTCCCCAACTCTTATAGCATCATGTGGAATAATCTCTCCCCTCTGTAGAGAGATTAGCTGGCAGCACTACCATCTCTCTAAGTGGGGCTGGGAGGCAGGGCTGGGGTCTTAGAGATTTCATGTATTCTCTGGAATGAAGGGGTATAGGAAGTGGGACTGCACACCTTGCCCCAGCCCTGGGACCAAGTGGCCAGTTCCTAGTTACCACTGTCTGTCTTAGGTCATTCTAGGGAACACATAAGAGGAGTGATCAACTTCTCTCAGCCCCATGAGGGGAAGAAGTAGACAGTCAGGACCCTAGAAATGTCTACAGGCCACCTCCCTCTGCCCTTCTTCCCAAAGGATCTAACAGTCACCCATCAAGGATGGTGGATGATGATCCTCACCCATCATGGTAGACCATCACACATTCATAGTGGTCCTCACCCATGATGGTGGTCCTCACTTACTAAAGTGGTCCTGTCTTCATCATGGTGACCTTCACCCATCATGGCAGCCTTTCGATCATTGTTGTCCTTACCCATTCATAGCAGTTCTTACCTATCGTGGCAGCTCTCGCCCACTATGACAGCCCTCATCAGTGTGGCAGATCTTACCCACTATGGCTGCCCTCACCAAAATGGCAGCTGTCAGCTCTCACCGATCATGGCAAAGAGGTCCGAATGGTACACTGAACTCAGTCTCTGTTTGCTCTGCTCCAGGTTCCTTCGGTAGAGGATCCAGGTCACTGTGAGCCCAAAGTAGGCGCCAAATGTGTGGATAGTCATAGAGCCCCCTGCATCCTTCACCTGGAGTGCAAGGGACCCATCAGGGCCTGGAATCTTCTCTCCCTCCTTCCTCATAGCCGCACCCCCTTACCCCCACACACGCACACACATTTAGCTGTCTTTGACTCTTCACTTTGGAACAGAGTCTAGGCTCCGCACAGACCAATGAAGTGAGCAGGGGGAGGTAGGGATCCATGTATCCAGATTGCTGGCCGGTCAGCAAAATACCAGGGCTCTTCCCTCTTGCTCTCTACTTGGTCTGGTTAGCTCCTAGTGAGCTTCTGGCTCTGCCTTCTTGACTGCAGGAAGCCTTCCTGGCCCATCAGGCTGGTTGTGATGCCTTCTGCTGGGCTGCCTAGCCCCAGAGCTTGCTCCTTATTACAGGACATGTTTAGTGTTTCTATGCCTCTATCCTTTTCTGGATTGTGAGCTCAGGTGGGGAGGTGTGTGTGAGGGGAGGACTATCTCAGTGCAGCCTGCACCCCTCTGCACCCTAGAGCCTTCAGTATAGCTCAACTGATCCTCAGACTCTGAAATCTGAGTACCTATGATGAGTTGGCCAGGTGCTAGGGCAGAGAGCATTCAGACATATAGGGTTCCCTGCCCTTATCAAACAAGTGGAAGTGCTATGAAGGAAACAGATCAAGGCAATGTAAGAGCAATGTGAAGCAATTTGAGAGCAAGGACTGGGAGGGATAAAGTGGAGGAAAGGCCGTAGGGCTTCTCAGAAGTGACTTCAACTTGAGACGTGGATCTTGAAAGGAATGAAGGTAGCTGCTCCAGGCAGAAAGGAGTGCAAGAGAAAATGCCTTGACAGGGATCAAACTCAAGGTGATTGAGGGCAGACAGAAGGTCATGTCCAAAGAACAGCCAATGGGGAGAGAGCAGGAGCTAAGCTTGGGGCAGTGCAGGTGGGGTGGACTGTGGCCAGAACCTGCAGGGCCATATACCAAGCTGGATTCTATTCTAAGTGAAATGAAATCCCTGGTAGCTTTTAATAAGGGGCATTGTCTTCTACACCTGATTAAAAGCCCACTCTGGCTGATGTTGGAGACTGGTCTCACCGAGTGAGTAGAAAAGGATGAGCCTGGAGATAAGTCAGGGAGAAGAGAGATAGTGGCTGAGGGCTGAAAAAAAATGGCACAATGATTAACTGGAGGTTAGGATGATCTAAACTCCTCCCCCAGGCAGGGAGTGTTCCAGGCTGGGCTCAAATGTAGAAGAGGAGACTCAGAAATGCATAAGGTAACCAAATGGCACTCTCTTCCACACCAAGGCACTAGGCTGATTTCTGGGAGTCAGAGGTCTAAGGTACTCCTTAGCTGGATCATGGAATCACCCAAACCCAGAGGGCAGTATTCTTGCCACAATCCAAGAATGGCAGTCTATGGGGTTGTGGAATTTACAACCTGTGCAGCTACATATGATCCCATCCCTGAGATCTTTCCTGACAGATTTATCCTTAATATACACTGGGTCTTATTCTCAGGTGAAAGATCTAGGAATGTATGCATGCAAGAATACACGCGAGTCTCCCACTCTTTCCATCTGATGGAAGAGAAAAGGAGAGGGGAACCAAAATTCAATGAATGCCCATTCTATCCAGGTGCTAGGCTGATACACTAGGCAGATTGTGATATTTTCTGGAAGATATCATAATTCCTACAGATGAGGAAATTGAGATCCAGGAAGCTGAGTGACTTTCCAGGTTGGCATGTGTCCCCAGACCTCTTTTTCTCTATCCTTCTTCATCTCCTCCAGTGTTCCTTCCCTCTTCTGAGTCTTGCTCACCTCCATCTGTTTCAGGAGGATGAACTCATTCAGTGTGAAGAGAGTCACTTGGGAGAAGGTCATGATGAGCAGTTGGACGGGGCTGACTTTGCCCAGAACTGCCCCAAAGGCCACACAGGTAGATGCCACGCAGAAGTCAGCATTGATGAGGCTATGGGGAGATAGGCCAAGAAGGGGCTGTAACAACAACCAGAAGCAACACCCCAAGACCTGGGGTTGAATCTGGACTTTAGTTCTTTTTGTACTGGGACTGCTGGTTTAAACTTTCTGAGCCTCAGTTTCATCATCTGTGTTAATGGGATCATCATAAGGCCACAAACATGTAGTGCCAAGTCCAGCAGTGGCATTCAAGATGTTGTGTCTGCTCTTGAAGCCCCCATACCTTTACAGGAAGCTTATGGTCAGGGAACCCAAGTGATCTGGCGATTGTTGTTGAAAGAGTCCCATATTTGGGATACAACCCTGCCCTGTCTTTTGCCTGACTTTCCAGAGCCTCTTCTTGCTGCCTCTTCTTTCTAAAAGCCTTCCTCAGCCCCTCCAATGTGGTCTCTGCTCCAGGACTACTGAATCCTTCCCAACACTTTACCCAGAAGGAAGTGTCAGTGTCTAGGGAAAAAAGAGAGAGACCTTCCCGCAGGAAATAAGGATCTGGAGTGGGACTCAGTAGAAGGAGGGAGCAGGAAGGCCCACAAAGAAATAAGGCAAAGAGAGGTACACAGGTCCCCCTTGATTCTGAACCCCATACCAGCCAGCCAACCCAGCAGAGGGTTCAGGGAGAGTTGGACATCTAGGTGGGTATTGTGTGGTCAAAGTGGATCCTGGTTCTGTCTACCATCTCTTTGCCTGGCCTGAGCCCTATTGTCTACTGCCAGCAACAAGGCTATTCTGCATTCCCAGGCAGACTCCCAGTATGGCTTTCAGGGCCATAGCAGTTGTCAGCAGGGTGGGTATAGAAAAAGAAGGCTGTGGCATATGAGAAGACCCCATCTCCATGCTCAAGGGTGTATGTGAAACAGAGAATTTGGGTGAGATGCAAGCTAATTGAGGGCTGGTTTGAGGAATGGGGGCAGGGTTCCTTCAGAGGACATTTCCTAAAATGTCCCTCCTCTGCTCCCTGTATTCATCACTGTGTCCCCAGGTTCTAGCTTAAGGGGTGATGGGCTCCTGAGTGCCAATCACATGCCCTCTTGAACCGCACCCAGACTGCAAAAGGTGTGTATTCCCATTAGCTACATCACACAATAAGGAAATGAAGACTCAGAGAAGTCCAGCAACTTGCCCAGAGTCCCCTAGCTGCAGCCCCAAAAGTCATCTGATGGAGGTGCCTTTTAGGAGGGAGAGAGAGAGAAAATAGAAAAGTCTGGACTTACAATCATCAACATCTGGGATACAGAGCTGCCACATGGAGGGGCATGGAGTCCTAGGAAAAGCCCACAGAAAAGAACGGCCCTAGAGTGACAGGTAGGTAGAACCAGGAGAGGTGAAGTAGATCCATGCCTCTGGGTCCACAAAGGCCACGTCTGGGGACAGCATGCTCAGCCCAGTCCTAGGCTCCAGACACAAGCTCCAGGTCAGTGACTGGAAACCAATTTCCCAAAAGCCAATTTGCCCAAACTCAATTTATCAAGTGACCAGCTTGCTGAATAAGTAGTTCACCCAAAACCTGCTAACTCACAAAGTTTGTAATCATTCCTTTAGGAAAAAAGTTGAAACGGTGCATTTTTTTTCCATGCAGTCATAGCTATTCCGTTGCAGTAGCTAATTAGATGTGTAACAGGTGTATTGATACTTTGGGTCTATGGCATTAAGAATGAGACTGTATTGTGTATTTTGAACTAATATGTGTCACAGATTTTATTTAAAACTCTAATTTACTGTTTCCAACAGTTTATCTCATCAACTATCTTGTTTCTCTTAATTGTGTGTCATTAACCCGCTTGAGTGAACTTGTCTTTTGCAAATGTTTTAATTTTCAGACACCTGGCCCATGACACCTGACTGTTGCCCTATTTGTGACAGCAGGGATTTATTTGTCCTTTGTATGTAAAGTTGGGGTTTTTTTTGTTGTTTGTTTGTTATTTTATTTTTGGTTGTTTTTTTGTTTTTGGTCTTTTTGAGACAGGGTCTCCCTGTAGCCCCAGCTTGCCTAGAACTCACTATATAGACCAGGCTGGCCTTGAACTCACAGAGATCCACCTGCCTCTGCCTCCTGAGTGCTGGGATTAAAGGCATGCGCCACCCGGCTGTATGTAGTTTTTTTTAAAAAAGATTTTTAAGTATTTTATTATTTTTATTTTATGTGTATTAGTGTATTGCCTGCATGTTGGTAGGCGCACCCTTGTCATGCAATGCCAGCAGAGAGGTCAGAATGGGTGTTCAACTTCCCTGGAACTGGAGTTACGACAGTTGTTAGCCGCCATGTGGGTGCTGGAATCGAACCCCCGACCTCTGCAAGAGCAGTCAGTACTCTTAACTGCTGAGTCATATTTCCAGCCCCTGTATGTGGTTTTATACTAGTTTGCCCCTAAACCATTTTTGTGGACTTTGTGAGCAGGCTAATTAATGAATGTTTATTTTCAGAGCCACTAACATCTTTATCAACTTGAGAATTCCCCCCTTCAACCAAACTCCTCCTTTGTCCACATAAACAGGAAACCATCTCAAAGAAGATAACCTGTCTCAAAGAAGAGCCTACAATTAAAACTTTCGTGAAATTAGGAGGTATCTCTCACAGGCCCCAAACAACATAAACAGCTGTAGTTTCAGACCACCCAGGTGGAGATCAGCTTTGCTTTTGGTTTGGGGGTATTTTCCAACCTGTTGGTGCTGTGGGTGAGGGGAGACTGGAAGGCCACTTCACAAGAGAGTGAGGTACCTTGTCGGAAGGGTTGGTAGCACTCATCAAACCTTCACAGAGAAGTTATTTGGAAAGCTGGAGATGAGAGGATTGGTGCCCTACCCTGAGAGGTCAGGCAAGGAAGCTTCCTCTGGAACCTTCCACACCCACACCAGCCTCCCAGCTCTTTCCTAAATGCAAAGAGAAACCTCTCTAACTTGAATGAGTTTCACATTTCAGTGTTCCCCCAGCAAGGAGTCTTCTGAAGTTGGTTCAGGCATTGTCCCTCCTGGGTTCCTGGTGCTGTACTGTCTTAGGACACAAACTCGGCAATGTGCCTAGGATGGACAGTCTGGGCCTTTCCCTCTTTGGGGAAAAGTCTAGCCTCATGTTCCTGCAGTCTCTTTCCTAGGGGAAGGGAATCTCCCACAGCACCAGGACGCCATCAAAAGGCCCGTGCTGGAAAGTTGTTGATGAGGAAACATTGCGTGTGTGTTGGGGGTGGGGGGGCTGAGCGCCTTAGTTCGGTCACAGACCTGCAGTGTTCTAAACGAGGAGCTGCCTCAAAACCCAAGCCTCCAGGGCTCACCAGGATTGCCACCTCCTTCAGCCTCACCTGCCAGACCCCGCCCTCTGTGCCCTGCCCACTCCTTTTTGCTCCCGCCCTCACCGCAGCCCCATCTCCTGCTCGCCAGGCCCCATACGCTGAGCCTTATTCATTTCATCTTGCCCACCCAGGGTGGCCATCCCCATCACGACTGGCCCCACTCTTAGTCCCAGCCCCACCTCCCCAACATGCCCCGCCTGGCTCCTGCTCCTTTCGTTCCCCTACCATCCCCCAGCCTCCATCACCTATCCCTCACCACCCGCCCCGCACTCACCCTTCGAGCCCCGCCCAGGGCATCCCCCCAACCCCACTCCATCACTGCAGGCTCTGCCCACACCCACTGGGCCCCGCCCAGTCCGTCCCGCCCCTCGGGCACTCCTGCGCTCACTTCTCAATGCCCAGGAGGATCTGGCCTTCTTCAAAGTGGTTGAGCCAGCCCTGCATGAGCAGCGCCCACTGAACGCCCAAAGCCGCCAGCAGGAAGTTGAAGCCCACCGCGCTGAACCCGTAGCGTTGCAGGAAGGTCATGAGGAAGCCGAAGCCCACGAGGACCATTGCGTGCACGTCCTGGAAGCCTGCAGAGAGTGCGCAGTTAGGGGCGTCTGTGGTCCTGGGAAGACCCACCACAGCCTTGGGTCTGATCTGCCAGCGCAGCCTGGGGCAGCTCCTGTATTTTCCACCGCCCACTAGACCATGGCAGAACCCAGAGCCCTGACTCCCTGTTCCCCTCATTCCTGAAACCAGACTCTAACTGGGCCACAGTAACAAATGCTCCTCTATTGGCAAATCAGTCACTACCTTCATCTTGTAAGATCCTCTGGAGGGGGCCTTGGGATCAGAGATGGGTCTCCAGCTTAGACCATTGGATTATAGTCAAGAGATGCCTGAGAATTACCATTGGGAGATGATAGCTTTCTTGTTCCACCTTCCAAACAGATAGCTCTGCTGGCCCTCACTGGGGTGGGCAGTTGGGCATTTGATTCATTCTCTCTCTCTCTCTCTCTCTCTCTCTCTCTCTCTCTCTCTTCCCCCTCTCTGTCTCTGTCTCTCAGTGCTGGGCATTGGACATGGGACTTTTACTCATGTACTCTATCATTGCACTACTTCCACAGTCTGGGCATTTGAATTTGAAGCCAGGTCATGAGTTACACCCAGGGTCTAGAATTTAGAGCACAGATCATAGTAGGCACCGTAGCCTCCCTGGGGGAGGAAAATCAATGTTTATCTGATCGTGCTGAGCCTTGGCGGACCAAGCATAGTCACACATAGTCATGCCCACATCCCACTACCACCTCCAGCAAATACACTTTTAGTTACCCAGTGGGGGAATTTGGACCCCCTCTGTTCTATCTACTGGATGGAAGTGACTCTGTTAGCAAACAGACATGGAGCTCAGCACCTTCTGTGAAGCTCGGTTCACTGATGTTGCAGAGGTTAAATGGCAGGTGTATGTGTAAAGCACTTGGCACAGTGTGTATCCATAACAGGTGACACAACTGGACCTCTATCATCAATTCTTTTTACTTGGGCATGGCTTATTTCTGAGCCCTAATCAGGCTCTTCTGCCAACTATAGTGTCTCTGGCAAACCATTCCCCCATCTCTAATAGAACTAAAGAGAGGCGCTAGAATGACTGGAATGGACTAGAGTGATGTTAACTGTTCTTCCAGCACTAACATTGCTTGCGTTTAGGCTCAAAAATAAAAAACAAAACAAAACAAAAAAACAGAAGGCAAAGAGCTTTGAGACATGAAGACATAAGTATAAGGCACATAAGGAACTGCAGATGTCATGGGACACAGCAGCCAGATGGAAGGGCTTCCATTGGCCACATCTGGGACAATTTAAGCACTGAAAGAATGATATGCCATAATGAATTAAAACCACTTAAAGACAGGAATTCATGAGTCCATGCTGATAATAAATAGGTAAAAGTGGATGGGGTAGCAGATAGGACTCAAAGTAGAATGCTGATGTTAGAAATGTGTTAGAATGTGTTAGAAATGGAAAAATCATCACTTTCACAGTAAAGACTCAATGAGTGGTGATAAATTCAGAATGAAATTTTAACAAAGAGCAGGACATTTGCACTGTCTTAAAGATTCTGCCTATGGATGACTTATTGGTCACAGGGGAGGAACAAATAGTAATTGCACAGTGGATAAATTAGGTTATGTGTTGTCTGGGGGATCAACATTAACATGACCAATGGCAGCAAAGGACATTGTGTGCCTCCAGATGGGACACCTCATAAAGGATCATCCAATATCCCCCATAGGGTATTCTCCCTGAGACAGCCAAATTTAATAATGAAAAAAAGTCAGGTACAAAGTGAGGAGTCTATTGTTAAAAGGGGTTGAGGCTGGGGATGGGCATGATGGCACAGGTCTGCAATCCAAGAACTTGAGAGACTGAGGCAGGGGGATTGCAAATTTAAGGTCAGCCTGTGCTGCATAGTGAGAACTTGTCTCAAGAAACAAAAAACAAAAGTGACAAGGCTGTACCCTTGAAAAATATCCATGTCCTAACAAAGCAAAGCAAAGGCTTTTGAAATGTTCTAGAATCAAAGACATGCCAACTAAATTCAGTACTTAAGTCTGCACTGGATTTGGCAGAGGGAGTTTGGGGGAGTACTATAAAGGTCATTAGTAGGTCCACTGCGTGAATTGGGTATTAATGGTGGACTAAGATATCATACCCCGGGGCTGAAGAGATGGCTCAAGGGTTAAGAGCACTGGCTGCTCTTGCAGAGGACCTGGGTTCAGTTCCCAGCACCCACATGGCAGCTAACAGTTCCAAGGGAATCCAACACCCTCTTCTGACCTCCACAGGCATTGCGTGACATGGGTTCACTTACATAAACACAGGCAATGCACTCATACACATTAAAAAAAAAGTGTATCATTTATGAATGTGTGAAGTTGGATTGTGGTTAGGGAAGGAAACACCTCTGTTCTTAGAAAATATGCTGGAGTATGTCAGGAAGGAGGGTTGTGAGGGATAGGACTGACTCTCAAATGGTTAATGGGAAAAAAAGTGTGCCTGTGCATGCATATGTGTGTGTGCACTCGTGTGAATGTGTTTGTGTAGGTGGAGACAGAGCAACGACTACATCTGAGTTAATGAGTACACAGCATACTATTTCTGTCTGTGCTATTTCTATTTCAGCAACTTTAACAAAATTGAAATGATTTCCAAATTAAAAAGAAAAAGGGGCTTACCAGGTCACCAGCTTTCTCCTTCACATACTGTCTCCCTTCCTATGTCCCTCTGGTCCTCAGTCCCACTCCTGGGTCTTTGCTGTGGTGCTTCCTCAACTTGGACAACTTGCAAAATGGCCAGCAAACTTTTCTTGCTATAGATCTTATCAAAATGTCCCCTCATCAGAGAGGCCTTCCTGACTACCTGTTTTAAGGCAGGCTGTCCCCCCCATGATAACCTCTTTTACTTCCCAGTTCTATTACAACTGATAAGTTATATGTTTACTTGTTTGTCTAATCCACTAGACCATCACACTACAAGAAGATGGGCCTGTGTTATCCACCAGGATATTCCCAGCATCTAGGAGAGGGCCAAGGTGGACCCTCCATGATATTTTTCAAGAGTGGAACCTCACCACTTTTGGTTTGTAGCCAGCTGGTCACAGTCAAGAAATCACAGGGGTGATTTTACAGTGAGGCAGGCTTGAGGCCCCTCTCTATCCAACACCTCCCACACAGAGGGCTGACAGGCCCTGTAGTCTGGCCAAGGGAGTGGGGAGCAATGCCTTTGTTGTGACAGCCTTGACCTTGGCTGCCCCTATCAGATCTCATCTGTGTCTCATCCCACCTCACCCCTGTCCCAGGCTTCCCTGATGCCCAGGCCAGGGACACAGGTCTCTTGGCCAGCAACCACCAAGCAGGAGTAAGGGATCCCACCATTCATCAAAGGGTAGGGACACAAGTGGTTACAGAAAAGCTGAGGTGCTCTGAGCCTCCCTCAGGGTTTGGGGTTTATTCTGTTCTGTGCTGAGGTTACTGGAGTCAACACACCCAGGTTCAGGTTTCTCAACATGCATGTGTTTCTTATATTATTGTGTTCCATGCCTTATCACGTTTCCAATTGCTGTGGAAAAAAAATGGAATGAATGTGTGTGAATCACCACAAAATGTCTTATGGTTATTCTGGGAAGAATTGGGTGACAGACTAGAAAAGAGGAGGGAGGGAGGGAGGGAGAGAGAGGGAGAGAGAGAGAGAGAGAGAGAGAGAGAGAGAGAGAGAGAGAGATTCAGAGGACAGTCTCCAGTCTCCCAAGCAGGGAGGAGAGCTGAGTAGCAGGACAGCAAGCAGGGGCACTGACAAACTCAGGAAGTGGGAGGGAAGAAGCTGCCGTTGCAGGTAAGTTTGGGGTCCCATCCTGGCTGAGGACCTGAGCTTGAGAGGACTACCAGGGGGCAGGGCCAAGAGTGGGCTGGTGGCCCCAAGAGGAGCAGCCTGCAAACAGCTGGAACCAGAAAGTAGGAATAGTGAGAGGATCCCATACAAGTAGAGTATTGGTGTGCTAGCAAAAAGAGAAGGAAAGTGAGGGAGTGCTTGGGAAAAGACAGCCTAATGGGAAGTGGGGGGAAGTGGAAGTCTGTCAAGAAGAGTCTGGCTCCAAGTGGCAGAGAGGAGTCATGTAGGGAAAGCAGAGAAGAAGGGCATCAGGGGATATATGCACAAGCTGAGGCTGCCTTTGGCCTCCCTGTGGTCCAAGAGTGGGCACAAGAAATCCTGGCTGTCCCTGTTCTTCCTCCCTGCCTCTCTCTCTCTCTCTCTCTCTCTCTCTCTCTCTCTCTCTCTCTCTCTCATCCCTCCAGTGCCCTGCTTCTCTTTGTCTCTCTTTGTAGACACCTCCCCAGTGCTCAAACACCAGCTTCGTGCCTTTTTGGGTACCTCCCCTCTCTCTCTTCCAAAGTGGTCCTGAGTTAGCAGGACACTGATATCATCCACTCATCAATTTCCATTTCACAAGGTTTAGTGCTAACTGAAAAAGTTGTTCTAGTTTGCTTTCAATTGCTGTAACAAAACACTCTGACCAATACCAACTTGGGGAGGAAAGGGTTTATTTCACTTACATCTCCCAGGTAACAGTTAATCACTGAGGGAGCCCAAGGTAGAAATTTAGGGCAGGAACCTGGAGGTAGGAACTGGAGCAAAGGCCATGGAGGAATGCTGCTTACTGGCTTGCTCCTGCCCCCTGCTCAAACTGCTTTCTTATATAACATAGGCCCACCTGCCCAGGGGTGGCACCACCTATAGTAAGCTGGGCCCTCCCACATCACTCAGTAATCAAGAAGATGTCCCACAGACATAGCTACAGACCAGTTCAATGGAGGCAATTCACCAATTGAGGCTCCCTCTACCCAGGTGTGTCAAGTTGACACTCAAGTTATCCAGCACAAAAGCCAAGCAGTAACCATGTGAAAATTCAGACTGTATCATCTCATCAAAGGGCATGTCCTTTCTGATCACTGCTTCCCTATTGGTAAATTGGAGACAGTCGCCAGAGCTCAGACAGCTGGGCCAAGTGAGAGGCTCTGTCAGGGAGCTTTTAATGGGGGGAACCCCATCAGAGCCCTGGTACAGGCCTGGCTCTTTAGCTCAGTCTTACGAACTGGTATTTCTATTTTTCTCTGTCAAGAGCAACCAGGTGCTGGTGACTTGCTGCTGGTCAGTGGCAGTTGGCCTTTTGCCCCTCTCCCCAGCTTGGGCAATTCAAGCTGCCCTGCCCAGACCCTGTTTCCTCAACCCACAGGTCTCATGAGGCAGACCAACACATAGGGGCCAGCTGGGACACCTGTCAGCAATGATAACTGCCACCAGGGGGCACCAGTACACAGCGGCTCCAGCTCTCCTACTCCAGGCACCCCTACCTCTCCCAACCGCAAACGGGCTGAATATTCCAAATTGGATCACAAACACAGCCTCCTCATTAGCATGATAAGGACTATAAGGGAGGTGCCCTGTAGGAACTTGGGGATCACTGCTTCCATTCCCTAGAGGCGAGCCTAGACTCACTTGCTTTGTGTTTTTGCTTATTATTCTGTGTGTATGTGCAGGTGCATGCATGCCAAGGTACTCCTGTGGGGGTTAGAGGATAACTTAGGAACCAGTTCTCTTCTTCCACTGTGCATTACAGGGATCAAATCCAGCTCATCAGGCTTGCATGGCAAACGCTGGGCCATTTCATTAGCCTTCACTTGTTTTCTTTGACACCTATTGGCCAGTTGCCTAATTCTCCCCACACACCAGTACCACACAATGTCCAGATAGGGGTGGGGGAGGTAAGGGGCCACAGCAATGCCACAGACAATTCTGGGAAGCAGGCAGACTGCAGAGTGGAAGGGTTTGGCTTTGTCCCTTCCTATGCCACTGTCCAACTCCAGTGTTAGGCTCCCTAAGCCAAGCTTCTTCTACTGTAAAACAGAATAAACTTCTTGCCTGACAAAACAGGCAAGCAGCACTTAGTAGCTAAGAGTACAAAGGAACTTAAAGGCTATGGATAGTTCAAACTAGTATCCAGAGGCATATTCCTCAGTCACATCTGTAGTGGGATGCTGAGCCTCCGTTTAAATATTATGGAATGCTTAAGCCAATGTTTACCAAAAGACTTGTACCCTGCATCTTGAATTTTCTTAGAGACCCTGTACTTTATAGCATAGTCCCACTTCACAGAGGGGTAGACTGAGACTCAGTGGATTAGACCATTGAGTGAAGGATCAGATCCAGATGTTTCATTTCAAGCTTATCACCATCACTAGGCTATGTTCGGCTCTGTTCTGGCCAAACTTGTCCTGATGGAATGGAACTGAATCTAAGGTGCAGGTCCCCAGGAGGCCAGGCAAGCTTGGCTGCTCTGGCCTCAGGACACAGGGCCTTCAGTTGTTTGAAACCAGGGCATCCTCTGCCTCAGGCCTACTAAGATGTGTCTTGACCCTTGCTTGGCATTCCCAAGAGGCTTTTGGGGTCAGGCCCTGGTAGCCTTTCTTGGGCCAGCCTCTGGAGCCACAGCCTCAGGCCCTGAGGCTAAGGCACATGAGGAGGAGGCTTCATATTCAGCAGCTGACATGGCACCTCAGGCCTGCAAGGCACCAGGAGCAGGTTCCTGGTTAGCTGTGTTGAGGGGCTGTGGCCTGGAGAGCTGGCTTCAGGCCCTTCTGAGACCTGGCCCATGCCCACTGGAACTGGTTTACTCTGGAAACCAGAGATGCCCAGAAGGCTCCACTAATCCCTTGGGTAGGAATGAGGCCCCCCACAGTACACCCTGCACAGGTGCTGATGGCTGTGAGCCAAGAACTAGAAGTACCACTGGGGCCTGCCCTCCCCCACGCCCCTGGGAACTATCCAGTCATGCAGGAACCAAGGCTTGGGGACCTACCTGGCCAGGAGCCCTCCTGCTCTTTAGCTCCTAACCACAGTCACTGTGACTGAATGGGGCTCAAATGGTGGGTCTGAAGAGAGGTGAAAGATGAGATGTGAAGTGGGAGAGTCACCTAGAAGGATAAGCTCAGACCCCAGGGCCATTCATTACTCTAGCTCCTGGTTTCTTACTGGGTGACCTGTGTGAGACACCTCTTCTCTATGGATTTCGTTTTCTCACCTATAAAATGGGAGGGAGCATTAAAAATGTCTACCCTTGTGGGATGATGGTGAAGGAGGGACCACATGCTTGGCTGGAGGTGCTTCTGCCACCACAATACTCCTTGTCCTTGCCTAGGAACACCACGGAAGATTCCTTCCCACTTCCTGACTCCAAGACCAAGAGCAACCCCACATCTCTGGGGGAAGTGGCAGGGACAACTCAGGGCCATCCCTGGTGGTTGGGGTCCCCTTCTCACTCAGTATTCTCCTTCTTCCCTCTCACAAATCCTACTCTTGGACCATTCTGGCCTCTCACACCCTCAAATTCCCAGCTCTCCCTTTCAGTGGCTCCTTAGCTGCCCTGCTTCCTCCTCAGAATTCACTACCCCCCATGGAACTCAGATCTGCCTGCTCAAATTTGGGGGTGCAACATTCTGTTACCAACAAATCTTAGAGACCTTGGGAGTCAGAGATTCAGAATATGCGACTTGTTTGTCCAGAGTAATCATAAGCCCTAATTTGCTGGGACAGTCAAGGTTTATATCTGGGTCCTGGCTCACTGCCACCAGCATCGCATCCCTTAAACACCAAGTGTCTTCCTCTGGAAGATATAGTCTGTGGTTACCCTATAGACAAATGTTTGTGGAGTGATGGAAAAGAGGCAGGTGGTTGAGTGTGGAGGGTGGGGGGGTAGGAGCTGGAGGAACTAAGGACTGTACCCCGTCTTCAGGGAGTGTGAGGTTCTGCAGTCTCCTGTTGCAATGTCTTGAGGCCCTCCGCTGCCTGGATGGGTAAAGGATCAATGAATACCCATGGAAGGGACTTGCCCTCACACTTTGCTGGGGGGATGGCTCAAGCAAGAGAGTTGGAGGGATGAAATAGAATAAGCCGAGGAAGGTCTCACTCAGGCTTGCCCATGTCCCCATTTGCCTGCCTGGTCTTCCCACCAGGATAGAAAAGTTGGGCAATGTGAAGAGTGGATTTGCGACTTGGATTCTGAAGCTACAGATGTCAAGAGCTCTTTTAAAACATGGCCCTGAGTAGAGCCCCTTTATTTCTAGACAGTAAAAGAATGTCCTGATACTGATTGTATAAGCTGCAGAGGAAGGAGCAGTTAATATAGGTGACTGTTGGAGATAAGCTTCAGCGTCCCTTCTAAAACCAGTGGTCCATGACCATGTGAACACTGTTAGAAATGTCATTGGCTGCTGGCAAATGGAGTGGAAATTCAGAAAGCACAAGGACATTGAAAGAGTCCTGGGCTAGAAGCCTAAAGGTTAAGCTGCCCAGAGTGTTCTTGGACTAGTTATTTTAGCTCTTAGAGATGCCTAGGGAGTCCTTGTATGGCACCTGTGTTCAGTGGTTGTGTCATGATTGCTCTAAAGTGAGGATTATACTCCTAATACTGGACCTCAGTTTCACATGGTGTCTGCTGCTGGCCTCTCTGTTCCTCTGTCAGGTGGGTCTCACCATCATCCCTATTCAGTAGAGGAGGAAATTAGTGTTCAGCAAGGTTTACACCTACCTGAGACCATCCTCCCCACAACAGAGTCATGTTAGAAAGGAGACCTGTTGTTCCAGGGCCATATTCTTAACCATAGCACCATAGTAACAGAAGATTAAGGTGGGTGTTCCAACCTCCTAGCCCAACACTACCTCTGGTCCCACATACCTGCCCCCATAGCACAATGGGAATGCCATCATGCCACCTTTATAGCCCTGGACATCTGATCTAACCCCCTATTTGGAGTGTATGGGAGACAGGGCACCTGCTAGTTGGGTGATGGAGGTGGGACTCTGACTTTCGAGGACACTAAGTAGGACAGGGTCATAGGAGGCATTTGATGGCCAGGAGACTTGAAGTTTTTTCAAAAAGAACAAACAACAAAAACAACCCACCTTCCCCAGGAGGGTTCCTTACCAGTCTTTCACAGGAAAGTGTGTGTACATCTGACCATTTTCCCAGCTCGACTGGCAGAGATAGGCTGATGCAGAGTCTACCCTGGGGCCAGCTGGGGACTGAGGGGCAGCATCACCGTCCGGGTCTCCACCCTGGTTAGGAGCCAGCAGTGGGCAGAACGTGGAGCACAGCGGTGGCCGCCCAGCAAGGTGGAGACTACTGGGAGACGTTTCAGGTGAGCCTACGGGGGCGTGGGACTTACTTGGATAGCGATAGTAGAATTCGTTCTCCAAATCGCTGGAGATGTTCCTGCGCTTCTTTTCCAACCACCAGTGGGCATCGGCCTGGAAGTCGTAGCGCACGAATACGCCAAAGAGAACCACCATGGCCACCTGCAGGGCCAGGCAGGTGAGCGGCAGCCGCCAGCGGAGGTTGGTGCCCCTGGGCATCCTGCGCGCCGGCTACGCCACTCCGCAGCCTGGGCTCCGAGGCCCGGGAGATGCTTATACGACGGGGCACAGGGCGGGGTGGCCGCTGGGGGCCGCGAAGCAGCTGACTCGGGTGCCGCCCACGCGCACCGTGAGCTGCCCAACCGGCAAGGGGCCCGCCCGGAACTCAGCGCCCCTCGAAACTCCCGGAATTCCCAGACTTAAGTCACCACCACTACCACCACCATCACCACCACCTTCCTCCTTCGGAAAGTGTCTCACTCTGTGGCCCAGGCTGGCCTTGAACACTTGGCAGTCCTCCTGCCTCAGTCTTCCCGAGTGGTGGAATTACAGGTGTGAGGCACGCATCCCTTTCTTCTTCAGTTTACAAAACTCAAATGGTATGCATGAATGAAAACTAAGGAAAGAATGAGAAAGTGTTGTAGACAAGAGAAGCTTGGAGGACCGGGGTGAGGGGTGGGGGCTGGGGGGATGCCATGCTCTCTTCTGGACTGATACTGGAACAGTTTGCTAATGGAGAATCGTGAGACACAGTAGTTAAGTTAGTTCATAGCGAAGGAGCCACGTTGATTTCTTACTTGGGACAAAGGAACCATGTTGCCTAAGAGGTTAATATCAGAGTCAGGTGGGTGAAGGGTGTGTGGGAACTTTACCATCTTTCTAACTTTTCTATAAATCTAAAATTATCCACAACTGATAAGGGTAGGGAAAAAATTCTAGCTTGTTAGAACAGAGTTTTTCCAAAAGTTCACTAATCTATGATCAGGAATTATCTTTTAGTTAGCCATGTGCAATCTTCACATATTATCTTCACACTCTTTGACCATATCTAAACTAAATCTATGCTTACTCTGTATTTTGTCAAGATAAATGTGATTTCTAATTTTCCTTATATAGTAGAGATTTTGGAAAATATTGACCAAACACAAAAAGAAAATGAAAAGCATTTGTACTCCATGAAGGAGCAACACTGGAATTTTGGTGCATGTGTGTCTCCTATAGCTTGTTAGAGAGGGGCAACAGGGGTACAGGAGAGAGTGTTTTGTTCTGTAATATTGATGTGTAGCTTGCATTATGGAATAGTTCATAAACAAACATCTTTCCACATCTTCTACAACATCTTTAAAAAAATTTTTTTTAAGACAGAATTTACGTAGTCCAGACTGGCCTAGAACTCACTACATAGACTTGCTTAGTCTTAAACTTGCAGTGATTCTTCTATCTCTACCTCCAAAGTGCTGGGATTATAAGTATTTGCTACCATAATTTGGGGTTTTGTTGTTATTTTGTTCATGTTTCTGTTTTTTGAGACAGGGTCTCTGTAGCCCAGGCTGGCCTCTTGCCTTAGATTCCCAAATGCTGAGATTACAGGAGTGACCCACCGAGACTGGCTTACAACATCCTATTTAAAAAAAAAAACGAAAAACAAGAAACAAAAATTTTTAAGGGGAATGGAAAGATGGCTCAGCGGTTAAGAGCACCGGCTGCTTTTGCAGAGGACCCAGGTTTGATTCTCAGCACCTACAGGGTGGCTAACAACTGTCCCTAACTCCAGTTCCAGGGGGATCCAACACCCTCTACTGACTTCCAAGGGCATTTCATGACATGCAGGCAATACCCTCATACACATAAGATAATAATAATAATATAATAATGTATTAAAAATTTTAGGGCCAAAGAGATGACTCAGTGGTTAAGAGCATGTACGTTTTCCCCAGCGGGCCCGGCTTCAGTTCCTAGCACTCATGTCAGATGGCTCACAACTGCCTGTAACTCCAGCTCCAGGAGGATCCAATGCCTCTGACTTATGTGGGTACTTGCATTCACATGCACATACATCCCAACAGACACATACAGACATACATTTAATTAAAAAAATAATAAATTCTTTAAATTTAAAACTTTTTATTTATTTTGCACAGGGGATGGGGGCATGCTCATGCCACAGCATGTGGAAGTCAGAGGACAAGTTGCAGCAGGCAGGTCTCTCCTTGCACCATGTGCATCAGGAATCTAACTGAGGTCTTCAGGTTTTGTGGCAGACACCTTCACCTGTTCAGTCATCTTGCCAGCCTATGACAGGCTAGGGAAGCAAATGAGGGAATTCAGATGGTGAGAGACCCAAGGTTGAAGCGAGACACTGTCATCAGATGGTTTTTTCCTAGGTCACATTCCTGGGCCATTCAACTGATAGGTCACCATGAATTAACATTCAAAAACAAACCCTGGGGGCTGGAGAGATGGCTCATCAGTTAAGAACACTAGTTGTTCTTGCAGAAGACCCAGGTTCGAATCCCAGCACCCACATGACAGCTAACAACTGTGTGTAACTCCAGTCCCTAGAGGATCCGACAAACTCTTCTGACCTCCGAGGGCATTGTACACACAACACAGGTGCACTTACCTACATGCAGGCAATACACACATACACATAAAATAAAAATAATAATTTTTTAAAAATCCTTTTTAAAAAAAACAAAAACCCAAACCCTGTCACCTTGTGAATGGCAAATATGGTTATGCTGCATTAACTTTCTGGATACCAAAACCATTCGTTTATTTAGCATATCAACATACCACAGTGCTTAAACTTTTATGATTTTTTTTTGGTCATGCTAGGCAAGCACTCTGCCATTGAGCTACATCCCCCCGCTCCACTTTTTTACCTCTTCTGTATTGCATTACCACTTGTCAGAAAGTCTCTGTGGCTTGAAGGGTCTCAATGGTCTAGCACCCAAAATGCAGGGAATGTAGAGGGAAAATATGCATTTGAATTCTCTGTTTCTACTTCAGCTGTTTTTTTTGTTTTGTTTTTAGTAGTGGGGATTGAACCTAGGGATGCATGCATGTGAGGCAAGCCCTCTACCACTAAACTACAGCATCAGCCCTTATATAATCTCTAGTATTTATAAATTGCCCTGCTTGTGTTCACTTATAGCCACAGAAAACAGATAGGGTCCTTCCTCTTTCCCACAGCCTCCTCTCTTTTCTCCATACTCTGCATCCTCTTAGCCAAGCCACTGATGGTACCTATGTCTCCTGCTGAGGTGTTGCACCCCTCAGTGGTACCTTGTACAGTATTCAAGAAAGTGAGGCCACAGACAGAAACTGATGACATTAGCTCTGCAGGCACTAAGACCCAAGGTTATTGGTAGATAGACAAGGACTTTGGGATGAGTTAGGGAAGCACACAGATCTGTGGAGTCATGGGCTCCTTAAGATGGAGGCTCTCTCTCTCTCTCTCTCTCTCTCCCCCCCCCCTCTGTGTGTGTGTGTGTGTGTGTGTGTGTGTGTGTGTGTGCATGTGTGTGTGTGTACAGCTACCCTTGGAGGCTAAAAGAGGGCATCAGATCCCCTGGAGCTAGAATTATAGGCAGTTATGAACTGCCCAATATGGGTGCTGGGAACTGAACTGGGGTCCTATGGAAGAGCAGGAAGTGCTTCTAATTACTGAGCCATTTCTCCAGTCTCCAACACCCAGGTGTTGTCTTTCATCAAGTCTCCCCATCTACAATACAGGGTGGTCACAGAGTAAGTACCTGGGAATGCTTCAGGAAGATGAAGGAAGATGAGAGTAATATTCTCTAAACATCTACTATATGTCAGGCACTGTTCTAAGCCCTGTGGTACAGCAGTGAACAAAAGAGGCAAAAACCCTTGTTCTTAGAGCCAGCATTCTAGAGACAGTGAGGGAGGCTAGCAAAACATGAACATGCAGGCAAGCAGGGTCACATCCCCTACCTGTGTTGTCCCTTTCCATTTCATACTTGTGATCAACTGGGATCCAAAAACATTCAATGAAAACTTCCAGAAATAAACAATTCATAAATTTTAAATGACTTTTATTAGAGTGCATTGTCATAATTATTTCATTTTATTGTTAACATCCATTCCTTCCTGTGCCCAACTGACGAACTTTATCAGAAGCATGTGTAATACAGGAAAAAATATAGTATATACAGAGTTTGGTACCATCTGTGGCTTCAGACATCTGTGGACTATCTGGAATTTGTGAAGGGTAGTGGTTGCTCTTGAGGGAAAAGGAAAGTAGAAGAGAAGGTAGAGTACAGTGTAAACAGGGTGACTGGGGAAGGCTACAGGGAGGGAAAATTCAGACTTTTGCTAGGGATTCACTCTGGTTCCCCTAGGCTCAGCTGCTGGTTCCAACTGCTATATTTTGAGGTTATTGCTCCTTTCAACACCCCAGACACTGTCCCTTTCCTTGACTGCCCTCCATCTTTGTGGTGGGCCAGGCTCTGAGTTTCTGCAATAGTTCTGGCCAATAGTTCTGATACCCTTGAGAGGGAAAAAAAAAGTAGTCATTATCCCAGAAGCCTAGGAAATATGTTACTTCCCAGAACATTCTCTCTCCAGCTAGCAAAATGCCAGGCTAGATGGCTGTCACCTCTAGAGTGTCTGACAAGAGCCTCTCATTCCTGGCCCTGTCTCTACTTTCTCCTATCCCAAGTCTCCACATTTATTCTCGTTCTTCTTGTGCTATGGGCTCATCTTCTATGTTTATTTGTCTGCCTAGCATCTGTCTCCAGCACCAGAAAGTCAGCCCTGAGGTGAAAGGCACCTAGAAGAGAGCCCAGCTCCATGCCAGACCTGGTAGCATATGCTTGTAGAGATAGGAGTTCAAGGTCATCCTTGGCTACATGTGGCGTGTGAGGTTAGCCTGGGATACATGAGACAGTCTAAGAAAGAAAGATGGAGGAGAGAGAGAAAGAGAGAGAGATACAGAGAGAGACAGAGAGACAGAGAGAGACAGAGAGATGAGACAGAGAATTGGAGAGAAGGCTCAGTTGTTAAGGCACTTGCTGTATAAGCATGAAGACCTGAGTTTGGATCCAAGTATCCACATTAAAATCCAGGTATGGTGGTGCACACTTGTATTCCCAGTGCTGGGGAGACAGAGACAGGAGGATCCATGGAACTTACTGGCCGGCTAATTTTCCCAAATCAATGAACTTCAAGTTCAATGAGAGACTCTGCCTCAAAAAATAAGGTGAAGAATGATTGAGGAAGACACCTTGTGTGGACTTCTGACCTTCAAATGTATACTCACATGTGCACATACACATACACATGCATATATCATGAGAGAGAGAGAGAGAGAGATTAGGTAGTAGCTTATGAATTGTTTTTCTGAGTGAATGAATGGATGAATTCTTTCAATTTACCTAATTAAAGCAGGTACTGAGCAACCAATGCATATATAACTCAGTATTAGACCCAAACAGCTATAAAAAAAGATGTCCTCCATCAAGAGGAAACACAGGTTTCCCCGTGGATAAATAGGACAAGCATCCTTGGGTGCTCAGGGTGGGCTTCATGGAAGAAATGAACTTTGATGTGTGTCCTAGTTTGTTTCTTCATTGCTGTGACAAAATACTCTGACCAATACCAACTTGGGGAGGAAAGGGTTTATTCAGCTTACATCTCCCAGGTCGCAGTTCATCAGGGAGCCCAAGGTAGAAACTCAGGGCAGGAACCTGGAGGCAGGAGCTGGAGCACAGGCCATGGAGGAACGCTGCTTACTGGCTTGCTCCCCTGGCCCTTGCTCAGCCTGCTTTTTTATACAACACAGGCCCATCTGCCCAGAGGTGGCACCACCCACAGTGGGCTTGGCCCTCCCACATCACTCATCAAGAAGATGCCCCTCAGACATGGCCACAGGCCAGTCCAATAGAGGAAATTCCCCAATTGAGGCTCCCTCAACCCAGGAGTGTCAAGTTGACACTAAAGCTATCCAGCACAATGTGGGATTTGCAGAGTAGGTAATAAGTACCTGGCTTTCCTTGTCTCATGAACCCCTGGCAGATGATTTCAAACCTCCTTCCCCATACCCCTCCCTACCCTAGGATCTTACCCATTGCCTGCATGCTGGAACTCTGGGCTTGTCCTAGGGTTCAAGGAATCCATTGCTCAAGTCTGTCTGGCAAGTAAGGCTTTACCTGAGGAAGTAGTAACTATCTTTGAAGTAAGGCCTTCCTTGATAACCAGTGATGATTAGTCTAGTCAGGATGGTTCCTTCCACAACCAAGGAGAGGCAGGGTGTAGCACCATAATGGCAGATGGGAAGGAGGAGGTGGTTAGGTGGTTCCACTGTCTTTCTTAAAAGGTGTGGCTGCGCTGGGAGAGTGGTGCAGGACTGGTCACGCTGTGGCCCTTCCCTCTTGGCAGGTCACCATCGGTACTCTCACGTCTTATGGTTGGGTCCCATAAGCAGATTGATAAGAGCACTAGGCCAGGAGTCAGACCTTCTCAAACTGGTCAGCCGTCCTACAACTGATTAGAGCATGAAAATTCCCTGGTCTCATCCTCTATCTGACTTACACAGCTCCAGTAAGTCCACACAGCATGGCATTCAGCACTGACTCAGAGACTCAAAGTGGCCAGGGCAGGAGTCCCAACCCTGCTACATCATAGCTGAATGGCCACTGGCTGGCAAGCTGCTGAGTCTCTCTTTCCCCATATAAGAGTGGCAGTACTGGCAGAGGTGACCGACAAATGTGATGTGTTTAGCACACATCATGGAGTACATACTTGATGAAGCAGTGGCTCTTATGCCTGACTAGAAATGAATAGGAAAATCTTTTGTAAATTGGGATTATCACAGATATAAGTTCCTCTGGAACTCTTGAAAAGTTGGCCAAAGAGGGTGGGCCCATGTCACACAGTGCCCATGGAGGTCACAAGAGGGTGTTGAATCCCCTGGTACTGGAGTTAGAGACAGTTGTTAGTCATCATGTGGGTGCTGGGAAGTGAACCTGGGTCTTCTGCAAGAGCAGCCAGTGTTCTTAACCACTAAGCCATCTTTCTAGCTCCAATTTTTTTTAAGTCCAAAATTTATTTTCTAAGACTTTCACATGTAAATACAGCAACCAGTTTTATTATGATTTTTTTGAAAGACATTTCACCAATAAGCATTTTTCTTACATGTATCGGAAGCTATCTCTACAAAATAATGTTTGTCTTCCTACAGAATTTCATAGTCTCAGAGCTTACACCAGAAGAACAAGATGTATGCTGATAAAGCTTCCTGAAAAATCCCATCTTTTCTCAAAATTAGTATGTTTAAAATTGTAAACCAGCCGGGTGTGGTGGTGCACACCTTTAATCCCAGCACTTGGGAGGCAGAGGCAGGTGGATCTCTGTGAGTTCAAGGCCAGCCTGGTCTACATAGTGATGTTCCAGGACAGCTGGGGCTACAGGGAAACCCTGTTTAAAAAAAAAAAAAAAAAAAAAAAAAAAAAAAACTGTAAACTGCTCAGGGGCTGGAGAGATGGCTCAGCGGTTGAGAATACTGGTTGTTTCAAAGGAGGAGAGAATGTGCTTAAAGGAGAGGGCAGGGCTCTGAGTAACTCCTTTCCCAAAGGGGCTGACCCACCATTGGCAGGACTAGGGCACTGAAGACAAGCTGAAAGCCAGGGAAGAAATTACCATCGGTGTATATGCCTGATTTGATCAGTTATCTGCAGATTTAGAATAAATCAAGCAATTAGAACTAGAAAATGTCTATGAACAAAATATTTGGCTCTGGTATCAAAAGCAAGAGAATAACATACTTGTTTATTCCCAAATACTACTAAAAACATTACAGTTTAAAATGAGGCTCTTGTTTCCATTTAGAATCTTAAAATGTTTTTGATCAACTCCTTTGAACAGGAAGTGTTCATAGGTCCAATTCTTAAAACACTGTAGGCGTAGGCTGGGGGTGTAGCTTATTTGGTAGTGTGTTCCCCTAGCATGCATGAAGCCTTGGGCTGGTTCCCCCACATCACATAAAACAGGCATGGTGGCCTGTAATTCCAGAATTTGGGAGGTTAGGGGCAAAAGGCTCAGAAGTTCAAAGTCATCATTGCCTACATAGTGAGTTCAAGACCAGTCTAGGCTACATGAGACCCTGTCTCAAAAAACAAACATACAGTAGGAGTCAAGACTGACCAAAAAGTGTGGGGAATCATTAGAGGTTAATGAAACAAGTACCTAAAACACTTAATTGATCTGTGATGGGTCCTGGAAGGCTGGCAGCAGGTACTCCATAAAGGAGAAAGCTCAAGAACTATATAATCCAATATGTGGGGGTACTGCTGGTCAGATAATAAATAGGACCTCCAGGGCCAAGCTTCCTGGCAGCGCTCCATGAAGACTGAAGCCTAGGAAGAGCCAGTTGATTAGTTGAGTGACATGCTGTGTCCTGACTAGACAAGTGTGGACAGAGGAAAGCACCAACAGAAGCTCTTCTTCAAAGTTCTGTTGGCCTTCTATGGAGACTGCGCATAGTGGGAGACTCTCCAAAGGAGAGATTAGGTGCTTTGAGCAGCTGAGAGACATACAGGCTGGATATTTACAAACCATAGTGTCCCCTAGACAGCCGTAGGTTCAGACAACCTCTGCCCCAGCACAAAATTGCAAGATGCTAAAGGCCTGGTGCTTTGAGGGAGAATTTGACCTGCTCTTCATGATGGTAGAACAGATTTGGGGGAGGGGGGTTAATACCAGGAAGAACTATTTTTAAATCTTGTAATTATATTTTTAATGTTTGACCAGGAAGTACAGTCATTGAAAAAATATTAAAAGGAACACAGTGAAAGTCCTGCTCCCACCTCTGTTCCCTAGCTACCTACTCATTTAATTCCCCACCTCCCCATTACTGATCTTAGTGCCTTGGGTATGTGCTCATCCATGTTTTTCCTTTTGAGGTTTTTTTGTTTTGTTTTGTTTTGTTTTGTTTTAAATCGGAACGAGTGGGTTCTTTTTAAACTTTATTTTTATTTTATTTTTATTTTTTTGTCTTTTTGAGACAGGGTCTCCCTGTAGCCCCAGCTGCCCTGGATTCACCATGGAGACCAGGGTGGCCTCGAACTCACAGAGATCCACCTGCCTCTGCCTCCCGAGTGCTGGGATTAAAGGCGTGCGCCACCACGCCCTGCAACACTTTTTAAAATAAAGTTTAATGGGCTGAAAAGATGGCTCAGTGGTTAAGAACACTGGTTGTTCTTGCAGAAGACCCGGATTCAAATCTCAGCACCCACATAGCAGCTAACAACCGTCCATAACTCCAGTTCCAGGGGATCCAATGTTCTCTTCTGTCCTCTGTGGGCACTGCATGACATGGGTGCACTTACCTACATGAAAAGTGTAAAGTCTTTGAGAGGGAACTGACACTGAGTCTTAACCACTGTAACAGCTACAAAATATCTGAAAGCAAATCCTGAATCCATCACTGTCATCCATGTTGTAGTACATGTCAGAATTTCCTTCACTTTTACAGAGTAAGATTCTAGTGTATGTGTATACCACATTTTGTTTATCTATTTCTTCTATTTATCCAAATGTGACTCCAGTTCCAGGAGGATCTGACTCCTCTGGTCTCCTCGGGCACCTGCACTGCACTCACATGCCCATACCCACACACATAATTAAAAATAAAGCCGGGCGGTGGCGCACGCCTTTAATCCCAGCACTCGGGAGGCAGAGGCAGGCAGATCTCTGTGAGTCAAGATCAGCCTGGTCTACATAGTGAGTTCTAAAACAGCTGGGGCTACAGGGAGACCCTGTCTCAAAAAGACAAAAAATAAATAAATAAAAATAAAAAATAATTATTAATTGGGGCTAGAGAGATGGCTCAGTGGTTAAGAACCAGTGTTCTTAACCACTGAGCCATTCTAACCCTGGAAGACCCAGGTTTGAATCCCAGCACCCACATGGCAGCTAACTGTCCGTAACTCCAGTTCCAGGGGATCTGACAGCCTCTTCTGTCCTCCTCTGGCATTGCATGACACAGGTGCATTTAACCTACATGCGGGCAATACATGCATACACATAAAATAAAAACTAGGGAAGGATGTTCAGCTTAACAGCTTGGCCTTGCTAGGATACATAGGGAGCTACGTGATCATTTTAATGGGATCAACGTGTCCATATTGCTTCATCCTGTGCATTAATTAGTCAAGTGAAAGGTGGAAAGTGGAGTCTGTGAGGTGGAATTAAGCAATGAGTTTTCATAGAAACGTCCAGTAACAGAGTGCTCCAGCAGAAACTTCAGAGACCTTCATATTTGCAAATCACTCCCTTTAGTTCTCAAATGACCCTGTGAGGACCTGGGTTGGGGCCTCCAGGTGATTAATGTTAAGATGGAGTAGCAAGTGTTCTAATATCATGGGGAATTCCAGCATGAGCCGGGTACTTCATATACATTACCCTTAACCCTGGAAGGTTGAAACCATCACTCTATACGATGTATAGAGAAAATCACTTCTTGTCCAAAACTATGCCCAGCTAGGAAGTACAGGGTAAAGAAAGGTCTGACTGGAGCAGGGTATAGGAGGAAAAGGCAGGTATATTGGGTCTCAGTTGGCCTAGAGCCCTGAGACAGAGACTAAGAGATATGGAAAAGTTGTAGCACAGATAGATGGAGGCGGGGAGAGAACTAGCAGAATATGGTGGGTTTTTAGAGGACAGTGAGTCAAAGGCTCATCAGCTTAAGGATACCACATACAGGATAGCATCTCACATTCACTTATTCCACAGATAGGGTGGGCTATCTGACCTAACCCCTCAAGTTAGACAGGAAGACACTGCCACCAGAGAGAAAAACAGACATGCGTAAGTCCCCTGGTTTGTCAGCAGCAAGACAAGCGCTCCTGCCACAGCTGAGCTTTCTCAGTCACCTTCTTGCCATCTTAGATGAACATGGTTTTTAACTAGGGGACCCTTCACCTGTAACATTCAAACCAAACAGAAAAGGGGCATCATTAATAATTACACTGAGACAGCAGGTGTAAACAGAACTGCCCCAGGTGAATAGGACATACAGTCAGCCTAGCATGACATCTGGGTGACACCCATTTGTCCCCTCTTTGTAGCCTTCTGGCCTAAGGGACCTGAAAACTTGTCGTCACCCTCCACACCTGGGTAAAAGGAGTCAGAGATTTGGGTAGCCTGAGGATCCTGCCTTCCCAGAGTCTTCAGGGTGCTCAGAACTGGGTGCTCCATAGTTGGGCTCTGTCCCCACTTGTAACTGTGTATGCATAAACAGAGATCCTATTTGTCCTGTTTGTACCTATTTGAGGACAAGTGCCCTGCCAAGCTCCACACAACTCTAGTTCCAGGTGCATCTCACTGGTGATACCCACTGAACCAAAGCCATCACCACTGTGGGGTTGTGAATGTGAGGCCCTTCTTAGAGGGTCTGTCACTCCTGGCCTAGAGGCCAGGTCACGGCAGAAACACCTGGAAAGTAGCCTGGGCCAGTTTTGCCGTTGCCCTTCTCCTGTCTCACATCCCTGCTGAGAGTTCAAGAATCATCAGGACCTTCTGCCTTCCTGGTGGGAAGTTGGAACATGTTCCTGCACCATGAGGGATTCTCCGAAGGAGTAGAGTGCTTTGGGAGGCAGGGGAGTTAGTACTGGGTAGTCCCAACAGATTGTTAACATATGTCCCTGATTAATCATGCCTTCTACACCCACACCCTTGTGAAGCTTTCTCCCATAAGGTCTCTTGGCTGCCCATTTGATTTGCTTGAGCCATTACATATCAGTAAGACTGAAAGTCCCATGTGCATTGGGCTTGCCCTCTAGGAACATTTAAGCCCAGAGAAGCAACCCAGGCCAGCCTACTGGAAGCCCCCAGTAAGTCCAACAGTCCACACCAGCTGTAAGAGCTCGGGGGAAGGCCACCTTATCATCCATCTCAATCACACCATAGGCTGCCACAGGTTGACAGCAGCCATACAAATGAGTTCAGAAGAATCAGCCAACTGAGCCCAGTCCAAATCATGGGGCCACACTGAAGTGAGCGCCTTACACTGTCATTGTTTGAAGTCCTTGAGATGGACACAGGATTTTCACTGAGAGTGGTAGGTAAGAAAACCAGGTTCTTCCCTGGAACCTCTGGAAGTAGCACAACCCCATTCAGTGATGTTAGCCCAGCAAGACATTTTGAACCCTAAGAATAGCACAGATTTCTGCTGTGCCACAAAATTAATGGTGATTTGTTAAAGGAGTCATGGGAAATGCATAGGTCTCATCCTAGTGCTACAAAGTGAGGAGTCCACAGTATGCCCCATACCAGCCCTTCTGGGGACTCAGAGGCACTGAAGAGTGGGAATCATTGTTCTCAAAGGATGGTTCTCAACTCTCAGTGCACAGCAGATTCATCTGAACCCAGAAGCACCAAGGTCCCCACTCACCAGGTCCACATCTAGAAGTTCTGATTTAATTCATCTGCAGTAGAAAACAGGCACCCAATTTGCAAAGCCCAATTGGCTATTCTAGTGTGCAGCTCCAACAGAAAATATGGACTCACTTATGTTGGATAGCTTCAGTTGCCAACTTGATACACCTGGGAAGAGGGAACCTCAGTTGGGGAATTTCCTCTATCAGATTGGCTTGTGGGCATGTCTGTGAGGCAGTTTCTCATTTGTTCAATGATGTGGGAGGTCCCAGACCACTGTAGGTGGTACTACCCCTGAGCAGGTGGTCCTTAGTTATATAAGAAAGCAGGCTGAGCACAGGCCAGGAGAGCAAGCCAGTAAGCAGTCATGCTCCATGGTCTGTGTGTCAACTCTTGCTTCCAGGTTCCTGACTTGAGTTCCTGCCCTGACTTCCCTCAGTGATGAATTGTGATCAGGGAGATGTTAGATAAAATACTCTGAATTGTTTTTGGTCAGTGTTGCTTTTGGTGGTTTTTTTTTTTTTTTTTTTTTTTTTTTTTTTGAGATAGGATCTCCCTGTAGTCCCTGATGACCTAAAGCTCACTATGTAGACTAGGCTGGCCTCAATCTCATAGAGATCTGCCTGCCTCTGCCTCCTGAGTGCTGAACTTAAAGGTATGCGCCACCATGCTAGGCTTAATCAGTGTTCTTCTTTTTTAAAAATATTTTACTATTTTTATTTTATGTGTATGAGTGTATTGCCTACATGTAGGTAAGTGCACCTGTGTCATGCAATGCCTGCGGAGGACAGAAGAAGCTGTTGGACCCCCTGGAACTCGCATTATGGACAGTTGTTAGCTGCCATGTAGGTGCTGAGATTCAAACCCTGATCTTCTGCAAGAACAGTCAGTGTTTAATCACTGAGCCATCTCTCCAGCCCTTAATCAGCATTCTTATCACAGCAGTAGAGAGCAGACTTCAAACAGCCTCCTCACCCTGCCTTCCTTTTTGGCTCCTTTTTCCCTCCTAGCTAAGCAGTGAGTGGGCTCCTTCCTGAGACGGTAGGGCATGGGTTTGGTAGTTGTTTCAGTTTGGTTTTCTATTGCTATGATAAACACCATGACCAAAAGCAACTTGGGAGGAAAGGTTTTATTGCATTTTATTCTTCTAAGTGATGGTCCATCATTGAGGGAAGCCAAGGCAGGAACTTAAGCTGGGCTGGAACCTATAGGCAGGAGCTGAAGCACAGACCTTGGAGGAATGCTGCTCACTAGCTTCCTCCTCTGACCTGTGCCCACTCTGCTTTCTTTCTTTTTTAAAATATTTTATTTATTGTTTTTATTTTATATGTATGAGTATATTGTCTGAATGTAGGTAGGTGCGCCCATGTCATGCCATGCCCACGTAGGTAGGTGTGCCCATGTCATGCCATGCCCATGGAGGTAGGTTCGTCCATGTCATGCCATGCCCACGGAGATCAGAAGAGGGCATCAGATGCCCTGGAACTGGAGTTACGAATGTTTGTTAGCCACCATGTGGGTGCTGGGAACTGAGCCCAGGTCTTCTGCAAGAGCAGCCAGTACTCTTAACACTGTGAGTCATCTCTCCAGTCCCCAGCCTGCTTTCTCATACAACCCAGGACCACCTGCCCGGGAATTACACTGCCCACAATGAGCTGGGACCTCCCACATCATTCAACAATGAAGAAAATGCTTCACAGACATGTCTACAGGCCAGTCTGGTAGAGGAAATTCCCCAGTTGAGGTTCCCTCTTCATAGGTGTGTCCAGTTAATACCTGAAGCTAGTAGTATTTCTTCTTAAAAAATTTTTCATGTGGCCAAGCATGATGGCACACGCCTGTAGTCCCAGCACTTGGGAGGCAGAGGCAGGTGGATCTCTATGAGTTCAAGGCCAGCCTGGTCTACATAGTGAGTTCCAGGACAGCTGGGGTGACAGGGAGACTGTCTCAAAAAGACCAAAAAAAAAAAAAAATTCATGTGTATGTGTGTCTGTCTTGAGTGTATGCCACATATGTAGTGGTGGCCACAAGAGAGTGCTGGATCCTCTAGAGCTGGAGTTACAGATAGTTGTGATCTTCTTGAAGTGGGTGCTGGGAACTGAACTCAGATCCTCTGCAAGAGTAGCAAACGCTCTTAATTGCTAAGCCATCTCTCCAGCCCCTTCTATTTCTTTTTGTCAGTATTGGGAATTGAACCCAGGGCCTCTTGAATGCTAGGCAGGCACTCTATTACTGAGCTATATCCACAGTCTATTTTTCTTTTCACATTTTTGAAACAGAGGCTTGCTGAACTGCCTCTGCTGCCCTGGAACTCACTCTGTTGCCTTAAACATTCAGTCCTCCTGCTTGAACCTCCCAAGTAGCTAGGATTATAGGTCTGTGTCACTAGGCCTAGCTAATATTTCTAAGTAAAGCAAGAAATTATATGTAATATATAAGTATACATAAAATTTTTATTAAAAATATAAAATTTTCTAGCCGGGTGTGGTGC
>NW_008355474.1:1724612-1732003 GCF_000622305.1 Nannospalax galili | reverse complement strand
ATAAATATATCTTTAACATTTATATTTAATATGAAATATGCAGTTAATATATAAAATTATATATAATATATACAACACACTTGTCACAAACCTAACACTGCTGGGCAGGGGACATGTCATCCTCTCATAGAAGGCTCTTAGAGAGCATCTATTCCTATTTCTGCCACAGCCCTTTCAGTTGGGCAAACTGAGGCTCAGAAAGAGGAAATGACTAGTCCAGGCTATGGGGCTCAGCCTAGAAGGAAGTCCTGGTCTTCTGGCTCACACCTGCTGTCCCTCTGATCTCCCTCATTTCCCAGCTAGGCCCTGTGGAGGTTCCAAGCAAAAACCAAGCTCCAGCCGTCCCAGCCCCCCAGTCTTGGTATCCAGTCAGGTGGCCTATGCAGTAGGTAGAGAACCCACTGAAAGTGACCTTGAGTTGGGGCCCAGATGGTAGGAGAAGTTCAGATGGATCAAGATAAGGTTAGCTCTGCCGGCCAAAGGCAGTCAACTGAGACTATCGCATCTGGGAAACAGCCTGTGGGCTCCCTCCTGCCCTGAGCAGACGCTGGGCTGACAGTGGAGAGGTGAGAGGGAAGGAGGGGGAAGTGGGGAGGCCGAAAGGGGGTGGGGAGGTGTGACCAGCTGCTTTAACAAAGATTATCACCAAATGAATTATAAACAACAGTTCCAGAGGCTGAGAAGTCCAAGATAGGGTGTAATGTCTGGTGAGAGCTCTTCATGCTGCCTCTGGTATGAAGGTAGGGATGACCCAGCTCCTTCAGGCCTCTGTTTATAGGGTGCTAATCTTATTCCTGAGTGCTCTACCTTCATGATCTAGTCACTTCCCAAAGACCCCACCTCCACACATGATCATATTAGAGGTGAGGATTTCAACAGATAAATTTTTCCAGGACATTTGGACCATAGCACCTGGGTTCTGGTTCTACTGGAGGAGCCTGAAACAGAATGAATCACCTGCCCACTGCAGACCCCAGTGAGGGGTCAACATCTTTATTAAGCATGTCTGTCAAATACAGATATGTATGTTTTCCCATATATGCTAAGGAAGGAGCAGTTGATATTAGGAGTTAAAAGAAAGCCAGACAGTTCTAGCAAGTAGGAATCATGCATAAAATCATGGTCTGAGCAGGCCTGTGGTCACTCCCACAACCAGGTCTAAATGGGTCCATATGTGTATGGCCAAGTGCTGTGCTGGCTTTAGGAAAAGCCTCCCTCTACCACCTTGTGGGAGCTGAAGCTGCTGCCTTAATCTGTCGCTTACAAAGAATACTGACAAAACATGTAAAGAGGAAACTGGGAGGCCATGTACAGGGAGGTGGAGAAAAGAGAAGGATGCGGAGATGAAGAAGCCAGAGGAGAAAGAGAGAAAAGGATCTTCTACCTGAAGTATATGCAAGTCATCTCCCCAGAGCATCGCTGGGTCCCACTCAACTTGTTGAGGGTCCTCAGATGGGGAAAGGTTCCAAGACATGGGCTCGGTTCCAGATGAGAATCCACAAGCGACTCATTGACCTGCACCGTCCTTCTGAGATTGTTAAGCAGATCACTTCTATTAGTATTGATCCAGGGGTAGAGGTGGAAGTCACCATAGCGGATGCCTAAATCAACTATTTAATAGATTGACTTAACCGGTTTAAAGAAAAAAAAAAAAGTGCAGTGCTCACAAACACCAGAAGAGGGCATCAGATTCACTGGCGCACCCAGGAGGTTGTGAGCCACCCAATGTGAGTGCTAGGAACCAAACTCTGGTCCTCTGGACCATGCTCTTAACCACTGAGCCATCTCTATAGCCTTGAAAAGTGTGTGTGTGTGTGTGTGTGTATATACTATATATATATAATGTGTGTGTATGTGTGTGTGTGTTAGTGTATTTGGGGAGGATATATATATGTCTTTTTGAGACAGGGTCTCCCTGTAGCCCCAGCTGTCCTGGATTCACTATGTAGTCCAGGCTGGCCTCAAACTCACAGAGATCCACCTACTTCTGCCTCCCAAGTGCTGGGATTAAAGGCGTGTGCCACCACACCCAGCCTAAGGTATATATTTTAAGGTATATTTTAAACGTCTCCCTGAACTGACACAAAATGAGTCATTCACTGACCTCAAGTTAGAGCAAGGAAGCCCCCAATCTAGCAAATCATCTGAGGGTTTTAAAGGATACTTGAGGGGGCTAGAGAGATGGTTCAGCAGTTAAGAACACTGGCTGTTCTTGCAGAAGACCCAGGTTAGAATCCCAGCACCCACATGGCAGCTAACAACTGTCCATAATGTCAGTATCAGGGGATCTGACAGCCTCTTCTGTCCTCTGAGGCATTTCATGACATGGGTGCACTCACATACATACAGGCAATGCACTCATACATATTAAAAAAAAAAAAAAAAGGATACTGGAGACTTTGAACTTCCACTTCAAAAACTAACTTGGGGTAGAATGGTATAGATAAGTCTTTGGATCTACCCAATGATATGGGGGAAAATGTATGCCTACATATACACATAAATCTTACAGACATAAAAGAAATGTAATATGCCCTTGACAAATAATATATTATATTATATAGTATTCTTTATTGCTGATGTTTTGCCAATTTTCTGTACCTGTAAGCCAATCATTGGCTATAATTCATCTTAAGTCTAACATAAATGTTGTTTGACACTTTTATGCTTAGGAGGAAGAGGAAATGAAACAATAAGACATGTTGGAAGTTCATTAGCCAATAATGTAAGACACACCTTTGCTGAATCAGAGAATAATTTCCAAGCCCTGGAAGAATATTTCATGTATACATTTCTATTCACAATGTCACAGCTACAGACACAGCACAATTTCAAATTTAATTTGGGTGATCACCATTTTCCCATCACTGAAGTCTAGCCAATCAATAAAACAATAAACCAAACCTTTGCTTGCATAGCATTTGTTGTGAATACTGCCACCAGGGCTGATGTCAAGATTTCAAGGGGACATCCCTGAACACAGAGCTGGAAAAAGATGCACACTCGCTGTTATTCAGTACTTCATCTCTGTGTAGACTCAGTAGACCCAAAAAAGAGCCAGATCACCTTTGCACATAAAAATAATAGAACTTAAGTCAGACATGGTGGTATATACCTTTAATCCCAGTATTCAGGAGGCAGAGGCAGCTGGGGCTACAGGGAGACCCTGTCAAAAAAAAGAAGAAAGAAAGAAAGAAAGAAAGAAAGAAAGAAAGAAAGAAAGAAAGAAAGAAAGAAAGAAAGAAAGAAAGGAAGGAGGGAAAGAAAGAAAAAAAGAAAAAGCCAGTGGCTGACCATGAGGAGCTTGTGGCTGGGTCAAGTTGATACCCTAGCATAGTGGTTAGCCTGAAGCTACAGAATATTGTGATGGTTTATTAGGAAGTGATGAGGAACCTGGAAAAATCTCAGGCATTAGCCTGCTGGGAATGGCAGAAAACTCCATGAGGAATCATCCAGTCAGCTACTGATGCTGATCAGTACCTCCTCATGAGGGGCAGTTAGGAATTTACCAGAATGTATTACCTGAGAGTTGTGGTGCATACCTGTAATCCCTGACCTTGGGAGATTTTCTAAATAAGAAGATCAGGATCAGAGGCCAGTCTTGGATACAGAGGAAATTTGAGGCCAGTCTGAATTATATGAGACCCTCTCTCAAGAAATGGTAAAAACAAAACAAAACCCAAAAAGTGAAAAATCCAGAATGTGGGTCTGGAGAGATAGCTTAGTGGTTAAGAGCACTGACTGCTCTTGCAGAGGACCTGGGTTTGATTCCCAGCACCCACATGGCAGCTACGAACTATCCTTAACTCCAGTTCCAGGGGAAGTCGAAGCTCTCTTCTGACCTCCACAGCATTGCATGACATGGGTACACTCACATACATACATACACATACACTCACAGGCAATGCACTCATATACATAAAATAAAAATAATAAATAAAAAATATATTTTTTAATTCCAGAGGGGCTGGAGAGATGGCTCAGCGGTTAAGAACACTGACTGTTCTTGTAGAAGACCAGGGTTCAAATCCCAGCACCCATATGACAGTTAACTGTCTGTAACTTCAGTTCCAGGGGATCCAACAGCCTCTTCTGACCTCCTTGGGCATTGCACATCATGGGTGCACTTAGCTACACGCAGGCAGCACACGCATACACATAAAATAAAAATAATAAATAAAATTTTTTTTTTTAATTCCAGAATATGCTCTACCTCCTTCCCCTCAAGTGTTGACGATTGACCCCAGGGCCTGGTGCATGCTAGGCAAGTGTTCTACCACTGAGGTACAGACCCAGATAATATTTTTTAACTTATAAAGAGGCCTGCTTGACTCACAGCTTTGTTTGGGAGGCTGCATGTCTGAGCAGCATAGCATCGCTATGGATGGTCTTAGTGCACACAACCTCAGAGTAGGAATGTTTTTGAGAGGATCACATGGTGAGACAGAAAGTCACAAAGCATGCTAATTCTTAAGGTTATAGTGTGTGTCAGAGGACAAGCCCCTTCGGGTGGCACATCAAACTCTGGGATGGAGTATAGTTCAATGGTTAACACTTGTCTAGCAAGCCCAAGGCCCTAAGTTCCATTCCCAGCACTGCAAAACAAGCAACAGCAAAGTAAACAACAAAACTCTGGGGGAGAGTTTGGTTTTTAAAATCACAAACAAGGGCTGGGTGTGGTGGCACACACCATTAATCCCAGCACTTTGGAAGCAGAGGTAGGTGGAGTTCAAGGCCAGCCTGGTCTACATAGGGAATTCCAGGCCAGCTGGGGCTACAGGGAGACCCTGTCTTAAAAAAGACCAAATAAAAAAAATCATAAACTACATTATACTATAATTTTATGCTTACAGTAGGGAAATGTGACTAGTTGCCCACATAATATGGATTCTCACCGCCTTTCTTACCAACAGAAGCCCAGCTGCTTTTTAAAATTTTTATTACATTTATTTGTGTGTGTGTGTGTATGTGTGTATATACATATATGAATTCACACTTGTCATGATGTGCTTATGGAGGTCAGACTACATTGTGAGGTTTCCCTACCATCTGAGTGCCAAGGATCAAACTCAGGTTGTCAGCTTAGCAACAGGCACCTTTACCTGCTGATCCATCTCACCAGCCTCCATCTGCTTTAAAAATTTTTTTTAAATATTTTATTTATTTATGTATATGAGTGTATTTCCTGTGTGTATGTATGTACATCTGTATCGTGCAATGCCTGGAGAGGTCAGAGGAGGGTGTTTGATCCCCTGGAAGTGGAGTTTTTAGATGGTTGTTAGCCACCATGTGGGTGCTAGGATTCAAACCTGAGTCCTCTGCAAGAGCAGTCAGTGCTCTTAGTCACTGAGCCATCTCTCCAGCCTCCATCTGCTTCTTAAGGTGACACTATAAATCTGGGAGTTGTGGCACATACTTTTAATCCCAGCTCTTGGAAGGCAAAGGCAGGCAGAGGCAGTGAGATCTCTGAGGTTTTTTTTTTTTTTTTACAAAAAAAAATGAATTTTACTTCCTTAGTTTTTAGATATTTTTTAATTAATTTTTTAAAATTTATTTTTGTTTTAGCATATGCCTATTTTACCTGCATGTAAGTGTACTATGTTTGTGCAGTGCCTGTGGAGGCCAGAAGGGGGCATCAGATCCCCTGGAACTGAGTTATAGATGATTGTTAGCTGCCATGTGGGTGCTAGGAACTGAACCCTGGTCCTCTGCAAGAGCAGCAAGTGCTTTGAACAACTGAGCCATCTCTCCAGCCCCTTACCTCCTTATTTGTATGTCTATGAGCTACACTATAAAAGATTCTGTCCAATGATTACTTAGTTATACAGGCTACAGAAGGAAGGGGAAAATGATGCACAGCCAGGGGCTTGGAAAAGAACAATCTCCCACACCCCAGACCTGGCCAGAGTCTACATTCTGCTCTGAGCCTCCCTTCCTGTGGAAGCATTTTTCTTCACATTTCCCCTTCTAAGTTTTCGGGATCCCCACCAGCTCCCCCAGAACTGTTAGTTTCTATTTTTGGATCATTTCTCTCCCCATTATATTGTATGCCCTTGGATGTTCACCTCTTTTTTTTCTTTTTTCCCCTGAGCGCTAGAAATCATACCAAGGGCCTCAGGCATGCTAGGCAAGTGTTCTAACACGGAGAAATACCACCAGTACCACATTTTTGTAAGTTGTAGTAAAATAAGATAAAATACATAAGATAAAATTTATACTCAATCATTTTTAAGCATATCTTTCGGTTCAGTGGCACTAAGTACAGTCATATTGCTCTGCAACCCTAACCCTATCCATCTCCAGAACTGATTTAGCATTCTGTATCATAGTTTCATCTTATAAATTACGTGTGTGTGCTCTCTCCAACCTGCAGGCCTCCACGCCTTGACTCCTCCCACCCTCATTGACCCTCCCATCTCCCCAGCTGGTCTCTCCTCCTAGCCTGGGTCCTGTCCCATTCCTTGTCTTGGCACCCCAGTAACCGGGAGAACCACCACTGCTTCCTGATCCTTTGCATCCAGACCAACTCAGTTCCTTCTCGGATCCCCAGAAGCACTGCTTTTGGGCCTGGCCCCGCCCTCACCTCCCTCTGCTTCCCTGGGCCTGCACAACCCACGCGCCTCTCTCCCACAGGCCTCTCTCTGACCCACAGGCCTCTCTCTGGGGTAAATCAATTGCACCCTCCACGCCTTGACTCCCCCAGCCTCATTCACCCTCCCATCTCCCCTGCCTATCTCTCTTCCTAGCCTGGGTCCTGTCCCATTCCTTCTCTTCGCATCCCAGATACCTGTGGAACCACCACTGCTCCATGATCCTTTGCATCCAGACCAACTCAGTTCCTTCTCAGGTGCCAGGAGCACTCTGGGCCTGGCCCCGCCCTTACCTCTCTCTACTTCCCTGGGACATGATCCATCAGCCTCTTTCCTGGATGCCGGGGCTGACCTTTCCTCTTCCTGATCCTTTGCATCCAGACCAACCCAGCTCCTCAGTGCAGTCCCCAGAAGCCCTTGGGGCTGCTTCCTGCCCCCATCTTCTTTTGCATCTCTGGATGGCAAGGCCACAAGCTGCCCTAGACCAGCATCTTTCCTGGACCCAGCTCCCAGGCCAGTCCAATCCCCAAATTCCTGAGGCCAGAATCTTTCCTGGAGGGATCCAGACCTTAGGAGAAAGCCTGAGAGCATCTGATCCTCCATCTGACTTGGGCCTCTGTGGGAACTCCTGAATACAAAAGCAATCTGGCCACTCCAATATAAAATCAAAAGAGAGAACCAAAGCTTAGAGGAACCAGCTTTTCATGCCCAAAAAGTAAACACAAAGACACATAAAGTTCACAAAAAGAAGCAGACCTAAACTTGAAGGCCTGAGTCTCACACAAGAATCAGAAACTACAA
>NW_008355474.1:1723564-1724314 GCF_000622305.1 Nannospalax galili | reverse complement strand
TAAAGCAATCAATAAGCCAATTAAAAATGACAGAAGAAAGCCTCACCAATAGGATGAATGAAATGGAAAACAGAATATCGATACTGAAATAAAAGGGGATGATTTAGACCACTCAAGCAAAGATTATGAAAAATTTAAGAAACACAAGAATGGAATATGCAGGAATTGTGTGACACCATAAAAAGACCAAATTTATGAATTATAGGCATACAGGAAGGAGAATAATCCCAAGATAATGACACGGACCAGATCTTCAAAAGAATCGTAGAAGAAAATTTCTGAAAATTAAAGAAAGACATGCCCATACAAATACAAGAAGCATATAGAACACTAAACAGACAGGACCAGAAAAGATACTTTCCACAGCACATTAAAGTAAAAATACTAAATGTACAAAACAAAGAGACAATACTGAAAGCTGCAAAAGAGAAACAACAAGTCACATATAAAGGAACACCCATTAAGATTACAGCTGACTTTTCAGTGCAAACTATGAAAGCCAGAAGAGCCTGGACCAAAATAGTCCCAGTTTTAAATGACCAAAAATGCCAACTCAGATTACTATACCCAGCCAAAATGTCTATTATAGTTGAAGGGGAAAGAAAAATCTTCCATGACATAAATAGGCTGAAGGAATTCATGTCTACAAAACCAGCCCTTCAGAGAGTTCGGGAAGCAATACAAAGAGCTGAAAAAAGGAATGACTATACCCAAGGGGTTGCAGAAAGAATTCCAACGAGGGTATAACAG
>NW_008355474.1:1720757-1722806 GCF_000622305.1 Nannospalax galili | reverse complement strand
TACAAAACCTATTCACTATTAAATTTGAAAACCTAAAAGAAAAGGATGCATGTCTAAAATAATGGGAATCACCAAAGCTAAATCAAAAAGAGACCACATCTTAAACAGACCCATAACACAAAAAGAAATTGAAACAGTAAAACAAAACCTCTCAACTAAAAAAAGCCTAGGACCAGATGGATTTACAGCAGAATTCGATCAGATATTTAAAGAAGATCTACATCCAAACTACTTAATTTATTCAAAAAGAAAGAAATGGAGGGAGAACTTCCAAATTCCTTCTATGAAGCCAGCATCACTCTAATACCAAAGCCAGGTTAAGTTACAACCAAAAAAGAAAACTATAGACCCATATCCTTAATGAACATAGATGCAAAAATTCTCAACAAGATACTTGCAAACTGTATACAGACACACATCAAAAAGATCATCCACCATGATCAAGTGGGCTTTATCCCAGAGATACAGGGATGGTTCAATATACGTGAGTCAATAAACATTATAAATCATATAAATGGGCTCAAAGACAAGGGCCATATGGTCATCTCAATAGATGCAGAGAAGGCCTTTGACAAAATTCAACATGCATTTATGTTCAAAGTCCTAGAGGGAATTGGACTGGAGCCTCAACATAATTAAAGCCATATGTAACAAACCCACAGCCAACATCATTCTAAATGGAGAAAAAATGGAAGCATTCCCATTGAAATCAGGAACCAGACAAGGCTGTCCACTATCTCCTCTTTTCTTCAACATAGTGCTTGAAACCCTTGTAAGAGCAATAAGACAACAGCAGGAAATTAAAGGAGTAATAATTGGAAAAGAGATCAAATTATCCCTTTTTTCAGATGATATGATATTATATCTAAGACATGCCAAAAATTCCACCAGAAAACTCCTAGAAATTATTAACATGTTCAGTAAAGTGGCAGGTTACAAAGTTAACCTACAAAAGTCTGTAGCCTTTCTATATACCAATAACAAGTAATCAGAGAAAGAGCACATGGAAATACTACCCTTCACAATAGCTGCAAAAAAAAAAAAAATCTCAAAATAAATCTGACCAAAAACATTAAAGAGCTCTACAATGAAAATTTTAAATTTTTAAAGAAAGAGATTGAGGAAGACATCAGAAGATGGAAGGACCTCCCACGCTCATGGATTAGAAGAATTAATATTGTGAAAATGACCATCCTACCAAAAGTCATTTATAGATTCAATGCAATGCCAATCAAAATCCCCATGACATTTTTCACAGAATTGGAAAAAACATCCTAAGATTCATATGGAAGCACAAAAGACCTCGGATAGCCAAAACAACCCTAAGCACTAAGAGCAATGCCAGGGGGATTACTATATCAGATTTTAAGATGTATTACAGAATTATAGTCATAAAAACAATAGACCCATGGATCAATAGAATAAAATTGAAGACCCAAATATGAGTAAATGTAATTTCAGCCACCTGATATTTGACAAAGGGGCCAAGAACATTAACTGGAGGAAAGACAGCATGTTCAGCAAATGGTGCTGGCAAAACTGGATCTGCACCTGTAGAAGAATGAAACTAAACCCCTATCTTTCACCCTGCACAAAAGTCAATTCCAAATGGATCAAAGACCTCAATGTAAAGCCTGAAACTCTGAAACTGTTAGAAGAAAACATTGGGGAAAAAAACTACAAGATATAGGTGTAGGAAAGGATTTTCTAAACCGGACATCAATTGCTCAGGAAACAAGGGCAAGAATTAACAAATGGGACCTCATTAAACGAAAAAGCTTCTGTACATCAAAGGAAGCAACCAGGGAAGCCAACAGAAAACCGATAGAATGGAGAAAATCTTCACCAGTGACACATCTGACAGAGGTTTAATATCCAGAATATATAAAGAACTCAAAAAACAGAGAATCAAGACAAGAAGTAACCCAATTAAAAAATGGGCTAAGAGCAGGGCGTGGTGGCGCACGCCTTTAATCCCAGCACTTGGGAGGCAGAGGCAGGCAAATCTCTGTGAGTTCAAGGCCAGCCTGGTCTACATAGTGAGTTCCA
>NW_008355474.1:1718370-1719124 GCF_000622305.1 Nannospalax galili | reverse complement strand
CATGTTTAACAGACATACTTTGAGGCCTATAATAATTTGGTCAGAGGGACATAAAGGACAGTTTTTGCTCCTTGTCCTCCTAGGTCAACTAGTTCCAGGGGACTATGAGCATCTCTCAAAATGTCTTGTAATTGTGGTAGGTCACCTGCCCTCTTGATCAGGAGGCTGAAGAGACCCCACCAGATGGACTTGAACCAGTGTCCAGTTTACAAAGAGGAGGGCCAACACAGAGGAATCATTTCCTGCATACTTCCAAGTGAAGCCAACCATGGTTGAGCAGGACCTTTGACTTATCTTCACATAGGCAGAACTGGTAAAAGAAAGGAGCCAGGGGCTCCTCCCAAGCCCATGTGACCCCTGAGGAACAGATCCTCAAACGACCTTAAGAGTAAAAATAAATTGGTTTATCTGGGCCAACTGTATGGCCTTAAACACCCAAAAGGAAAGTATAACTAACCAAAGATTAAAGGATCCAATATAATTTTTTAAGAGTCCATATGCATAGCTAAAGTCTACATAACAAGCAACAATGCCATATAGGAGATACCTTCTTTTGAGTTGTTGGCCAGGGTGGCCAAAGGGACTCCCAGAGAGTAACCCAGCATAGAAGTGGGAAAATGAACAGCAGACCCCAATCTTATCTAAAGGAATATTGACAACTGATTGCTGCTAGATGAGGAACAGCTGACCTTCCTAAAACAAAGACCTGTAGATAGGCTGACTAGATTCACCAGATGGACAAGTAGTGGGGAAC
>NW_008355474.1:1717775-1718259 GCF_000622305.1 Nannospalax galili | reverse complement strand
GAATAAGATGGTTTGGAATGTTCTGTGTGATACACACACACACAAAATCAACAAATTTTTAAAAATGTATTATATTTGAGGAGGAATCATGGAAATTATATCATGTTAATTAGTAGAGGTGATAAACATTACCATTGAAATCTACCTGATGACTTCATAGACATACACAGGTGCCAAGGGTCCAAGTGCAACTGTTTATGACTAGTAATAATCAGATATATACAGATTACAGATGCATGTGCCAACATCTCAGTGTTAGTAGCAAAACCAATGAGTCTTTCTGCAAGGAACAATATATTCTAAAATGAAATGGAGATCTTTTTCAAAGGTTAAAAACTCATTCAATTTTATGTCTTACAGGGCTTATAATGAGTTCAATATTGTATAACTGTATTAAACCAACTGTGAACCTAGAAACTTGCACCCCCTTGTGGAAGAGATGTACTCTTGCTCTGGAGTGTGTTACTGAATATGTTAAAGCTGT
>NW_008355474.1:1687585-1717691 GCF_000622305.1 Nannospalax galili | reverse complement strand
GAGGAAGCATAAAAATTTACTTCATGTTAATTAGTAGAGGTGATAAACATTACCATTGAAATCTACCTGATGACTTTATATCCATACTTGGGTGCCAAGGATCCAAGTGTAACCGACTATGACTAGTAATAATCAGGTATATAGCAATCAGAGACATATGCAAACATCTGTTAGTAGCATTAAAAATGAGTCTTTCTGTAGGAATCAACGTATTTTAAAATGAAATGGAGATCTTTTTTAAAGGTTAAAAACGCATTTAATTGTATGTCTTACAGGTCTATACTGAGTTCAATATTGTATAACTGTATTAATTCAACTGTAAAATTAAAAATTTACAGCCACTTTTGAAACAGATGTATTTTAGCTCTGGAAACTGTTATTGAATATATCAATGCTTAATGAAATGCTTCTTCTAAGTATGTGGTTATTAAATCAATAATTTAAAAAAATAATAAAATAAAACATTGTCATCCTCCCGTAAAAAAATTATGTGTGTTTGTATGTGTGTGCAATACATAGTTTAGAAGATGAAACTGATACAAAATGCTGAAGCAGTTTTTGATGGATGCTTCAGTGACTGCACAGTAATGTGAATATATATTAATTTTTTGAGTTCAGGCTGGCCTTGAACTTACTATATAGCCAAGAATGGCCTTGAACTCTTGATCCTCCTGCCTCCACTTCCCAAGTGTCCCATCACACCTGATTTAAGGCATCATACTGTGCTGGGGATTGAATCCAGGGCTTTCTTTTTTGTTCGTTTGATTTTTGTTTTATTTTATGTGTATGAGTGTATTGCCTGCATATGTGTCAGTACACCCGTGTCATGCAATGCCTGAGGAGGTCAGACGAGAGTGTCGGATCCCCTGTAATTGGAGTTACAGATGGTTGTTAACCACCATGTGGGTGCTGGGAATCGAACCCAGTTCCTCTACAAGAGCAGCCAGTGCTTAAATGGTGATCTCTCCAGCTCCAGAACCCAAGGCTTTCTTGTAAGGTAGACAAGCACTCTATGACCTGAGCTACAGTCCCAGTCTGCTCTATCTATGCTTTAAATTTTATTTTGTGTGTATGAGTGTTTTGCCTGCACATATATAAGTGCATCCACTTATATGATGGCTGTGAGGGCAGAAGAGGGCACTGGATCCCCTGGAACTGGAGTTACGGCCAGTTGTTAGCCACCATGCGGGTGTTGGGAACCAAACCCAGCTTCTCTGCAAGAGCAGCCAGTGCTCTTAACCATTGAACCATTACTCCAACCCTATCTAAGCTTTTGAAGAATGAATTTAAAAGAGCCCCTTCTCCCAAACCACCTGGCAGCCCTGGGATTCAGGCTGCAATGACAATCATGTCTCCTGGCCCTATAGGCTGGTTTGGCCCTCACTGGCTAGGCCCTGCTCAAGGGTGGGAAACAGCAAGGCTGCACTCCTGAAAGGGGAGGCGTGAATTCCCAGGGAGTGGGATCTCAGTGGTGCACCTGGATGCCAGCTTTACTCAGCCCTTCCCCAGGCTCTGGTCACGGCCCCACTAGGGGAGATTATAATTCTGTTCACACTTAGACTGTCTGAAGTCTCCATTCTTTTCCATTCCTACATGCAGGACTCCTTTCCTGAGCCTCTACAGGCCCCTGCAATGTAACAAGGCGGGATTTGAACCCTTTCCTCCAGAATGAAGCTGTCCCCTGTTGGGAGGGGTCAGAGGCTGATGAGCATCAGGGTGGAGATACTCCAGTTGGATGCAGACCCAGGCTCTTAGTAGCGGAACTGGCTCTGGAGGAATTTGAACTTGTAAAGCATTTTGGGTCTGTGCAGGGGCCCAATGCTTCCCATCTGCTCTGCCTCCTCTTCTGATGGGCTCCTGGGAGGAGATGCCTCCCCATGCTCCCTACATCTAGCCCTTGAATTCCCACATCTGTGAATGGATGCCTGTGTTCCAGGCCATGTCCATAGCACCTGATGTGAGGGGTTTCTGGACTCTGGACCATCCTGATAAGGCAGGACTGAGCTATGCTTCACTGCCTTCAGTCAAGGCTTGCTCTCCCCTGGCCAGAAAAGGCCAGGTCCACAGAGGTCTGAGACCACATTGACCCTCAGACATGTTTTTTTTTCAGTGAGTACTGCTGGAGGGTGAGGGGGTGGCATTGAGGAAGAAGACTGGGCCTCAGATCTCTAGCTGGCAGGGAGGTACTCCACTCCACCTTTCACAGAATCAGTCCACACACACATACACACACACACACACACACACACACACACACACGCACGCACACACACACCGGGAAGTGAGACGCCATTCAGTCAGCTGTGTGTATTTAGCAACCTACTTAACCTTTCTGAGCTGTACAATACAAATGGGAATTTTTAAAAAAATCCTTAGGGCCTTCTGGAGGATTAAATATGAATATTCCTATACTTGGATGTTAAGCACTCAGAAAGTAGTCATTAAACACTGTTTCTCTTTTTGCTTTCTGTAAGAGCTTATGATCATTGCTCAGATCAGGCAAGCTAGAATAGGGTTGGGCAAGTCACTGTTGCCTCTTCATGCCCAGAAACTGTCACAAATGATGGCTTCCCTGAGACCAGACAACGCTGGAGCACTGAGACCCTGGGTCAAAGGACACTTGGGCAAGTGGCTGCTGTAGAGGTGAAGAATGTCCCCAGAAGTCTTGCCCCTTTCCAGGACACTTACTGTTTGTTTCTGCCAGTTGAATGCACATGGGAGACCTCAAGACTCCCAGCCAAGTCCCCTATGTGAAAACACTCCCCACCTGAGGGACTTTTTCAGAAGAGGACATTTCATCCTTGTCATTGTCATGTAGAAATCGACATCTCAGAATGAGGGGTGATGTTCTCGCCTAGGCCCCACCCCAACCTCATAAGGTTGGAATCTGAGGGAGTGGAACAGCTTTGGATACTCATTTCATGCCCTTGTGACTTACTACCATGTCTCCAGGGTTAAGAACTACTGTTCTAATCCAACCTCCTCTTGTAGAGATAAAAACAGATCTAGACTGTGTGATTAGAAGGGCTTTGGGCTCAGCTGAATGATCTGATGGTGCCATTCTGAAATTCTTACTTTTATTTGTTATTATTTGGGTGGTTTTGAGACAGGGTCTCATTCTGTAAGCTCAGACTGGTATCAGATTTGTGGCAATCCTCTTGCCTTGGCCTTCTGTGTGCTTGGATTAGTGGTGTTATCCACAATGGATGGCTTGACATCCCTTTTATTTTAATTAATTAATTTGGTGTTTAAAAATTATATTAGCCGGGCATGGTGGCACATGCCTGTAGTCCTAGCACTTGGGGGGAGGCAGAGGCAAGTGGATCTCTGTGAGTTCAAGGCTAGCCTGGTCTACATAGTGAGTTCCAGGACAGCTGGGGCTACAAGGAAACCCTGTTTCAAAAAAACACCAAAAAATTTTTTATATTAAATTATGGTCTGTGTGTGTGTGTGTGTGTGTGTGTGTGTGTGTGTGTGTGTCCACTATGGCACACATGTGGAAGTCAGTGGACAATTTTAGGGAGTTGGTTCTCTCCTTTCACCATGTGGGTCCTGGGGATCAAAGTCATATTGGTTAGGCTTGAAGGCAGGCACCTTTACTCAGGAAGTCATCTCACAGACTTAATTTGTTATTTTTTGGATTTTAAAAAAATTGCTATTTTATTTATTTTCTATGTGCATGAGTGTATTGCCTGTGTATATGTAAGTGCATCCATGTTCTGCAATGCCCACGGAGGTCAGAAGAGGGCATTAGATCCCCTGGAATTGTTCTTTACTGCCTTGTGGGTGCTAGGACTCAAACCTGGGTCCTTTGCAAGAGCAGCCAGTGCTCTTAGCCACTTAGCCACTGAGCCATCTCTCCAGACCCTGCTGTTTGTCTGTTTTTTGATACAGGATCTCACTGTAGCACAGGCTGGCCTGGAACTCATTAGGTAACCACAGGCTGGTCTCATATTCATAGTGATCCTCCTCCCTCAGCTTCCCAGTCTCAGTCTGGGTTTACAGGTGTAACCCAACACCCAGCCCAGCTGAAATCTTTTTTTTTTTTTTTTTAAAGGGTCCTGCATTTTACTTTGCATAGATGCCTGCCAGTTTCATAGCTTGTCCTGGCCCCAGACCACCCAGCTCTTAACTAAGAGTGGATTATGTTTCTATTTAGAAAAGCTAGGGGCACATCTTGCTAGATATAAATTGGGGGATGAAGCACAGCTTCCCTGGCCAGTACCCACTGCCAGTCCCTCCAAATCCCTGGAGTAGTAAAAGTTCTGCTGGCGGGGGTGGGGAGACAGAGGAAGGTCGAGGGGAGGCTGTCTACACATCTCACAAGGACTTTAACTGAAACTAGAATCAGCCAGGCCTGATTCTAGCTATGTTTCTCTTGCTAGCTGTGAGAATTCCTCTGAGTCTCAGTCTTCCCATTTGTAAAAAGAAAGGAACAGCACCTGCCTTGCAGAATTACCATGAGGAGTACCCAGCATCCTGACTATCCCACTAGGTACTGGAAATAAGTGATTACTCTTCTATTAATGAGGGGAAGAAGTAAGCATCTTTTGCTAAAAGAAGGGGACTCACATGTCCCAGGTGCAGCCTCCCAGTTACCCAAGGTCTTTTTTTTTTTTTTAATGGGGGTAGTGGGGATAGCATCAATAAATTCCTGGCTTTTTCTCAGGCTAAGGAATTCTGGGGAATGTAGAAGTCAGGGTTGCTGCCCTCTGGTGGTACTTTATGTTATCTGCATAATTATTTTCTAATCAGAGCAATGAGTGTTTGATCATATTTTAAATTAAAAAAACAATTTTTTTGGTCTTCTTTTCTTTTTTGGTCTTTTTGAGGCAGAGTCCCTGTAGCCCCAGCTGGCTTGAAACTCACTATGTAGACCAGGCTGGCCTTGAACTCACAAAGATCCATCTGCCTCTGCCTCCAGAGTGCTGGAACTAAAGGTGTTTGCCATCATGCCTGGCCTTTAAATTCAAATTTAAAAGTAATTTGTTGAATGTGTATTATTCTAGGCACTAAGGATACAAAGAGAAAGACCTGATTGTTACGGTTTGAATATTAAATGTCCCCTACAGGCTCATGTGTTTGAATACTTGGTCCCCAGTGTCATTTTCTGAGTGTTGTGGAAATTTGGGGTCGGCATCATGACTGACCAATGTAGGTCACTATGGGTGGACCTTTGAGGCTTTGGACTAGGGTGCACATGGCTCAGTTCAAGATGCCCTGCTTAGGGAATGGTGTTGCCCAGTGACATCCCACATGCATTAATTTCTTTAAGACAATCCCCCACAGACAGGCCCACAGGCCAGTTCAATGTAGAGGATCCCCATTGAGAGTCTCTTCCCATATCATTCTAGGCTCATTCTGTATCAAGTTGATAATTAAAGCTAACCATCACAGGGGTCCAGCTGATATCTTAAACCTAACTGTTGCTTGGCTGGAGGCTTTGATATTCTGCCCCCTTCTCCCCATTGCTTTCTCACTGAGCCTTCTCTACTTTCTATTCAGCTTTCAGGCCCCCAAACTCAGAAGTTATTCTACTTTTCAATCTATTGGCAAGTTCTGTGTATCTCTACATCCAAAATATCCAATACAATCAGGGCTCATTGTCCCAACCATATGCACCCTGGTCCAAAACCATTGCCATAAAGTGTAGATTTGATGGTTTCCCTTAAGTACATAGAATTACATTTTATATAATTTAAAATACATATATAAAGGTTTGAATCTATACCCTTAATACCTCAATATATGCATATTTACTGTATATATAGATACTTTTCTAATACGTATTATAAAACATAAAAAAGAAACAATGACATAAACAATAAGAAACTCTTTAGTGCCAAAAAAGGAAATTTTAAATGCCTAACAAATTATGAGAGATTGAGGTTTTTTTTATTTGTTTGTTTGTTTTTGGTCTTTTTGAGACAGGGTCTCCCTGTAACCTCAGCTGACATGGAACTCACTATGTAGACCATGCTGGCCTTGAACTCAGAGAGACCCTCCTGCCTTGCCCCCCAAGCACTGGAATTAAAGGCATGGATCACCATGCCCCAGCTTGGTTTTTTTGTTTGTTTGTTTTTTTGGTTTTTTTTTTTTTTGGAGATAGAAGCTTTGCAATGTAGTTCAAGCTTACTTTGTACTCTGGATCCTCCTGCCTCAGCCTCCAAAATGCTGGGATTACAGAAAATGCCAACATGGCCAGCTTTCATATTACCACTTAAGCTAAATTTCAGGATACAACATACACGTAGGTTAAGGATAAGAAAAAAAGATCCCCATTGATCCTCATTTTGAATAACCTTGCCTGGTGTGGTGGTACACACCTGTAATCCCAGCACTTTGAAGGCTTGAGGCAGGAGGATTAAGGAGAGTGACAGGCCAATCTGGGATCTATATTATGGTCTTGTATCAAAATACCAGAACAACAGTGACAATAAAAATCTAATAGCCTTATAAAATCCTATTTTTTTTTCTTTTCTTTTTGGTCTTTTTTAGACAGGGTCTCCCTGTAGCCCCAGCTGTCCAGCTGACCTGGGACTGGATATGTAGTTCAGGCTGGCTTCAATCTCACAGAGATCCACCTGCCTCTGCCTCCTGAGCGCTGGGATTAAAGGTGTGAGCCACCACACCTGGCCATGTCAAACCTTTTTATTTCATTAAAGACATTCGTCAAACGCTAGGCATGGTCACACACACACACACACACACACACACACACACACACACGAAAATTATTTCTATTAATTCTTTAAGAATTGTAGTCACTGTATTCTGATCATGTCCCCTATTCCTCTCCCTAACTCCTCCCAGATTGCTCTCCTCACCCCCCAACTTCCTCCACCCCCGCCCAACTTAGTCAACTTGGTGCTTTTTTGCTTTTAATAACCCCCCAGTTCATTTTTTGCTGCCGTATACTCATGAGTGCCAGGCCATCCACTAGAAAAGAGGTCAATCTACTAAGCTATCCACTGTCCATAGTTCCTCAGTTAGGGGTGGGGGCTTGTGAGTAACCCTGTCCATGCTAGAAAAATTCCAGATTTTATCTGGACAACATAAGTGTAACATCTGATCAAATTGTCTTTTTATTTCAAGTTATGGTTGATAAAGATCTCATTCTAGGAAGTGAATAGTCATCATTTTGATGTATTCCCAGCACCCACATGGCAGCTAACAATTGTCCATAACTCTAGTTCCAGGTGATTCGATGCCCTCTTCTGACCTCCAAGGGCATTGCACAATACAAGTGCACTTACATACATGCAGGCAATACACTCATACACATAAAATAAAAATAGTACAATTAAAAAAAAAGAAATAGAAAAAAAATAACGTATCCTCAGAATAGGGATCATATAAAGCCACTTGTCCATTTTTTGAGTCACTTTAAGTAAAACCCAGTCCGATAATCCTAAATCCACTTAATCAAGTACTATATAAGAAACATATATGGGTGCTGAGGATGTTGGTAGAGTGCTTGGAAGGTTAGCATGCATGAAGCCCTGGATTTGATCCCCATTACCCAATAAACCAGGCATGCCTGTAATCCCAGGACTTGGAAGGTGGATGCAGAGCGATCAGAACTCAAGGTCATCTTCAGTTACATATGCAGTTTGGGGATAGCCCAATTGGCTAAAAAAACAAAAAACAACAAAAACGCCCACCAAACAACAACAGCAACAACAAAAAACCCTCGGTATGCCACAAAACACTACTTAACGAACAAGCTGTGAGATTTTTTTCTTTTTAGAAAGCAGACACAGGGGATGCAGAAGGTCTAATCTTTTCTTTCTACATCCAATGAACTGGTTTGGTGCTTTCTGGTGTGTTAATTCCTTACTTTGTAAAACAGCCTCCCAGATGCGTTGCAGACTCCTGGTGGATCTCCCTGTTTCTATTTTTGCCCATTTAAGTTCAATTTTTCACCTAGAACTCAGAGCCCTTCCCTGGCTTCCGGTCTTTGTTAGAGCATCCAGGGTCCTCCCACTGTGATCCCAGCTCCCGTGGCCTTGCTAAGTAGTGCAGGCTGGCCTCGAACCCGTAACCTTCTACCTCTAGCTCCCGAGTGTTGGGATTATGAAAATTTTAATTTCTTTTGCTCGCTCACAGGCTAAGGAGTGGTTTAAAATGAGCCTGGCTCACATCTCCCAAGGGCCCTTTGGCCCGCACCGCCCAGCACTCAGGGTCTAGGTAAACCCTGCAGGGCTCTGGCAGTCCTTCTGCACGCCTGCGCACTGCCGCCCAAAGGCCAGCCTCCGTGTCCGCCCATAGGCTCGACACCCCCCCGAAGAACCGCCTCTTTAAATTTTAAAACCAAGCCTCAGGCCAATGAGTGCTAAGTTTCTCCAGGAACCCAAAGCCCCGCCCACAGTCACACCCTCCACCAATCAAACCGAGGCTTTGCACACCACCCTTCCAGTGAGCGTCAAAAGTGGAAGTACACACGCAGCTTACGTACAGCCAGCAACCAATAAGAGCTGAGCTTGGGAACCCGCTCCTCCAATAGCAGCAGCTGACGGAGAGCGCGGGAGCCTTTCGAGTCCGGCCTGAGGGGAGCGGTGAATGGCGCTGCTTGTCTGAAGGGTCGCGCGCGCCCGGGTGCTGACCCCGGGAGGCCGAGATGATCTGCTGTCACAAAGTGATGCTGCTGGTGGACACCGCAGGCGACGCGGCTCGCCACAGCTTGATGCGGCGGGCCGCCCTGCGCCTCCTCACTTACTTGAGCTGCCGCTTCGGCCTGGCCCGGGTCCATTGGACCTTCAAGTTCTTTGACTCTCAAGGGGCGCGCAGCCGGCCCTCTCGGGTGTCTGACTTCCGAGAGCTGGGGACCCGGTCCTGGGAGGACTTCGAGGAGGAACTGGAGGCCAGGCTCGGGGATCGTGCTCCTGGAGCCCACCTGCCGGGCCCCGCGCCCAGGGCCACCCACACGCACGGCGCCCTGATGGAGACGCTGCTCGACTACCAGTGGGACCGGCCCGAGATCACGTCACCCACCAAGCCGGTCCTCCGGAGCAGCGGGCGGAGACTGTTGGGCGCCAACAGCGAGGCCCAGGGGGCCGAGGCCGCGCTCGGAGGGTTTGGGAACGTGGTCTTCCTCCTGGCGCCCTGTCCACACTCGCAGAGGGAGCTGCTACAGTTCGTGTCTGGGTGTGAGGCCCAGGCTCAGTGCGTCCCGCTCACATCCAAGCAGGTGATGGAGAAGTTGTTACCCAAGAGAGTCCAGGAGGTCATGACCGTCCGAAACATCACCTTGTACTGGGTGGACACCACCGAAAGGTCTACGGTAAGGCGAGAGCAGCCTCGGATCCCGGGCACGGTACTCCCCGCCTGCTAGAACTTGGCAGAGTGCCGGAGACCCTGAATGTGTCCCTTCCCAGAGCCCTGCAGTCACAAAGCAAGAGGGACAGTTTTCCCAACAAAAATGGGAAGGTCCCGGGTAGCCACCAGCTAAAAGCTTGGAAGGCCTTGGATACCTTTGCAGACTTTCTTTTCCAGCACAGCACGTATATTCCAGTCAATGGAAACCCATTCTAAGCTAGTCCACAGATCCTGACTTCTTGCCCTGTCCCATGCTGCTCGGTCGGCATGTACCTCTAGACCCCTTCTAAGCCAGAGGAAACCTGTCTCAACGTAAGGCCTTGCCCAAATGACAACTAGAGGAGTCAGCCTCTGAATTGCCGTGCCAGTCACTTTCCATCTATTCTAAAAATACTTAAATGATGGTCCATGGGAGGCTGAGGCAGGAGGATTGCCACCAGTTCAGAGCCAGGCTGGGCTGCCTAGTGAATAGCAAGCTAGCTAGGACTTCATAGCAAGATCTTGTCTCAAAAAACCTAACCAAAACAAAAATCTCAAAATATTTGCTGATGAAATGAATCACTTCTTACAAACTTAGTCTTAAATTGCTAATTAAGCCCCTTGCTCCTGTAAGTACTGTGATAAATGTATGTACACACATTCATTATATATATGGATACTTTGTTAGTTTTTTAAACAAATTAGTGCAGCCCAGATTGTAGCCCAGACTGACCTGGAACTCTGTATTGGAGGATGACCTGGAACTCCTGATCTTCTGCTTCCATGTTACATTAATATGTGTGTGTTTAATTTTTTAAAATATTTTTATTTTATGTGTATGCATGTATTGCCTGCATGTTAGGGAAGTGTGCCTGTGTCATGCAATGCCTGTGAAGGACAGAAGAGGCTATCCGATCCCCTGGAACTGGAGTTATGGACAGTTGTTAGCTGCCATGTAGGTGCTGGGATTTGAACCCAGGTCTTCTTCAAGAACAGCCAGTGTTCTTAACCACTGAGTCATCTCTTCAGCCCCATGTGTGTTTTTTAGTCAAATATTTATTTTTTTTTACCTTTATAAGAGGTATTGTCCTCATATTACGCCATTTAGTTTACAGATATTCATTGATAAATGGCTGCATTGAGCACATACCCTGTTTAGCTGCTATAGATGAGGCAAAAATAGATTTTACTTTTTAGTGTGGAAGATGTGTTAAACAGATGAGCATATAAGTGATAGGATTTCAAATCGTACTCTGAAGAAAAAAGCTGAGGGAGAGGAGGGGAAGGCAAGTGGCTACTGTAGATAAGGATGGTAGTCAGGGAGGGTCTTCTGAGCAGAGAATTGATGTGAAGGAGGAAGAATGTGAAGGCTGGGAAAGAACATTCCAGACAATAGAGAAGACCAGGCCTAGGGATGTGAGCTAGGAATGAGCTTAGTTTTACAAACCCAAAGGCTGGGAACACTGAGCCCTGATAAGGGAAAGAAGTGGCCAATCTATACATCTATACATTGATTTTGTTTTAATCAATGAGGTTTTAGAAGGTGATTTAAACAGGTGAAAGATGTTTCCAATGAGTAGAAATACATATCACTATACTACAAGTGGGCTAAATTGCAAGATTACAGATGGGAAATCAACAGGTGTTTAAAACCAATAATGTTAAGATTTCAAATGGGGCGGTGGATCTGGGAGGAGTTAGGAACATTTGGGAGCATTTGTGATGTGAAGGCAGGAAGATGAGAAGTTTAGGGGCATCCTGGGCTACAGAGTGAGTTTAAGGCCAGCCTGAGCTACATGAGACCCTGAATCAAAACAAAAGAATTCCAAGTTGCTTTCACAAAGAAGTCTCAAAAGACTTGAGGAATTCAAAATAAGGCAGCTATAGTTTGTCAAAGAGGATAAACGAAAAGACAAAAAGTAGTTAAGGAGATGAACAGTTGATGGGGAGAATGGAATCTTTTTTTATAACTTGGAGTATATGAGTGATTGCCTACATGTATGTATATGCATTGTGTGCCTGAGGAAGCCAAAAGAAGGTGCCAGATCCTTTGAAACTCTGGAAAGAGATGGTTGTAAGTTGCTGTGTGGGTGCTGGGAACTGAACCCGGGTCCTCTGCAACAGCATTAAATACTCTTTTTTTTTTTTTGAGACAGGGTCTCCCTGTAGTCCCAGCTGGCCTGGAACTCACTATGTAGACCAGGCTGGGCTTGAACTCCCAGAGATCCACCGGCCTCTGCCTCCCAAGTGCTTGAATTAAAGGTGTACGCCACCATGCCCTGCAGCATTAAGCACTCTTAACTGCTGAGTCATCTCTCTAGCCCTGGAAAATGGAATCTTAAAAATTAACTTTTTTTCCAAGATGCTTTTCCTATTTTTTAAAAAATCCAGTGGGGGCTGGATAGATGGCTCAGCAGTTGGGAGCAGTGACTGCTCTTGCGGAGGCCCGTCCTTAACTCCAGTTCCCTCTTCTGACCTCCGAAGCATTGCACGACAGGATGCAGGCAATACACTCATACACATAAAATAAAAATTAAAAAAAAAAATCCAGAGTGGATGAAAAAGAATAATCAATCATCATCATCAAGGATATAGGTACCAGATACAGACCAAACAAGAAGGTAGAATTAAAGTTTGTTAAGTGAAAAAAATTAAGTGTTATGGGGCTGGAGAGATGGCTCAGAAGTTAAGAGCATTGGCTGCTCTTGAAGAGGAGCCAGGTTCGATTCCCAGCACCCACATGGTGGCTAACAAACATCCTAACTCCAGTTCCAGGGGATCTAATACCATCTTCTGATTTCTGAGGGCATTGTACAGTACGGGTGCAGTAAAAATTAAAAGAAACCAAGCGTGAGACACAGAGTATAATGAAAGTGCTTGACTTGAGGTAATTGATATCAAATCCTATCAAAGATTTCAAATTGTATTATGTCAACTACTGACTATAAATAAGTCTTAGCAGATGGGTCTTGGAGATTCCTTTCGTATTTTTCTGGAGCAGCATTAAAATAACTAGGCTGTCATGAGACTTGAAAGATCCCTTCAAGGTCACAGGTTTTCTCTGAGACTTTCCTTTTCAAATTTACCGTTTCCTCTTCTTACAGGAAGTATCTTTAAACTCTCCTGAAAATTTTTTTTTTCTGCTGAAGCTCTGTCTTTTCCCAACTTGGAACCCTCAGCTTAACTACCCCTGGAAGCAAAAGGGAGACTTACGCAGGCTCCAGTCTTGGTGGGCTCACAGGCAGGAAGAACTGAGAGAAACAGAACCTGGAATCAGATGGGAAGCAGAGAGATCAGAGCACTCAAGTCATGCCCAAATATGGGATGGAGTGGATGAGAGACTCCTGACATATATTCTGCTTTATTCAGCAGATTTGCAACATACCTGCTAGGTATCCTAGGGGCTAATTTACTGTTAGGGAACCAGATAGATGTAGTCTCTGTGCTCTTGGAGTTTATGGCCCTCTGAACATTTACAGACCCTCAGATTTGAAGCTGCTGCTAGGACATGTCTGCTACCTTATATGCATAAAAGTAGAAAAATATAATTTTCAAAAATTATTTTCATATGTCACATTTTTTGTTTTGTTTTTGTTTTTGATACAGGGATTCCTTGTAGCACCAGTTGGCCTGGAACTCTATGTAGACCAGGCTGGCCTCCATTGCACAGAGTCCATCTGCCTTTGCCTCTAGAATGCTGGGATTAGAGGCATGTGCCACCATAGATGGATCTTTTTTTTTTTTAGATTTTATGTGTACAAGTGTATTGTGTGCATGTTTATGCATGCACCCATGTCATGCAATGCTGTGGAGGTCAGAAGAGGACTTTGGATTCCCCTGGAACTGGAGTTAAGGATGGTTTATAGCCACCATGTGGGTGCTGGGAATCAAACCTGGGTCCTCTATAAGAGCAGTCAGTGCTCTTAACCACTGAGCTATCTCTCCAGCCCCTGGATCATTCTTTTTGATGAGACCCTGTGTCAAAATGAAATATAGTAAAAAGGGCTGGGACTGTAGCTTTTAAGTGAATTTTTGTGCCTACAAGACAAGTACTGTCATCTCCCTACTACTATAAATATTTTTCTTAATTATTTTTTTTTTATGTGTATGAGTGTTTTGCCTGCATGTATGTAAGTGTACCATGTGTTGAATGCCCATGGAGGCCAGAAGAGAGTGTCAGATTCCCTGGAACTGGAGTTACAGATGGATGTTAGCCACCATGTGGGTACTGGGTACTAAACCCAGGTCTTCTGCAAGTGAAGTCAGTTAACTACTGAGCCATCTTTCCAGCCTCAAATAAATGTTTTCTTGAAGGCACATTACGTGGTAATTGTGTTCATGAACTATATAGTAATAGATACTAGTCATTATTTGTGCATGTTTTGACAAATTTATTGATTATGTAATTTGATCCTTTAATGTTGATACCAGCTTTTTCCTGATTTTTCTCTGGTTTATTCCTAAGTGCCTAATTTGCAAACTTACTAACTCAAGTTTCTTTGTCATATTTATTTTAGTTATGGGAATCCCCAGACCACATTGGTTATTGGACAGTTTGTGAACTGCTCCACCATGGAGGAGGCACTGTCTTGCCATCAGAAACTTGGAGCCAGGGTTTTATTAAAGCTGGGGAAACAATGCTGGGGGGTGAAGGCAAACTGTCCTGCAAACCTTGCCTCTCCCCATGGATTTCAGCTCTGCCAACTGATGCCACTTTAAACTGTTTACTCTATAATTCTCTTGAGTATGAAGCCTCATTTCCACAGATGGAAGGAACATTATTTCTTCCTGTTAAAGGTAAGCAAATAACTTTACAAAAATCTTAGTTACATTTTTTAGTTCAAGGCAGGTCCAGGTCCATGCTTTGAATTTCTTTGGCATTTCCTATAGCCTGGATACTCAGTTAATGTTTGTAATTGAAGGAATTGAAAAATGCATAAGCAAAATCAGAGATATCACAGGAAGGATTGAACTTCTTTGGTTTTTTTTCAAAATTTATTTTTGTGTATGAGTGTATTGCCTACATGTGTGTAAGTGCACTCATGTTGTGCAATATCTGCAGAGGAGAGAAGACAGTGTCAGATCTCCCAGAACTGGAGTTAGGATGTTTGTTACCTGACATGTGGGTGCTGGGAATCAAACCTGGGTCCTCTGCAAGAGCAATCAATGCTCTTAACCGCTAGCCATCTCTCCAGCCCCAGGATTGAACTTGTAATACAATTGCTGATGCATGTGTGAGAAAACAAGTGAATGATTATAAAGTATTTTCTGGCTGTCCTGAAAGAATAATATTGTTCAGATGCATAAGCATATGGATATTAAGATTTCTTTGTCTCATAGAAGAAATTGATAAATTAGAGAACGATAAAACTGTTTGGCTGAAAAATAAATTACAGAGCCCCTGAATGATGCTTGTTATCAGGAAAAGCCACCATCTTCACATATTTGCTTCCCATTTAATTTGCTACATGGTGAATCTTGTTTCTGAATACATTATGCACTCATACAAAAAATACTGCATAGAAATATGTGCATTAGACTATATTATAATTATGTACAGCCTTAAAGATTTTTTGTTTTTAGGTTTTTAAAAATAAACCAGGCATGGTGGTGCATGCCTTTAGTCCTAGCACTCAGGAGGCAGAGGCAAGCAGATCTCTGTGAGTTCGAGGCCAGCCTGGTCTACATAGCGAGTTCCAGGCCAGCTGGGGCTATAGGGAGACTCTGTCTCAAAAAGACGAAAAAATAAAAATAAAAGTTTTTAAAATCTTTATTATTTTTATTTTATGTGTATGAGTGTATTGCCTATATGTATGTAAGTGCACCCATGTTATGCAGTGCCCAAGGAGATCAGAAGAGGACGTTGAATTCCCCTAGAACTGGAGTTACAGTTGGTTGTTAGCTACCATGTGGGTGTCAGGAATTGAACCCAGGTCCTCTGCAAGAGCAGCCAGTACACTTAACTACTGAGCCATCTCTAACGCGTTTTAAGTTTTTTGAGACAAGGTTTCATATAACCCAGGCTATCCTCAAGCTTGCTATGTAGCTGAGTCTGGGCTTGAACTTCTGAGATGGGATTATAGATGTATGATCCCACAGTTAGCCAGTTTAAGGCATTCTAAAGAATACTTTTGTTTCAGTAATTTACCGTTTAGTCTTTAGAATTTAACCTTCTTATAAGACGTAAGTCTTTTATGGGGGAGTCTCTTTTTTTTTCCCTGGTGCCAGGAGAGTTGAACACAGGGCCTGCATGCTAGATAAGCATTCTATCACTGAACCATACCCTGAGCTTACCAAACTAAATGTTTTTCATTTTTGTTCTCTGGTATTTTCTGAAATAGGACCTTGAGCTGTAACTTAATTGGCCTCCTGGAACTATCCATCCTTCCACCTTAACCTCCTGAGTGCTGGGACTGCAGACATGTACCACCATATCCAGCAAGGAGTGTTATTTCTTTTAAGTAGTACTATTTGAGTGTGTGTGTGTGTGTGTGTGCGTTTGTTTGAGATGGGGTCTCTCACTACATAGCCCTGGTAGAACTGAAACTTGCTATGTAGACCAGGCTGGCTTTAAACTCAGAGAGATCCTGCATCTGCCTCCCCAGAAGTTCTGATACCAATCCATTTGTATACCGCTTTCTCTATAGAGCCTAATGAACTTGCTCTGATAGCTTGCAGTCAATAGACTAAGGGTCAAAATGTGAATTGAGTGACAATACCCATTAATTACCTCAACTGGAAATCTGATTCTTTTCATTCTCCCTATGAAATTCTTTTTAGAAACTGTTTCATGTATTAGAATGTTAATGTTCTTTATTTCTAACAGGCAAAGAGATTCAAGAAACATGGACAGTTTCCTTAGAGCCTTTAGCCATGCATCAGAGACATTTTCAGAAACCAGTTAGAATTTTTCTAAAAGGTTCAGTGGCCCAGTGGTCTCTCCCAATGAGCGACATTTTAGGCACTGACAATTGGAAGCTACAAAGTCCAGAAGAGCACAAATCAACTCAGAGACTGTTATTTCAGGAGCTGGTAAGCAAGCTGACTGCTGAAGAGTTACATCTGGTAAGTGTCTTCCACATGCTAGTGATTGTTGTCTAATAGCATACTGCTGATAAGAGATAAGCATGTCTGTAAAATGCCAAGATGCCAAGGATTGCCTTACCTACTATAATCTTAGTACAACTGGTGGTGTTTTTACAGATAATATTCTCTGTATCTTAGCATCATGAAAAGAATGTTCATTAATAAAGAAGAGATTTGTAAAATTGCATGCACCTTGAATCCAATTAGGTTAAATTCCCTCCCTCCTTCCCTCCCTCCCTCCCTCCCTCCCTTCCTTCCTTCCTTTTTTGAGACAGGGTCTCCCTGTAGCCCCAGCTAGCCTGGAACTCGCTATGTAGACCAGGCTGGCTTTGAACTCACAGAGATCAGCTGGGGCTAAAGGCATGCTCCACCATGCCTGGCTAGGTTAAATACTTTGAATATACATAGGAGAAAAGATAGTTGGCCTATTTGAATGGTTATATTGGACTGTGATAGGTGATAGGTGATTTCTTAATTGTTAAATATTCTAGTATATACTTTGATTTTAATATATTTAAGAAAAAGTTACATTATAAAATTAAATATAATAGAGTAGCTACTCAACTTAGTAATGTCTTCTGAAAAGGAGCACAAATGCACCCAGATTTGATTTTAAAATGATGGCTATTTTTTAGTTACCAGCAAACACGTTCTTTACTTTTCTTTGCCATTGTAATCTCAGGGAGCATCTTTTTTTTTTGGCCTTTTTTGAGACAGAGTCTCCCTGTAACCCCAGCTAGCTTAGAACTCACTATGTAGGCCAGGCTGGCCTCCATCTCTCAGTGATCCACCTGCCTCTGCCTCCCAAGTGCCGGAGTTAAAGGCATACATCACCATGTCTGGCACAGGAAGCATCTTTATTCTGAATCCTCTGGTGAAAGATTTTAGAGAATGATTCTAGATTTTGTCTCTAAACAGATGCTGTTCTTTAAGTTGCATGCGCCAATGAAAAGAGCACTACATTGCATTAATAACATCATAAAACCTTGATTATATGAATAATATGAGTAGACAAAGTTGGGGAGTCAGGCCACCTTGAGATTGGGTCTCAGGTCTGCTACCTGTTCTGGATAAATCCCTTATGTGATAGTATTTCCCCACAATCAAGTACATGGGTTTTGATATATCTAGCTTCCTGCACTAACAAGGTGACCTTAAACAGGTTCCTTTTTTCTCACCCTCAGTCCTTCCTCTATAAAATGGAAAAAATGATCTTCTTTTTGAGACAGGGTCTCCCTGTAGCCACAGCTGGCCTGGAGGTCACTATGTAGACCAGGTTGGTCCCAATCTCACAGAGCTCCACCTGCTTCCTGAGTGCTGGAATTCAAGGTGTGTGCCTCCACACCCAGCAACAATGATCATTTGTAAAGATTCAGTGAATACATAGTATGTAGCTATGCTTGCTTCAGCTGCACATATACTAAAATTGGAAGTAGAAGCACTTGGATCTTTGTTCCTTTTCCCAGTTGAAGAAGACTCCCTTTTCTGTCTTTCATTACTAAAGTAAAAGAAAATGAAATAAATAAAATCAGAAAGATGCTGAGACAGTAAGTGAATAGCAAATATTAACCGGTAAAGTTTTTCTTATAAATTGAAGCTTTAGTACTATGTAATTAGTAAAAATTCCCTACTGCTACTAATAGCCAACTATTCAATCTTTCATTAGGCTACATTTTTTATGCATATTGACAACAATAATCTCAACTAATTAACATGGTTTTGTAGGTTGCCAGTGTGGACCCTGGTGAAGGCTGGCCCCCCATCACTGGAGTTATTTCCCCACTCTCTGCCAATGCTATGATTCTCACTGTATTCCGAGCCAAGGAGGCTGAATTTCAAAGACATTTTCTCCAGACAGTTGGGGCTGAAGGCCCCCAGGAAACAGCTTCCCTTTTCTCAGATGTTGTAGATAGTGTACTTAATCAGGTTCATAATTCATTTGAAGATCCTGCTGCTTCTGGTAAGCTTTTTAGACAGTAATTAACAGTGCTGGGTGGTTTGTACTCTTTTCCAGTATCATAACTTTTTTTAATCATGCATTTAGTAGAGCCCCAGGATGTTGTAAGACAGATAAAAGCAAGCTATAGAATTTCAGGCAGTTTAAATCACTATTCTTAGAGATCTGAAGTACTTCTGAGGAGGTTGAAGGCCCTATGAACAATTTGAAATCAGTCATAAGATGAAGCCTGGCCCTTTTAATATATTTAATGAAAACTGCATATAAATGTATGTATGTATATATGTAGATGGATATAGATATAAGACAAAAAAAGTAGACGGGAAGAGGGTCAAAGGGGAGAGACATGGGTAGCAACAGTGTAATGGGAAAGAAAGACAAAATATCCCATATTTCTCTCATGTGAAATCTGCTTTTCTGTATACATACATGTATATGCATATGTATGACATGGAAGCAGAAGAACTATTTGAGGGTGGGAAGGGGACCAGCAGGAGGAAGAGAGTGGGGGACAAATAGGGGGGGTAGGAGCAGGCACAATGATCAATGTATGAAAATTTCATAATGGAAAACTTAAAAATAGAAAAAATACAATGAAACCATTTTGTGTGTTTAAGAAATTAATTTTAGAACTTAAAATAAGCTGAGTATGAAGGTGCATGCCTTTAATCCCAGCACTTAGGGGGCAGTCAGGTGGATCTCTGTGAGACTGAGACCAGCCTAGTATACATAAACAGTTCCAGGCCAGCTGGGGCTACAAGGAGACCCTGTCTCAAAAAAAACAAAACAAAACAAAATCTAAAACCAAAATCTTAAAAATCAAGACTGTGTAAAACTAGTGATTCTGTCTATTTTGCATGTGGTCCTGGCACTTGAACACAGGTTGTGAAGTTTGAGGACAAGTACTTTTAACTTGCTGAGCCATCTTGATGGCCCCAAATTATTCTTTGAAACAAAAAAACCCTCAGGACCAGTGAGATGGCTGAGAGGGTAAAGGTGCTTGCTGTCAAGCCTGAGGACCCGAGTTCTATCTTGAGAACCCAGATAAACTAGAGAACCAACTTAGTAAAGTTTTCTTCTGACTTCCACATTTGCATTGTGGCACACAGGTCATGCAACAACAACAGAAAAAACAAGGTACATTAAATTCATAATAAGAAAACTCCATAATATACTTTATCCTTTAACCAAAAGGTGACGATGGTTTAATGGTAGTGAGAAGAAGGACTGAGTCTGTGGTATTATACAGATAAGAGTGAATGACAAGGAAAAGCATGTGGCCAAACAGGGAAGAGTGTGGGTTGAAAGAGTGTGGTGGGTGGTGCTGAGGTCTTCTGGCTGGTTGTGTTAGTCCACTTCAGATTCAGCTGTTGCTACTTGGTAATGTAAAGTATTATCATATTAGTAATAATCACATGTTAATCAAAATATATAATGTTTTATATTTATGTCATTGTCTTATTTGCCAATCATGGGAGCTGTTTGTATTACAGAATATTTGTATTGCAGTGGAACAGACCATAACTTAATTGTTTATAAAGTTCTAGATTGAAAACTGTATTTTAGAATACTGTAAAACAGCATTCTGAGTATTGTACCAGTGTTCCATGCTCCAGCCTGCCTCACATTTCCTTGGAAAGTACAAATCAGCGTGATAACTTACTGTCCAGGCTCCCCACCACACTCTTATCCAAGTGAGGACCTAAGTTTTTGCTAGTGTTCCAACCACCTGCTCTAACCGGCTTGTTTTGAGAGAGCCTCCCTTTCTATCATACAGTGCCATGTCTTATCATTTCAAATGTACTTCCTTGATGTAGATCTGCAGTTTTAGGTTGCTCTTTTTTTTTTTAAATATTTTATTCATTATTTTTATTTTATGTGTATGTGTGTATTGCCTATATGTAGGTAAGTGCACCCGTGTCATGCAATGCCCACAGAGGACAGAAGAGGCTGTCAGATCCCCTAGAACTGGAGTTATGGACAGTTGTTAGCTGCCATGTGGGTGCTGGAATTTGAACCGGGTTTTCTGCAAGAACAGCCAGTGTTCTTAACTGCTGAGCCATCTCTCCAACCCTTAGGCTGCTCTTATATTACTGCATTATTTATTCTTGTCTTAAAAGCCACTTTTTTAAAAGGGAGTAAATTTTTTTTTTCTTTTTTTCGGTCTTTTTTGAGACAGGGTCTCCCCTATAGCCACAGTTGGGCTAGATTAGCTATGGAGGCCACAGAGATCCTTCTGCCTCTGCCTCTGCCTCCTGAGTCTTGGGATTAAAGGCATGCACCACCATGTCCAGCTAAAAGGGAGTAAATTTCTAAGAATAGAAAAATAGCATAATTTTAAACATATGTAGAATAATATTTCAGAAATAAGATGAAGGGGATTGTTGCAAGTAAGAATGAATTTTTCAAATTGTGTTTTCATTTTTCATAGACAAGATAGACCTGTAGACGATGGTGAGGCAGAAGAGCAGATACTGTTACTGATGAACATTTGTATGTCCTTTGAAGGGAGGAGTCAGTCCAGGGGAAGAGCAAGGACTTGGAATCTCTGCTTTGGTTCTGATGCCTCCTTTCTTCTGTCCCTGTGTTCCTTTAGTTCTCCCTGTTCCAGAGTGGGCCCAGCAGGAGCTTAAATGTACTATCCCCTGGAGTTCGGCTATTGTGGAAAAGTGGTTTCCTTTCTCTAACATCAGTGGCACCAGTTCAAACTTGATGGAATCATTTTGGTAAAGCAATTTTTTATATATCTCTGTATAATGATTATTAAAATCAGTTCTCAAATATCTGGATGTGGTTTAGAAATTTCCAGTAAAAAAAGTTTGTCAAATTGGGCTTGCTTCAGCAGTATATATACTAAAATGGGAACAATAAAGAGATTAGCATGTCCCTTGGTTAAGGATGACACAGATTCACGAAGTGTTCCTTTTTTTTTTTCTTTTTTTGGTCTTTTTGAGACAGGGTCTCTGTAGCCCCAGCTGCCCTGGAACTCACTATGTAGACCAGGCTGGTCGTGAACTCACAGAGATCCGCCTGCCTCTGCCTCCCGAGTGCTGGGATTAAAGACGTTTTGCACCACACCAGGCATGTTCCTTATTTTTAAAAATTTTAGAAAAAAAATAAAATAGAGATTAAACACTCCCATATATATAATATGGGAATCAGAAAACATTTAGGACTAAGTATTAGAAAACATTTAGAACTAAGTAATGAAAGTAGAAAATAAGCAAACTTGGGTTGGTGAGTTGGCTCTGCAAGTAAAGCTACTTGTCACCATACCTGAGACTTGAGTTTGATCCCTGGAACCCATATGGAGGAAGAAGAGGATTGACTCCAGAACGTTGTCTTCTGACTGCCACAAGCACACTGTAGCACATGAGTGTGTGTGTGTGTATACACATATAAACAAGTAAATAAATAATAAATGTAATGGAAAAAAAATGGCAAACTTGTGTAATACAGGTTAATTTATACTGAAGGGAATATTTATAGACTTCACTGGTTATTTCTGTAAAGAAAAGTTAAAAACTAGCTAAGAATCCAACACAAGAAAGGAAAAAGAGGCATGAAGGTACTTTCTTATAATCAATCCCTTGGGAAGATGGAGTTTGAAGACCAGCATGGACTGCCTAGCAGGACTTGTCTCAAAAAAGAAAAATAGTTGGGGCTGGAGAGATGGCTCAGTGGTTAAGAACACTGGCTGCTTTGCAGAGAACCTAGGTACAGTTCCCAATACCCACATAGTGGCTAACTACCATCTGTAAACACAGTTCCAGGGAATCTGATGCCCTGTTCTAACCTCTGCTGTCATTGCATACATGGGAGCACTTACATGCAGACAAAACCCTCATACACATAAAAATAAGTCAGCAACAACAAAAAATTGAAATTAAAAAGAGAAAGAATTGAAACCTCCTTACCCAAACATAGGAAGGCAGTAATAAGAATATGAATTACATGGAAAATAAATAATGGTGATCAACAGAGACTAAACATGGCTCTTTGAAAAGTCAAGTTAGGTGCCAGTAAGATGGATCAGTGGATTAAAGGTGATTGCCACAGAGACCTGATAACCTGAATTTGATCCCTAGAATCTGCGTAAAGGAGGAAAGAGAGAAATGTCTCCACAAAGTTGTCCTCTGACCTCTATACAAGTATCATGGTGCACATGCCCAGGCACACATCTCTCTCTCTCTCTCTCTCTCTCTCTCTCTCTCACACACACACACACACACACACACAAATGTGCCTGTTGAGTAGGAACAGTTGTAAAAGGTGAAATTGTGTGATACAATTTATATAAAATTTGCAACATAAAATAGAAATTTATTTGTGTGTGTGCGTGCATGTGTGTATCTATGCATAAGATACAAACACCTTTAGAAATACCTGTAGGGAGCATGGATCAGAAAAGATGGAGTGGGGCTTTAACTGTGTCTGTACTGCTTAATTTCTTTGAACATCTGAAGCAACTGTGACAATTAACAAGGTTTTAATCTTGTTCCTAACTACATGCTTATCTATATTATAGTCTGTGATGACATCTTATAGGGGCATCTTTAGTTTTTAAGAGGATTATGAATTTTTTGCTGCTGTTTTCTTTGTTTTTGTTTTTAAAGCATTTGGGAAATGAGAATTTGGCTTTATACTATACATCTTGTATTTATAGGTTACTACAGGCTGCCTCACCTAATAAGGAAGAGTCCTCCAAAACTGAAAGTGAATTAACACGTTGTCTCTCTGACCTCTACCAGAGAAAGTCCCATGAAGACTCTGGCATAGCTCATCAAGAAGGCAGCCGAAAGAAACGTATGTACATGAAAAGGCTGTTTTTTGTTTCTTTTTTTTGGTCTTTTTGAGACAGGGTCTCCCTGTAGCTCCAGCTGTCCTAGAACTCAGTATGTAGACCAGGCTGGCCTCGAACTCTCAGAGCTCTGCCTGCCTCTGCCTCCCAAGTGGTGGGATTAAAGGCGTGTGCCACCATGACCTTATTTACTTATTTTTAAAAATATTTCATCTATTATTATTTTTTTAAATTTTATTTAGTATGTTTATTTTATGTGTGTGTGTGCACTGCCTGCATGTAGGTAAGTGCACCCATGTCGTGCAATGCCTGAGGAGGTCAGAAGAGGCTGTTGGATCCCCTGGGACTGGAGTTATGGACAGTTGTTAACTGCCATGTGGGTGCTGGGATTCGAACTGGGGTCTTCTGCAAGAACAACTAGTGTTCTTAACTGCTGAGCCATCTCTCCAGCCCCCCTTCATCTATTATTTTTATGTGTATGAGTATATTGCCTACATATATGTAAGTGCACTCATGTTGTACAGTGCCTGTGGAGGTCAGAAGAGGGCATTGGATCCCCTAGAACCAGAGTTATAGATGGCTGTTAGCCGCCAAGTGAGTGTTAGAAATCAAACCTCTGCAAGAGCAGCCAGTGCTCTTACCCACTGAGCCATCTCTCCCGCCCCATCTTTGCCGTTTTAATTATTCTACTTTACTCATGTTGTTAAACAAGTAGGTTGATTTCAGTTTTTATCATTATAAATAATACTACAACATGTGTCATACATGTACTCTTAAAAGATTTCTGTGGCAACAGTTTCCAAGAGTAAATTACTGTGTTAATGAGTTTGAAGATTGTCTCCTGTTGCAGATTAATAAATTGTATTTCAGAAAAAGCATACATTTGCCTAGCATGAACGAGTTCTGGGATCTATCCCTAGCACTGCAAAATAAAAGTCTCATTACCTCTGTGGCTGCTGGGTAACACCAAAATGGGTGTTTTGGTATTTGCTTTCTGTGAAGATCACTGAGATGTTTAGTTTCTGAATTTCAGTTAGATGGAGCCTATTGACCCTGTATTGTAGGTAGAAGCAAATGAAAGCACTACCTGATTAACATAATTTCTGAAGGGATTTACATACTTCATTTCAGTATCTTTCATAGTATTTGAAGTAATATAGTTTAGATTCCACAGACATCAAAGTTGACTTTTCTTCCCATGTTGACATTTTGGTAGGTGGTGTCCCTTGTACTCCAGTGAGACAGAAGATGAATACCATGTCCCGTTCCTTAAAGATGCTGAATGTGGCAAGGCTAAATGTAAAGGCTCAGAAGTTACATCCAGATGGTAGTCCAGATGTGGCTGTGGAGAAAGGGCTCCAAAAGTCAATTGGTGGAAGAATAGCAGATAAATTGGAAGACAGAGGAAGAACATTAAGAAGTTCTAAACTTAAAGGTATTCCTTCATTCTAGAACATTTGGTGTCTGTTAATATATGAATGTTTAGAAGATGATGTAGCTCAGTTGATAAGAGTGCTTGCATTCAGGAAAGCCTTGTGTTTGATCCCTGCAGCATCATATAAAACTGAGTATAATAGATAGTACATTCCTTTAATCTCAGCTCTGGGGAGGTGGAGGCAGGATGATCAGAAATTCAGTGTCATTTTCAGCTGCATAATGAATTTGAGGCCAGCTGGGCTGTATGTAACCTTGTACAAATAAATGAAATATAAGGGAGAAGAGAAAACACACACAAACCACCTGAACAGAAGAAATACTCCTAAGAAATACTTAGAGAAGTAAAGACCAGACTAGGATTTGTCCCTATGCATGTGGAGGCCAATGATAGCCTTGGCTGTCATTCTTTAGGAGCCACCACTTTGTTTTTCTTTATTCATTCATTTATTTCGAAAGAGGATCTCATACAGCCAGGCTAGAGTCAAACTTCATATGTAGGGGTTAGAGGTGGCGTAGCAGTGGAAAGCACTGGCTGCTCTTGCAGAGGATCCAGGTTCAGTTCCTAGCGCCCACACGGTGGCTAACAACTTGTCCATAACTCTAGTTCCAAGGGATCCAACACTCCTGTCCTCTGCAGGCATTGCATGGCATGGAGGCACTTACATGTGGGCAATACACTCATACACATAAAATAAAAATAATAAATAAAATATATGTTTTCGAAAAAACTTCCTATGTAGCAGAGGCTACTCTCAATCCTGCCTTCACCTCCTAAGTGCTGGGATTACAGGCATTTGCTGCCATAGTTTTAAAACCTTGGTTTTAGAGATAGTGTCTTTCATTGGCCTGGAGCTTGCTGAATAAGTTGTCTATGCTGGTTAGCTAGTAAACCCAAAGGATCCACCTGTTTCTGTCCTCTCAGTGCTGAGATTATAAGCAGGTTCTACCACACCCAGCTTTTTAAAATATGGATTCCAAGAGATCAAACTTGAGTCCTCATGCTTGTAAAGCAAGCACTGTACCAACTGAGCTATCACCCTAGCCCTCAGATGGTCTTTTTGTTGAGTTTTAAATAATTTTTTAATTTTTGAGTGCACCTGTGTCATGCAATGCTGCAGAGGTCAGAAGAGGGCTTCGGATTCCTCCGGAACTGGAGTTAAGGATGGTTTGTAGCCACCACGTGGGTGCTGGGAATTGAACCTGGGTCCTCTACAAGAGTAGTCAGTGCTCTTAACTGCTGAGCCATTTTTATTTAGTGCATGTGTATGTATGTGTGTGTGCTCATGTGCACCTGTGTGCCATGGTACATGTGTAAGGTCAGAGGACAACTTGCTGGGATTGGTTCTCTGCTTCCATTATGTGGGTCCCAGGGAATCAAACTTGGGTTATCAGGCTTGGCAGCAAGCACCTTTTATGAATTGAGCCACTTCTCTGTTCTTGATGAGTTTTAAGATGTCTTTGTATATTTTGGATAATGAGCCTTTATCAGATATCTTGCAAATATTTTCTCTGAATCTGTGGTTTATCTTTTACTTTCTTGCCAATGTGTTGATAGAACATTAGTATTCCATTTTTGTTCGGTTGGTTTTTTGAAACAAGGTCTCAATGTAAACACAGGCTAGCGTTGAATCTCACTTTGTAGCTGAGACTTGCCTTGAACTCTTGACCCTCTTCCCTCCTAAGTACTAAGATTACAAAGGAGCATCACCACACCTTGCAGATGTATTTAATTTTTAATGAAGTCTACCCTAACAATTATTTCTTTCATGATTATGCTTTTGGTGATGACTGTTTAGTTGTGTTTTTAAAAAGAATCACTTTGCCCAAGACCATCTGGACTTTTCCTTTGTTAACTTCTAGCAATATTAGGCTCTTTTCACATTTGTGACTATGACTCATTTTGAGGGTTTTTTTTTTTTTTTGAAGAATAAAAGGTCTGTGTCTAGACTTAATATTTCACATTTGGATACCTACTTCTAGCACCATTTGTTGAAAGACTATCTTGTATCCATTGTATTACCTTTGATCTTTGTCAGAGGTCAGTTGACTATACTATGGATCTAATTCTGAACTCTATTCTGCTATATTATTACACCTGTTCATTCTTTGTTCTGCTAATACCACACTATATCCTCATTGTAAGTCTTAAAGTTGGATAGTTTTTAGTTTTCTGATTTTGTTTATCTCTCAATATTGAGTTGGTCTTTAGCCTCTCTATATAAACTTTAAAATCAGTTTGCCAGCAAGAGTAACTTGCTAAGATCTTCATTTGATTGCGTTGAAGCTATAGATCACAAGGAAGAACTGAGATCTTGACAGTTTGGAGCCTGTTTATTCACAAACATGGGACACTTCCGTTTATTTGGTTCTTTGATTTCTTTTACAGTTTCATAGTTTTCTTCATGTAAATGTTAAATATTAAATTATTTTATATTTAATTCCTGAGTACTTCATCATTTTGGGGTGTTGAAGTAATTGATAATTTGGTTTTTTTAAAAAATTTTATTTTTCTTTTATGTCTACCAGTGTTTGTTTACATTTATGTATGTGTACCATGTATGTGCAGTGCCCATGGAGGCCAGGAGAGGGCATTGGATTCCTAGGAACTGGTGTTACAGGCTGTTGTGAACCACCAGTGCTGGGAACTGAACCGCTCCATCTTCTGCAAGAGCAGCCAGTGCTCTTAACCATTGAACCATCTTAATGTAGCTTTAGTTTCAATTTCTACTTGTACATTGCTATTACATAAGGAAGGAATAGACTTTTATAGATTAACTTTGTTTCATACAACTTTGTTATAATTCCTCATTAATTCAAAGAGCTTTCTTGTTAATTCAGATTTTTTTTAGGTAGAAAAAATTTGTTCTCTATGAACAAAGACAGTTATTTTATCTTAACCGTAAACTTTTATATATAGTTGCAAAGCCTTAAAATTAATCACTTGTGCCTTGTGTGGTGGTGCACACCTTTAATCCTAGCCCTCAGGAGGCAGAACAGGTAGATCACTCTGAGTTCAAGGCTAGCCTGGTCTACATATTGAGTTCCAGGCCAGCTAGGGCTACAGGGAGACCCTATCTCAAAAATGCCAAAAAAAAAAAAAAATTAATCACCTCTATTCTTTCTCAGTCTTGGCACTATTAACATTTTAGGCCTGATACTCCTTCACTCCTTGTGTGGGCTGTGCTAGACACTGTAAGATGTTTAATATCACCCAGACATCGATATACTTTATGCTAGTAATCACTAGCACCTGTCATGGCAGTCCATACATAGTTAGATTTCTCCTGGAAGGCAAAATTCTCCTAAGTTGGAAAGCCCTTAAATGATACAAAGAGTTAATCTGAATATGATAATCAAAAATGCACCCCCCCCCCAGATTTTAAAACTGAAGAGGAGCTACTATCATACATTCGTGAAAATTATCAAAAGACTGTGGCCTCAGGAGAAATCACATTGTATTCATGTGCTCAGAGTATGGTCTCAACCATTAAGGTGTTCCTAAAGTCAAAAGATACCAAGGAATTGGAGGTAAGAAAGTCCAGATAATATTGTCATCAATGTAGCATGTGGTTGGTGGGTTTGCTATTTGGGAAATTTCCATTATGCCATACATGATTCAGAAATGATGAGTAAAGGAGTGAATATGATTGTAGATTTTGGAAGGTGGATATGGTGAATTGATAGGACAGAAATCAAAGAAATGGGGCAAGTGGACTTCTGAAGGTACTATCATTTGTGCTGTATTTTAGCTGCATGAACCAAACCAATGTTTTTTTTTAACCCTAGCTGCCCTTGATTTTTTATTTTTTTTTTTGGTCTTTTTGACACAGGGTTTCCCTGTATCTGGCCTGGAACTCACTGTATAGACCAGGCTGATCTTGAACTCAGAGATCTGCCTGCCTCTGCCTCCTGAGTGCTGGGATCAAAGGTATGCGCCACCATGCCCGGCTGAATTTCTTTTTTTTTTTTTTTTTTTTTTTTTTTTTTTAATTTAAATGCTAGTGCCTGGTCCTTTCTGGAACTGGATTGACAGAATAATTCCAGATCTCTTAGTGCTGGGACAGGGGCATGTACTAGTTTTTAAAAATGCCCTGCATAGCTCATTCAAAAATACCAACCCTACCCTCCTCCCAAAATGGGCCTTTAGTCCCAGTACTGGGAAGGCAGAGACAGGTGGGTCTCTGTAAGTTTGAGGCTAGCTTGGTACATAGTGAGTTCCAGGCCAGCTGAGGCTACAGGGAGACCCTGTCTCAAAAAAAAAAAAATGCCCTACATAACTTTTAGATCATTCATACATATGAACTCACCAAAAGGCACATGAGTAAGAGAGGCAGGGGGCTGACAGGAAGAACTCCCGGAGCACTGAGTTATATTAGTCAACCTTGGATCTGAGGTCATAATGTATGTTTATGGAAAGCCCCATCATTCACAGCCACTCAAATAGAGCAAGGCCCTGTAGACACTGGGGCAAAATGGACGTAATCAGGAAGCCCCATGCCCTCCTGTTTGATGGTGCTGAATACTCTGCTTTCCAGAGAACCAGACAGAGCAAAGTGGTAGATCAAAAGTGGCTTCAGACAGCAGTGTCCACTCTCTTCACCTCTGTTCTGTTCTTTGGAAGGGGCTGCCAAATTCCAGGATTAGAGGCATGGGGCAGGTGAGCCAGACTCACTTCCCCGAAGTCCTGTCACAACGGTCCAAATGCATCCTACCCTGAGTGTGAAAGCCATGCTACTCCTCCTGAATATTTATATGAAAATTATCCAGGGACGGGAGTCCAAGGCTGAGGTGCTCTTATAGGTAGGAGAAGATGGCTTCCCGAGTTCTTCTGTTGTTTGTTTTATTAGCATGTATTAATTATACATAATAATTCATTTCACTGTCATTTACATACATGCATATAATGTATTTTGATCTTATTCAGTTCCATTACTCTCTCTTATCCCTCCCACTCCTGCTGATCCTTTTTCCCTTCCCATCTAGTCCCCCTTCTACTTTCATGACTTTTTTGATGTCAGTGAGTTTAATCAGGGTTGCTTACAGAAGCATGAATGAAGGCTTGTTTCCAAGAGCATGGGCATGTTACCAATGGCTACACCACAGAAAAAAGTATCTATTCCTCCCTCCCAGCAACTATTAAGGGCCAGTAGAGCCTCAGAGGGGTGGCGCCTCAGGCTTGCTGAGTTCTTACAACACTCCGGCTCATGTAAAGCCTCCTAAGTCTTCTAGGGAGCCTATGGAAAATAGAGATCACCCCTGAGTCACCCCTGCTCTCAGCAAACTTTCCTCATGATTATCTTCTGAGTATCTAAATATGACTTATTTTGGAATCTTAATTTCCTATGTTTTTCTCCTATTAGTCAACTTTATTGTTGTTTTGCCATTCATAAACACCTCTACTAGAGGATATAGGACAGGAAACATAACCTACGAATACACAATATGAAGAAAATATTTAATCTGATTAGTGTTATAAGAAAAAGGGTCTTAAAGTGGTTTTAGATATTAAGATGTTACCAAAGTCCAGA